>NW_024096766.1:0-600000 GCF_016545835.1 Crotalus tigris | reverse complement strand
TAATGTCATCTGCAAATTTGATAAGTTCCCCTTCTATTCCCTCATCTAGGTCATTTATGAAGATATTGAAGAGTACTGGGCCTAGGACAGAACCTTGTGGTACTACACTGCCTACTTCCCTCCATGTAGACATAATACCATTAAGGACTACTCTTTGAGTGCAGTGTGTCAGCCAGTTAAAAATCCATCTGATGGTGATTCTGTCCATCCCACTTTTTTAAAGCTTTCCAAGAAGTAGGTTGTGGTCTACTTCAGTGGTTCTTAACCTGGGCGATATTGCCCCCCAGGGGGCAATTTCATTTTTCAGGGGGGCGATGGAACGAAAAGGGGCGATGCAGGGGTGAAGGAATGAAAAGGGGGCGATATGGGGGCGATGGAGCGAGAAGTTTTGGGGACACTTTTGAGACTTTTTCGTACAGTGAATCGCTGTATATCTGTTGTACAAAAACATCAGATCGCTCGCTATTAGTGGATTGAATTGTGTTTTCAAAGGTTCCTTCAGCTAGCTTCAGTACAGAACGCCATACATATGTGAATACGCATCTTCATGCGCGTTGCGCAGCAGCCTCTACCCATACAGTGGTGCGCTATTGGCCAGAATATGGGAGATATGGGAAAAAGACTGGAAATAAATTATTTGCATCGATATGTCCTGATAACAATTTTAAAGAAAACAAAAAAAGTGTTTGCATAAATTGAAGAATTATTTCCTATGTTGTGATTGAGAGGTTATGTTGGGGGAGGGGGGCGATGACAACTTCCTCATTGGCTCAAGGGGGCGATTCGTTCAAAAAGGTTAAGAACCACTGGTCTACTTCATTGCCCTTCATTGCATAGAACTTGGTTGTTTGAGGAACAGCCTGTCTCCAGTAGTTTCTGCTCATATGGGTAAGCACGTACAGTCCTGTCGATTAAGCAGTGTCATCTTGTGAGATCCAAGAAGTGTTCCTCCCCAAGATATCATCCCAGAGATCATCCTAATAGCTGATAACATTCAGGAAGGTATTCAAGATCTGGCTATTTTCTCAGGTTTTAGAACAGAGTGGCGATTGAATCACTGTAAAATGGAATTAGGGATTTATTCGTTTATTTGGTTTATGTGTTCATCTTCCCACTGCATGTGATTTCTTTGTATTTTTAATTTTTTTAAATGTAAGCCACCCAGAATGGTTGGGAGTTGATAGTACAAGCAATTTATGTATAAACAAACACTGCTTATCTGTGCCTAAATGTATGATAAAGCATTATGTTGGTAAATATGTCTACTGCAGGGTAATGAGGGAGAGAAAAAAATGTACAACTTTCCTCAGAACTCTTTAGTAATCCAAATGGTGGAAAAGGGTACTTGGCTATTCCAGCAAAGCTACTGGCTATAGAAATAAGCCTCCCTTTTTTTTATTATAGGTAGGCCTTGACTTGCAACCTTTCATTTAGTGACTGTTCAAAGTTACAATAGCACTGTGACTTATGACCATTTTGCGAGAAGGCAAATGAATTTCCAGAAGCAGATTAGACATGGCTGCTTAAAAGTAGGCATGTTAACAATGCTTCTTTGTCTCAAAGGATCTTTTTCAAATGGCAACTGGGTTTGTTTTTGTGATCCCAAAGGTGCTTTTCCAAAGTCCAGTTGTCTTTTGGAAAAGCACCTTTGGGACAACCATGACCTGGATGACTGTGAATCTCGATAGACAAATGCTTCTTTGTGTTATGTTGTTCTAAGAAGAGAACATTTTTGAGCAGATCAGGCAAAGAAACAGATCTCATGTTTTTTTTACCCTTCAGGAAGCTTTGTGATCTGGTTGTTCCTCTTTTGTTTATGTAGCATAATAGTTCATGAGAATAGCAATAGCAATAGCGCTTAGACTTATATACCACTTCACAGTACTTTATAGCTCTCTCTAAGGGGTTTACAAAGTCAGCGTATTCCCTCCAGCAATCTCAGTCCTCATTTTACTGACCTTGGAAGGATGGAAGGCTGAATCAACCTTGAACCAGTCAGAATCGAACTCCTGGCAGTGAGCAGTGAGTTGGCCTGAAGTGTTGCATTCTAACCACCACAAAATAACGTTTGAAGTTATGAGTAAAGTGATTTCATGTAATCCTATAAATGAAGAATAGATAATCTGTGCCTTCCAGTTATTGTGAACTTTCACAGTCTTGCCATTAAATAATGGGGCTTTCTTCTGAATAAACATTGATAGAATCACCCTATAAAACATCTTAAATTTGAAATGCTGGTATGGAGGATAGAAAATAGATGGCAGTTCATAAATATTTTTCAGACTTTGCTGGGAAATGTCCAACCAAGCAGGGGATAAGATTCAAGTGGGGGCTTAGCCTTGAATTGTTGCACAGCCCACAAGAGATCCAGGACTGACATACACACACACACACACCAGGCAGTCTGGGGAGATTCCTTTATTATAGGCAGAATGCAATAGAATAATTAGCCTGAACTCTACATGTGTAGATATTGCTGCTTGTGTCAGATAGGCATCTTATGTTGGATCTAATGATCAGTTTGTCATGGTAGCCTAAGAGAAGTACAGTTAATCTAGTATATTTTTCATTACCAGTTATTCTCACTTCAATTTTTCATAGTTTTTTTCTAGAATTTTCCACATTTTCCCATAGATTAGATTAAGATTGAATGGAGAAAGCACAACTTGTTGGTTTTTTTTTTTTTTTTTTTTGAAAAGGTACTATAAGAACAAACAATTAATTTATTTTGGTTGATTTAGTTCAGGAATATGTAATCAGGTAACCTGTAGAGGTTTTGGACAACATTCTAACTCATCATCCTTATACAATTTAATTGGAGGCTGTTCTGTAAAATATGTTACTTTTGTTCTGCATTTTTGCAATTCAAAATATTTTAACACTACATTTATTAAAATACTATTGTCTCCTTTGACAAGAAAGTGATCCTATAGGGTTGCTTTGGATCTCTCTCATTTTGGCAAACATTGTCTAGTTCCTTGAGGAGGAATAACATTTTGAGCTATGCTAGACAACATGTGAATGATTTCCATATATAGCTATTCTTGTCTCCATTTAAGAATACTTTGATGAATGAATATTGAAATGGACAGATCAAAGATGAAAATGTACTAAATCTAATTGGAAGAGATGAAAATATCATTATGCATCATTTGGTGCGGGCAGATATGTCACAGGAGAAAAAGGCTGTAGAAAAATAGGACATTTGTTTTTTTTTTCCAAGAAGCCTTCATTAAAATGTTCTGTGGATATTACTGAGTGAAAAATGATTGATTTTGCATGAATGATTAGGCCACCTATATTCAACATAATTTCAGTAATGCAATCTTAATATTTCTTTAAATGTCAGTCTCATTTGGCCATATCTTCTTCCTAGGAAGACCAGGACAAAAAGAAGACATAAGCATTCATTTCTAAGTTCAGTGTTGGCAAAAAACTCTCTCTGAAAGCCCAAGGATGCCACCACATGGCAGTCTGAAAGGTCACGATGTACATTTTAATCTGTTCTTGAAGCCCACATTGCTATTCTTGTTCTCTTATCTACAAGTGATAGTCCCTATTTCTTTTATTATTTCAATCAGAATAGAGCTGGAAAGGGACCATGGAGGTCTTCCAGTCCAGCCCCCTGCTCAAGCAGGAGACCTTATACCATTTCAGAGAACAGACTCTCCAATCTCTTATTAAAAACCTCCAGTGATGTCGCACCCAAAACTCCTGAAGGCAAGCTGTTCCACTGGTTAATTTCCTCACTGTTAGGAAGTTTCTCCTTAATTCCAGGTTGCTTCTCTCCTTGTTTCTTAAGACACACATTGCTTCTTTGGCTTGAGTGACTTCATGGGATTCTGTTCTTTCTTTCCCATGGAAAGAAAGATATACAAGGTCACATTCCTGAAGCCAAATTTATACCAAAGCAGAAAAAAGATGTCCAGTTTATTTCCTTGCTGTGTAGTATTGGTTTGCATGATCTGCTGCTCTGATATGCAGGGTTTTATAGGTCCCAGGAACTGCTGGAGTTATATCCCTCATGAAATGAAGTTCTGGTGAGAGCTTCTCAGTGAAGTACTGTACCTTTAGATAGATGGATAGATAGATAGATAGATAGATAGATAGATAGATAGATAGATAGATAGATAGATAGATAGATAACCTTTATTGTCATTTTTTACTGTGGGCACAATGGCACACATTAAAAATGAAATTTAGTTGCCTGCTCTCAAAGTGTACACATACATAACACACATTTAAACATGCTATATACAACATATGGAATCATTGTGCTTACCTATCCAAATTGCCCATTAGAATATTTGGGCTGGAAGTTAGAGTGCTTTCTTTGGAACAACAATTTCTTTTTGAAACCCAATTAAATCCTGTGTCTTTGGTTATTCTTTGACATCTGTGTGAGTTCTTAATTATTTTTAGGCTTAATATCTGAATGGAACCTAGATGCTACTTCCAGGATTATGTTTTGTCCCTGACATTTGGCTTATTTCTCAGACTTGCTCAGTTGTTTGTCTGTTGGTCCTGCCTTACACTTTAGACCATATTGTTGACAAGTAAACAGCGGGGTACCACAAGGTTCAGTCTTAGGACCAGTACTCTTCAATATCTTCATAAATTACTTAGATGGGGGAATTGAAGGGGAACTCATAAAATTTGCAGATGACATCAAGCTGGCAGGAGTAGCCAACACCCCAGAAGACAAACTCAGGATCCAAAAAGATCTTCACAAACTTGAACAATGGGCCCTATCCAACAAAATGAGTTTCAATGTGGAGAAAAGCAAAGTTTTACATTTAGGCAGGAAAAATCAAAGGTACAAGTACAGACTGGGTGAGACTTGGCTCAAAAATAGTAATTGTGAGAGGGACCTTGGAGTCTTAGTGGATGATCACTTGACTATAAGCCAGCAGTGTGCAGCAGCAACCAAAAAAGCTAATATAATCCTGGGATGTATAAACAGAGGCATATAATCAAGATCACACGAAGTATTATTACCACTTTATAAAACCCTAATAAGACCACACCTGGAATACTGCAGCCAGTTTTGGTCACCATATCACAAAAAAAGATGTTGAGAGTTTGGAAGAAATTCAGAGAAGAGCAATTAAGATGATCAAAGGCCTGGAGACTAAAACATACAAAGAACGGCTGTGGGACTTGGGTTTGGCTAGTCTAAAGAAGAGAAGAAATAGGGGAGACATGACAGCAGTATTCCAGTATTTGAGGGGCTGCCACAAAGAAGAGAGGGTCATGTTATTCACCAAAGCACCAGAGGGAAGGATGAGAAAGAAACAATAGTTGGAAACTGACCAAAGAGAGAAGCAACCTGGAATTAAGGAGAAACTTCCTGACAGTGAGGACAATCAACCAGTGGAACAACTTGCCTCCAGAAATTGTGGGCATTCCATCACTGGAGATTTTTAAGAGACTAGACAGTCACTTGTCTGAGATGGTATAGGTTCTCCTGCTTGAGCAGGGGGCTGGACTAGAAGATCTCCAAGGTCCCTTCCAGCTCTATTCTATTCTATTCTATTCTGTTCTGTTCTGTTCTGTTCTGTTCTATTCTATTCCCCAAATGCTGTCATTGACCAATGACACTGAGATATCTAGGACACCTTTGTCCTCTACACTGGTAGATTTTTTTTCAGCTTACAAGGTGCTTTATATTTGATGTTGCATTTATATTTTCAATAGATTCAGTATATGGTACAATGGTGCAGTCCTACACAGTTATGTCTTGGGACCATTATTATTTAACATTTTTATCAGTGACCTAGATAAAAGAATTAGTCAACTACTTTTTAAATTTGCCAATGACATAAAATTTGGAGGTAGGGCCAACACTCAAGAAGACAGAATGAGATTGTAATCTAGTCTGGACAGGTTGAAGGACTAAAATCAATAAGAACAAAATCCCTTTCAACTGGGATAAATGTAATCTTCATTTAGGGAAGAAAATATAGAGCCCGCATTCCACAGCATTGTGTTGGAGAAGAATTAGGTGTGTTCATTAACACAAGCTGAAACAATAGTGTGAGACAACAACTGGAAAGCCTAATCCTTTAGAATAAACCTTTCTAACAAAGATATGTCAAGTCTTTATCCCTATCTAATCTTCATGGGTGGGACCATATCATACAGTGTGTGATACCACATTTGCGGAAAGATAATGAGAGGTTAAAAAATCACAAAGGAGGCAACAGAGGTATCCAAGATGTTCAGTCTGAAGAAACTGAAGAGAGACATGACATTAGTGTTCAAATACGTAAAGAGTGGTGAGGAACTATTTTCCATTAGTTCCACAGGAACTAAGTTCAGAAATAATGGGTACAAATTACAACCACTTAGATTTCATTTAATTATAAGGATGAATTTCCTGGTAGAAACAGAACAATCTGCCCACAGAAATTATAGGTTTTCTATCCCTGGACAGCCACCTTTAAAGAAAAGTTTAACTTAAAGCCATTTAAACTTTCCTACAGTGGTTAATCCTATGATCCTTGTGGTCACTTCCATTTCCATAATTCTACAATTTTATGAATTTATTCCGTGCTGAGGGCCATACTTGCCCTTTGATTCATTAACACAGTTTTTGGGCACCATTCCAAAAACTTGGCCAGACCAGCACAAAACTTTGATTTGATTTGATTTTCTTTAGATTAAATTAAATTAAACATAGATAATATTATTCCCTAGTCACATATTTAATACTTTCCCATTTCTTCCACATTAAAGATGAAAATTATAATAATTGTTATTATCAGTACTGCAAGCAAGCAGGAAAAATATCCAAGGCCAGCCAATTAACTCTTTGCAAAACCAAATCTCATCTTCCAGTTTCTGCAAATGCAACTCTCCAGTTAATCTAATACGTACTTTTTCCTCCCAGTGTATTCTCACTGATTTCAGAAGAGCAATGGGGAAGTTGTGATTCCCAACAGTCTCTAAGTAGTGCAAAATGTATCAGGTAGCTGTTTTGTTAACTGCTACAGAAATCAGATGCTAGTTCTTTAGCAGGCACAATTTTTAGTGCCTTAAAAAAGCATGGGGGGGCAACTTTTCCCCCATCCTGATTGCCTCCCAAACACAACATGGATGGATCTGAAAGTCAGCATTTGCTCCCTACCCAGTTAAGAAAAGAAAGGGAAAAGAATCCAAAATGTGCTTATTGTACTTTGCACACAGGACAGCACCCTTTGGTGGTATCTCAAAGAGACAAAGAAGAAGCAAGACAGGAATCAGCAATGGGGACAGTAAGCTCTCTGCTGGCATAGTTTTCTGCTGATGGAAGAAAAAACACTTTAATTCAGCAGTATGGAAGGCCTATCTGCTCTGTTTTCTGTAATTGGGAGAATGATCCTGTTCGGTTCTCCATTTTGTTCTGTTTCTTACTCCTTTCATTCTATGAGAATGAAAGCCAGTTTGGTGCAGTGGTTCAGCAACAGGTTAGAATCCAGGAGGCTATATGTTCTAGTCCTGCCTTAGGCACAAAGATAGCTAGATGACCTCTTTCTCAGCCAAAATGGTGCCATGCAACTGTAGGGACATGTCCAGGCAGTTGCAAGGAGTCAACACTCACTTGAAGACATACATACATGTCCACCAAAACCCCACCATATATGAACAGAAGATTCAGAGATGCTGGCTTTTTATCACAGAAGGAAACTTCTTTAATAAGCTTGTATACTTAAACCTTAATCATCTCTTGATAGTCTCAATCATTTTTCTTCCTCTTCCAGATTTGTTTGTTCTGCAAAAGGAATGAACTGGAGAACTCCTACCAGAAGCAAGAGTTTGGCAATCCCAATCTTTTTGTGAATGCTAAGACTACAAGAAAAGAAACCAGGCCTACAAAGCTTTTGTGTAATGCCAGCAATTTTATCTTCAGCAACAAGGAGATTCAGTACTAAAAGATGTTGGCTGGGACTTGCCTTCCAGTCAGCTGAGTCAGATGTCATCAAATTACAAGAAGTCACACAAAGATCTAAAGGAGACATAATAATAATGTTCTGACAATCTTCCATGTCTGTGAAAAAAATGGAAAAAAGATTGCTAGGGGGGGTTCATATAGGACTTTTATAGCAGTAATTAACTGAGATGTAAGGGTCATTTTAAAACAATGAAACAGTTATATACTCTGAACATGTGCCTGCTGTTAAGGGTTTGAAAATTTCCTTTCTTCCATAGATTTCAGAATAATACTTGTGTAAACTGGAACTACAAATACAGAGGAAATGATAAAAATGACAACCACAAAGAGTTCTCCTTGGCAAAAGTGCTGTGAGAAATAACTCTGTGGCATCATTCTCAGCTTCAGATTGTTTTCATTTTCTTCTGTGCATATATTTCTTTGAATCAAAGGCAAAGATGGAGAACTGACATTCAGCAGTATTAAAACTGAGTTGTTCTGGTTTCTTGATATGATAAGTTAATTCCAGAAAGATTCAAATGGGATCCAGAGATATAATTGAAATAATATATGGAATATATTAAAATCAGGAAGTTTTAAATTCGTTCCATTGATTTCAGTTGGCCTATTCTACCTTAATGTAGGCAGTCCATACATCAACAAGGCAAGGAAAGCAAACTGAGTTCTTCTCTGCACCTTCTGAAGTTCTTTCTAACCTCGTAATAGCAGCTGTTCTTTGGGACACATAATCTGGAGGGGGAAGAAAAGGGGGGTTCAGAAGGGAGCAGGCAGTATTCATAGGGATGCTCTGGGGGAAAATGTTCTGGAATGATTTTCTCTACAGCCCTTGGCTGGAACCTGGCCCATTTTCAAATTTAATAGCAATAGCACTTATATACTACTTCATAGTGCTTCACAGCCCTCTCTAAGTGGTTTATAGAGTCAGCATATTTCCCCCAACAATCTGGGTCCTCATTTTACTGACTTCAGAAGGATGGCAGTCAGAATTGAACTCCAGGCAGTGAACAGTCAGTTAGGCTGCAATACTGCATTCTAACCACTGTGCCAACCCGGCTCTTTAATCTTTATCTTGCCAGGTTTTTTCCCACCAAACCAGATTTGTTCCTGTTGTGTTTAGCATTTGAAGTACTATTTTGCAGACAGATCTTTGAGCACCTTTACAGATTTTTCCCCCACATTCCATGGGATTGGAAGAATAAAAAGTGAATGATAAATTATTTAAGTGGCTTCCGGCTTTCACTTTCATTAGTAAAGATTTCAAAAATAGATTTTGGCTTAAAGAGTGTATTTATTTATTAAACATAGTCCCCCCCCCACCATAATTGATTGACTTTCACTGGCTTCCCTAGTATATAATACAATAGCATTAAGACATCCATGGACAATTCAGAGACAATAATAATAGCATAAAATCCACTCCGAATGCCCCTTTTGACTAATTATTCTGAAAACTGTAATGACGAAAAGGGACATTCAGAGGGAGGAGGCCAAAAAAGCAAGAATGATGAGTATATCAGTATGATCAAAATATTGGTCCTTTGCATGTATATCAACACACACAAATGCACACACACATATCAAATGGATGTGTCATTCCCCCCTTCCCCTTGACAATATGTTTGGAAAATAATAGATTGAGAAAGATTGATCTAGTGTCAAGACTATGTATCCTGGAAGCACAAAAACTGATGTATAGTTGGTCTGTCTTCCTTTTCCTTTTTTTCTTCTGATATTCTCCATGGACCTATCCTAGGTCATCCATGATCTGACTCAAGACAATGGTCACAGTCTGGATATGATCTTGTCAGAGTACTGGCAATGTGATCTGGCATGGGATCTGCCAATATGCTCTTTGTTATGGTCAGACTGCTACGTGGTGGCCTTGAGATTCTCTTATGCTGCCCTTCTCCACAGGGATGCAGGATCTATTTAAATGGTCCACCCCCTCAGTGACTAATGGATCCATTTGGGTTCCAAAGGGAGCTAGGGAAAATCCCAGGGACACTGCTGCACACTCCTGCAGAAGCTACAGAGCCACAACCTGGATTCTGAAAGCATCCGCAGCCTTGGACATGATTGCACTGGTGCAGCTCTCCTGCTCATTGGCATGGATACTCTCTGTGATTTATGGAGGAGCTGAGGATGCTGAAAAGGAAACAAAGAATGAATCCAACAGTACACAGGTTAGACTGCTACTAAGTCCCTACGTTGTGGTAATAAAAGTGGTGAAAGACTAGTATTTCTCCACACATTGCTTCCACAGTTTATCACCTATCAGCCCTGTTCACAGTTACCCTGGCCCATCTCAGGAAGAAGGACTCAGACAATCATCTTCAGGAGGAGTTTATGTAATTCCTGATGAATAATCACTCAGATTCATTCTTGGAATCCAAGCATGGAGTAAGTCCATTAAAGATGTTCAGGGTACAGACTTAACCCCTGGAATACTGTAACCAATTTTGGTCACAAAAAAGATGTTGAGACCTTGGAAAAAGTTCAGAGAACAGCAACTAAGATGATCCAAGGCCAGGAGACTAAAACATATGAAGAATGGCCGCAGGACTTGGATTTGGATAGTCTAAAGAAAAGAAGAAATAGGGGTGACATGATAGCAGTGTTCCAGTATCTGAGGGGCTGCCACCAAGAAGAGGAGGTCAAATTATTCTCCAAAGCAACAGAGAGCAGGACAAGAAATAATGGTTGGAAACTGATTAAAGATAGAAGCAACCTCCTAATAGTGAGGACAATTAACCAGTGGAACAGCTTCCTTCAGAAATGGTTGGTGCTCCATCGCTGAAGGTTTTTAAGAAGAGACTGGACAATCACTTGTCGGAGATGGTATAGGTTCTCCTGCTTGAGCAGGGGGCTGGACTAGAAGACCTCCAAGGTCCCTTCCAGCTCTATTCTATTCTATTCTATTCTATTCTATTCTATTCTATTCTATTCTATTCTATTCTATTCTATTCTATTCTATTCTATTGGAGCAGTTTGATTCTGTTGGACTTGAGGAAATGGACAGGGCCTTCCTGATTAGAAAAAACTTCTAGAAAACTGACTTTTGGGTGGGCATAGAATGATTAATGCATCACTGCAGGAGGAGGAGTTCCTGACACCCTTTAAGGTTAGGGTGAAGATTTGTTCTCTGAGCTTGTGAGTTGGTTTCCAAACATTTCGTAACCAGACTAGGTAACATCTTCAGCGGTGTTACCCTAGCCTGGTAACGAAACATTCAGCAACCAATCCACAAGTTCAGAAAACGAACTTTCACCCTCATTCTACACCCAAGCTACAGATATTCGCCACTATTGGAAACCCTTTAAGGTGTCTGCCCCCTCCTTGAGAAGCCATCATTAGACCCCACCTTACTGGACAACTTCCATACAGTCTGCAAAAGTGATTGCATTATAGCTCCAAAGGGTCCTGAGCTACACTGGCTGCAGGTCTAATTCAAGGTGTTGGTCATTACCTTTAAAGCCCCCTATGGCATAGGTCCAGGATATCTGAGGAGCTGTCTTTCCCCAATGGGATTGGCCACCCCACTCATGCTGTCAGAAAGGCCTACTGTGGACCCCATCAGCCAAGAAATTGTGCTGGTGGAATCCAGGAGAAGAGCCTTTTCTGCCTTGGGAACATCTTGCTGCAGGAGGTGAGAGTTGCTCCTCTCTCTCCTGGCCTTAAGAAATGTAAGTTGGCCTGGGGCCCTGAAGGAAAAGCTATTGGTTGGAGGTGGTTGGTGCAGTAACAGAGAAGCCCCCACCACCCTTCCACTCCAAGCCATGGTTTTTTTTATTTATAAAAAAGTTTATAAAGTTTATTTTAATCTTGTGTAATTTTAATCTGTTTTAATGCTTATAATTATTTTTATATCAGTATGTTTTATTATGTTGTGAGCTGCTCAGAGTCATCTTGAATATGAGATGGGAGGCGTATAAATTTAATTAATTAAATAAATAAATTTACTTCGGCATTTCTTACTCAGCATGGGAACGCAAGAAGGCAAACTGGCACCCTACAGATATATTCAGATATATTCAGATTGCCTGGATTTGGCTCTCCAAATAATTTACACAGGCAAAGAAACAGGGTTAGATAATTTATCATGCAAAATTATGGCTGTCAAATTATATTACTGTAAGTCATGAAATGTGTTAAGATATAAATTGTTGTTTATAAATCATAATGCCAGCTTCATACATCACACTAAACCAAATCTAAACAGGTCAAATTTTAACTTAAGGCAACGCATGAACCAAACTGGTTGGTTTAGCCTGCATCTTCCTTCTTCACTGCAATCTAAATTACTTCTATCAGCCTCTTTTTATTTATTTATACAGACCCTTTCCCCAGATTGAAAAGAACAAAAGGTCATGAGATCCTAATCAACTAGAAGCCCTTCCTTTCACTTCCATTTTTTTTCCTCCAAAAGTTTATCTGCCTATCCAGACTATGGTGGTTAATGTGAATTTGATGCAAATTGTAAAGGACCGTGACCTCAGGATAACTGAGGCTGTAAACATGATTTGGAAAACATGACACCACTTTCTCATCAATTTGTTCAGGCAAATCTGATTATTCACTTGGACTGTGTAGAGATGATGACTGTCATTATTAGCCTAAGATTAAAATGCAAATCGGTGCTCACCAAGAAACATTTCAAGGGAGAGAACTATTGGCTTGTTAGGCATAAATGTTGATCATACAAGGCCTTCCATACAGCAGAAGAACCATGGAGAGAGAACAACAGTTCCCAAAATAAAATTACACAAAAGCATCTGAAAAAGCATACTAAATTTTGCATATATGAGGTGGGGGAGTATTGCAGCGTGAAGGTAATTCTGTCCATTTAGGGGGGGAAACAGAAATATCAACCAATCCTGTATCTCTCTGTGGAGATCAAGCAGGGTAAAGAACCATGTGTAATCTCATCACATCTGCTACCTTGCTTCTGGCAGTAACCAATTTCAGGCTCATGCTATATGCTTGTATTTTGTTTTTATGGCAGAAAATCATAGACGTGCCTGCTTTGTAAAAATGATATTATGAGGGCATACTTTGGAGGACCCACAAGACTTGCTGACACCTACTAAAGCAGAATCTGATGCTATATAAGAGCTAATTTATATTGAAAACTGGATAGTGCAAAGTAGAAAAATAGCTGTGACCTTCCTGAACAGGAAAAACAGACAAATCAGTATTTTTGATATTAAGGCTAGTAGATCAGTTCAGCACTTTGGGCTGATATCTCACATGCTTTAGTACTGGACTAAGCAGAGAGTCAGTTTATTTCTTCCTACTACGACTCTAATAAAGATATTAAGAGCCATGGTAGCACAGTGGTTAGAATGCAATACTTCAGGCTACTTCTGCTGACTGCTGGTTGCATGCAGTTTGGCAGTTCGATTCTCATCGGCTCAACGTTGATTCAGCCTTCCATCCTTTCAAGGTCAGTAAAATGAGGACCCAGAGTGTTGGGGGCAATATGCTGACTCTGTAAACCACTTAGTGAGGGCTGTAAAGCATTGTGAAGCAGTATATAAGTCTAAGTGCTATTGCTATTAGCATATGGCTATGACTGCATGAAATTTGCAAGCCAGCACCTCTTCTGAACCCTGAAGATCAAAAGGATCTATGAAGAATGCTTTTGTGCAAGAAGTGTTTACAAAGTCATTCTTAAGACATAAAGAAAGAGAATGTGTGTGCTCCTCTACTTTCTTTGGGACTTAAGATGAAATTTGCACAATGTTTCAAATATTGAGGCTATTTTTGTGTAAATTGTGCTAAAATGTGCAAACATAGCTTGCAAAAAAAAAAGTAGAAAGCATGAAACAACCTTACCTCATTGCCCTCTATAAATGAACCATGCCTGGATAATCCTCATGAAGACATTCCTTAATTGGAAACTAGAACAGTCAGTTCAGTTATTTAAAGTTGTGGGAAGCACTATGTTTTTCCCCCTCCTTTACTGTCTCCTTTGCATATTTCGTTTTAGACCTCTAAAGGAGTTTCTTGAGTAGCCTTGTTCACTTCAGATGGAGGTAGTCCAGACACCTAGAACATCATTTGACTCATAGGTAGGCTTTCACTAAAGAAGACAGACATCCCTTGGCCTGCACAGGCATGATCATTTTTTCTTGCTTCAGAAGATCTTCAGAAGGACTGAAGCACAGCATATGGCATGAGGACAACTAAGATGGAACTAACTGGGATTGTGTTAGAGCTGAACCTGATTTTTTCTTCAACTTGCTCCATCTATGTCAACATTCCAACAAGTGCCACTCTGTAATGATGGTGTCTTCTTATATTAGGAAGCTCCTATGATATTAGGACAGTCCTAGAGTCCATCTATGAGATAGTTGGTACCTCACAAGATATTTAAGAGAAAGACAAGAAAACTTTCTGTTTTAGCATTGAGACAACTCATTTTAAACTTCAAACTAGGTAGCAGTATCTATCTAACCATAGCTGAGCTCAGAATTTTGGAAAGCCACCAGGAAATTTCTGGGAAACTTTTGTCCTAAAAGTTATTTGGGTGGGTCCCAAAGTCACTAGGAGTGAAGTTGATCTTAAAGGGATCTTTATTTTACCACTACATAAAATAGTATTTTGTTGAAGCCAAGCAAACAGCTAAATACACAGCTATTATAAATTAATACTTTAAATCCATAGATAACAAAACTCCTCTATTTCTTTTGTCATTGGTAGTTGTAGAAAGGCTAATAAAATTGAAAAGTCTTTTGGCTTCTCTTACCTGAACAAACCCCAGTGATGGAAAGGAAGCCGGTTTGCTTCCAAGTCTTTCCTATAATTTCCTGGTACTCATCTGTTCTGTGCATCGAAGGGTGATGAACTATCATTACCATAGCAACAGCAGTTGGTTTCCTAATACCCTAGCAACCTCATACATTCTGAGGTAAAAAGGTTGTCTGAGGTACTTGACAGATTAGGGGCTATTTGGGGTATCTTACCCATCATTCAACTGTGCCATAATATCAGATATGACCACTGGAACTGATGCCAAGTAAGGAGTTCAGGAATAAGAAGGAGAGTTTCTGTCCTCTTGAACCAGCATTTATAAGTCTGGTATCAGATGACATTCTTCTGTTTCCAACTCCAGAATGATTTTTACACAGTGCAAAGTCAGTTGCTGCCTTCTGAGCTAACTACATGGTGGCTTCTCTGGGCCACATTTATTATAGGGGTCTGGCTTTTCTTTCTATTATATTTATCATATATATGAGCTGGATGTGCATTATCAAAACAGTTTTGAGAGAGAAGGCAAATATGCATTGAGTACAGCACTGGTACTGTCCCTCTTACAGAAATATGGCAGCTGGGAACGACAGCAGCTCCTTACCTAACAAAATATATTGATGTAGGGCACATATAGTGGTACTCAGTAGAATGTTACCTATATGTCAGTCTTCTGCTTTCAAAGTAGCTATTTTTCTGTTCTAGCAGTTGAGTTCTATAAATCAAAGGAAGAATGGAAAAGAGTTGCATTTCTTTATCCTATTCTTTCTGCCATTTGATTCTGTACTCGAGATTCTAGAGTGATTCTAAGATTTTAATGCCTGTTTTGCATGAACTTTTCCTCAAGCTTTACCAAGAAAGCTGACTATAACAGATGAACTTAATCTTTTCAAGTGCAGAATGCCAGAGGACAACAGTTGCCAGTCCTTCAGAATGTTCCTAGTTTCATTTGATGATATTTTATAACTTTAATGTACTGCTGAAGCATCCTTAGTGTTCTGTCCTGGGCCTGATAAGGCAGCTCAGCAGGCCCAGAAATGTTGCAAATGGTCCTGGGCAACCCAAAAGCTGCCCGGGACCAGACTGGTTGGTGCCGGCTTTGCGTGCAGGCGCAAGGCGCAAACAAAGGGGATTTATGATAGGCTGTTTGGGAAACTATAAAAGGCCTGCGAGCCTGTTGGGTTACTGAGTGGTAATATGAAATAAATAAAGAAGAACTTGGTTACAATATGAGTGTGTGTTGCTTCAATGCCGTGAACCCCAAGACGTAAAACTTAGGATCTTTCAAGCATCTGGAGTTGAGTGTATCATCTACACAACCATTTCATACTTCAAGAGTATGATGTTATCTAAGAGCAGTAGTGGGATTCAAATATGTGAACAACCAGTTCTCTGACTGGATGCCAGTTTCAGAAGTCCATTCTGGACCTGGGCTACAAAAAATTAACTACTGTTCTGCAGAAGTGGTGCGAACTGGTTGAATCCCACCACTGTCTAACAGGCTGTCCAGTGTTTTAAAAGTAGAATGTATAGATAATTTTTAGTTAAATAGAGGGTTCCTGCTATTGTTTAGCCAAACTTTTTGCAACCATGATCAAGTTAAGGGATTCTGATAAAAACCTGTAATATAGTAGAGTTATAATGAAGAAGATGTGCACTTGGGTTTTATTTAACAGTGAACTAGAAAATAAGATTTATAGAAGCAGAGCATATAAGGCAGTTACAAAACCTGCTTGGCTAAAGGGAAAGCAGATGTTGTGTGAGAAACATAGGCTTCTTCTTATCTTCTTAGAGCATATAATAATAATAATAATAATAATAATAATAATAATAATAATCCACGCAGTGACATTGATAGACTTTATCTACCAAGGCAAATAGGTGGGCGTGGAATGCTACAAGTACATCAGATGGTTGAAGAAGAAAAAATGGCTTTGGAAGAATATCTGAAGAACAATGATGAAGATGCACTGAAATTAGTATATCAGGAAGGCTTACTAACTACTGGAGAGACCAAACTGGCCTACAAGAAAGACCAAATGAAGAACAGAATAGAGGCATGGGAAGACAAAGCACTACATGGCCAATACATGAAAAAAATAGCTGGGAAAGCAGATAATAATAAAACCTGGCAATGGCTAAGAGCAGGAAAATTGAAGAAAGAGACCGAGGGACTAATTCTGGCTGCACAAGACCAAGCCTTAAGGACAAATGCATACAAAGTCAAAATTGAGAAGACAGCAACAGACAGTAAGTGCCGCCTATGCAAAGAAGCTGAAGAAACAGTGGACCACTTGGTAAGCTGTTGCAAGAAGATTGCACAGACTGATTACAAGCAGCGGCATGACAAAGTAGCAACAATGGTGCATTGGAAGATCTGCAAAAAATATCATTTGCCTGTAAGCAAAAACTGGTGGGATCATAAAATAGAGAAAGTCATAGAAAATGATAAAATTAAACTGCTCTGGGACTTCAGAATTCAAACAGACAAGCACCTGCAACATAACACCCCAGACTTAACAATTGTCGATAAGAAAGACAAAAAAGTCTGGATAGTGGATGTGGCAGTGCCTGGAGATAGCAGAATAGAAGAGAAAGAACTGGAGAAGATAACAAAATACAAAGACCTACAAATAGAAATAGAAAGACTGTGGCAAAAGCAAGCAAGGGTAGTACCAATAGTCATAGGCTCCTTGGGTGCAATCCCAAAACAACTGGAGCACCACTTGAACACCATTGGCATTGACAAATTCGCTATTAGTCAATTGCAAAAGGCAGCCTTATTAGGAACTGCTTCCATCCTGCGACGATATCTGTAATACCATCAAACATCCACATCTGCCTATCCCAGGTCCTGGGTAAGGACTCGATAGGTAGACAAAATGCCAAATCCAGTCTGAACATCTGGCTGACTGTGCGATGATCGATAATAATAATAATAATAATAATAATAATAATAATAATAATAATAATAATAATAAACCCCCAGTGAGGCACTACCTTGACGTGGTTGTGGGGCTTGTGTACTCTGAGGAAGATGAGAGCTATGCCAGAGGTTCAACCATACTGGACAGGTCTCATCAGAGGAGTCAGACAAAGAGTGTCTCTCCCATAAAAAATATGGTGAGACGTAAATTTCAGAATGCCATACCGGCTCGGACGTCGCCCGGGTTAACAAGGTCCGCACTAGATATTGGAGTTCCTGGATATCTGGTGAAAAATGGGTTACAGGACTCAGGACTGTTGGCTGAGCAACCAGGGCCAGCAGCTGCAGAACTACTGGAAGAAAAGGTGTTTACCCGTCGCAGATACACAGTGATGGAAAACAAAGAAATAATGATCTGTTACTACAGATCAAGTCCAACAAGAAGAGGATATCTAAAACGAATGCACCAGTTCTGGAAAGAACAACATCCAGAATCAGAAATAACAGAACAGAGACTAGCAGATCAACGCCGATTTATAACACGAAATAAAATATTCACAGAAACAGAATTGGACGAACTGCAAAGGTTTACCCAGGGCAAAGAAATCAAAGCCTTACCAGAAGTAATTCAGAATGTAGAGGCAAACCAGGGGGAGTTGGCAGTGAAGGAATCCAGCAGAGATATACAACTGTTCTCATTTGGAAACCAGGCACCTCTTCCTCAGGAAGAACAAAACCCTCTAACTAAAGAAATAAAAGAATTGAAACAAAGAATAACTGAGCATCTAGAACAGCACAAAAACAACAGAATAAGGCTACCTGCATTGAAGCTTGTTCCAAAGAAACAGCTAGCACAAGCATTAAAAGATGCAAATATTGCAATATCAAGTATAAGCACCAATTCATTGCAAGAAACAAACCAACTAATGTACAGCACAGCTGCAGTTATAACAGAATACCTGGGATGCAAAATCAACAAAGAAGAAAAACAAACAAACAGTGCACCAGAAAAATGGAAGGTTAGACTAGAAAATAAGATCAGCAAGTTAAGATCACATGCAAGCAAGCTAGAACAGATGAAAGAAAAGAAGCTGAAGAACAAGAAGACCAAAGAATACCTAATCAAGAAATACCACTTAGAAACAAGGAAGATCAAGGAAGCACTGGAAATAATAAAGCAACAAATAACAGCTATAGCCAGGAAAATCAGTAGATATGAAGCTCGAATTGCAAACTATAGGCAGAACCTCCAATTTCAATCCAATCAGAAACGTTTCTACCAATCCATCAATGGAGAAACTGCAAGGAATCAGTCAGTACCTGACAAGGAAGAAACAGTGCAGTTCTGGAAGCAGATATGGGATAACCCAAAGAAATACAACAAGGATGCGGCTTGGTTAAAAGAGGTGGATGCAAATAAAACAGAAGTTGAAATGAAAGAACTAGTAATAACAACAAAAATGGTAGAAAAAAGAGCAAAGAAAATCAAAAATTGGTCAGCACCAGGTGAAGATAAACTGCATGGGTTTTGGTTGAAACATCTAACTGTTATACACCCACTCATTGCCAAACAGTTCAACAATATACTACAAGGAGGAGAAATTGAAAAGTGGCTAACAACTGGGAAAACCTACCTAATAATGAAAAATCCAGCAAAAGGGGCAACACCAGGTAACTACAGGCCAATTACCTGCTTACCAACAACTTTCAAATTACTAACTGGTGTAGTAGCTGATGCAGTGCAACAGCATCTAGTTGAAAACAATCTCTTTCCACCTGAGCAGAAAGGAAACCGCCCCAATAGCAGAGGAACAAAAGATCAACTCCTAATAGACAAAATGATCTTGGAAAACTGCAAGAGAAGGAAGACCAACCTGAATGTGGCATGGATTGACTACAAAAAGGCATTTGACTCTCTGCCACATGATTGGATAATAAAGTGCCTAGAAATAACAGGAGTCAGTAGAAACATCAGAAAATTTGTGCAAAGATCGATGGCACAATGGAAGACACAGTTGCAGATCAATGGTGAGAGGCTGGGAGAGGTTAATATCAAGAGAGGAATATTTCAAGGAGATTCATTATCACCATTACTATTTGTTATTGCACTGTTTCCTCTGTCAACAATACTGAATAACTCAGGACATGGCTATCAAACATCAAAAACATCTGCCAGACTATCCCACCTCCTTTACATGGATGATCTGAAGCTGTATGGAAAAACATCATCTGAAATAGAATCGCTGCTCAACACTGTCCGTATATATAGCCAAGATATTGTAATGGAGTTTGGCTTGGACAAATGTGCCACACTTACTATCAAACAAGGAAAAATAGTGAAAACTGAAGGAATCAAGATGCCCCACGAAAATAACATTAAGAGTCTGGATGAGGAAGAGTACTACAAATACTTGGGTATCCTTCAAGCTGACAACATCAAGCACACTGAAGTCAAGAAAAAGATTAGAGGTGAATACATCAAGAGAGTGAAGAAGATCTTAAAATCCAAACTCAATGGAGGAAATACCATAAAGGCAATCAACACCTGGGCAATCCCAGTCATTAGGTACACAGCTGGTGTGGGACTAATTGCACAAATGTCCATGGGCATCTATCCATGGGCATCTCCCACAAGGGCCTGAGATAACTGTTTCAGACACAGGATACATTCATCAGCCTTTTGGACAGACTCTGATAAGAACACCTGCAGTAGCCTTGTATCTGGAGAGTGTCTGTTATTTGATATATTGTAACCACCCCTATATACGTCTTTTGCTTATGCTGTGTGATGTAAAAACCTTAGTAACAATAAAAGAGGGTGCTGGAGTCAGCTCTGGGCTCTCATCCCGAGATACCTGTCTGCGTGTCTCATTCTCCATGGGAGACCACCACATCTGGTGACCCCGACGTGATCCACTGAAGGATACGTCCCTGCCGACCCTTTACTTATCGCCTGGAATAGGCTTGGTGCACCCGACGAAGTTGCTGGCAACTGACTCCTCTTCGTAAGTATGGGGGGTGGAATGTCTCACGCTCAAAAGCAGCATGTGGAAGAGCTGAGGCTACTTGGCAGGAAAAAATATCTTACTGATCAGGAACAGAAATTAACCCGTCACCTTTCTAAATCTGAGGCTGTCAAATTGCTTGCTTACGTTTGGGCTAACTGCTCATCCTATCCGGAGTCTGGATCTTTAAAAATAGATACATGGAGGAAAATTGGTACTATTCTCCACCAGTCTCCGAGAACCCCCCCAGAGATTTTATGCCTTTGGAAAATTGCCTATACTTTGATTCAAACCTATGCTGAATTGCCTCATCAGCCTTTATTAGATCCTCCACCGTATAAAAATCCGTCTGTTATGTTGGCCACTCCCTTACCCCCTGGAGCTGGTTTTAACCCTTCTGTCCCTGCAAATTTTATGGATTCTGATAAACAGCAAACAACCTCTCCTGTTCCTGCCACGTTGCCTCCTCTCTCCTCTCTCTCTCTCTCTCCTGGAATCATGCGTGGTGCTTTTCAAAAGGCTTTAAATAATGGTGATTTAAGCGTTTCTGAACTATCCGAGACAGAGTTGTTCCCTGTTAATTACCAACAGACTGCTAAAGGGTTAATAGTGGGTTGGGAGGCACTTCCCCTGGCTATGATCAGAGAATTGAAAAAGGCTACAAAAGATTATGGCATAACCAGTCCCTATACTAGAGGACTAATACATTCAATTGCTAGTGCATATAGAATGTTGCCTCAAGATTGGAAAGATCTGTTCCGCATGCTTCTTAACGGAACACAATACATAGTCTTTGAATCTGAATATAAAAGAGAGGCACAAAAGAGAGCTAATCACCCAGGTTCACAATACACAGCAGAACAACTCTTTGGAGAAGGCAATTTTACTACCCTTAATGCTCAAGCTCAAACTTTTACTCCCTTTGCATTTCCTATCATTAATGCTTGTGTTCTTTCTGCCATGGCTCGTGTTGATGAGTCTGGAACCCCGATTCAATCTTTTTCTGCCATTCACCAAACTGCAACTGAATCCTATGCAGACTTTGTGAATTGCCTGCAAGTTGCCATTGAGCATCAAATTTCAAACAGAGATGCAGCAAATGAAATCCTCATAAAATTGGCTTATGAATATGCAAATGCAGACTGCCAGTCCATTCTTAAACCAATTGTTTCCAGTCCCACGGCCACTCTGGCAGACTTTCTTAAAGCCTGTCGCATTGTGGGAACCAATGCTTTTCAAATGGATACTCTTGCAGCTGCAATCCAAAAGGGGAATCAACCCCAAGGCACTTGCTTCAATTACACTCTTCAGATGTATGGCAACTTTCTTTTGCTGACTGGGCAGGATCTGTTTCCTGTCATATTCCCTCTGACCCTTGCTTCCAACTCCTTAATAATGTTTCAATTTCTCTGCATTCTCCCATTTCCTCCTCTCCCATTCCTAACGCTGTCACCCTGTATGTTGATGGTAGCAAGACTTATGGTTCATGTGTATGGAAGGAGAGTGAACAATGGCACACAAAAATTACTCCTCCTCAAACTTCTGCTCAGCGTGCTGAACTTGCTGCTACAATATTGGCCTTACAAACTTTTTCTTCTGAACCTTTTAATCTTATTTTAGATAGTCTTTATGTATATAAAGTTCTCACCTCTTTATCTGATTCATATGTGTCACCCTCATTGGATGACTCTCTCCTCAGTCTACTTCTCACACTCCAATCCCTTCTTCATTCCCGCTCTACTTGTTTTTTTCCTGCTCATATTAGAAGTCACCAACCTTTCCCTGGTATTATCTCCGAAGGCAATGCCAAGGCGGATGCTGCCGCTTCGGCTGCCTCCACTCACCAGGACGTTTCTGTCCTTGTTTTATCTCCCATAACCCCATGGGACAGCCATTCATATTTTCATCAAAATAAGAAGGCTTTAATGAAACAATTTTCTTTAACAGCTACGGAGGCTGCGGCTATCATACAACAATGTCCCACCTGCAGCCTCCAAGCACACTCTGTTCCTCAAGGGGTCAACCCAAGAGGGACGCAGAGCTGTCAACTTTGGCAAATGGATGTTACACAATATTTGCCATTTGCCCCTTGGAAATATTTGCATGTTTCCATTGACACCTATTCAGGTTTTATTATGGCCACCCCTCAAAGGGGTGAGTCTGCTAAACATGTTATTAATCATTGTATTCGTACTTTTTCTACCCTGGGCAATCCAAAAGAAATTAAGACTGATAACTCTCCTGCTTATACCAGCACCTCCTTTGCGCAGTTTTGCTCTCGCTGGTCTATTATTCATAAATTTGGCATTCCATATAACTCCACTGGTCAAGCGATCGTGGAACGAGCCAATCAGACCGTAAAAAGGGCTCTAGACATGCATGCAAAAAAGAAAGGGGAAAATACCCCCGGCTTGCCTGGGATACAAAACACTCTTAATCTTGTACTTTTTACCTTAAACTTTTTGAATGTTTCTGGCACCCCTGGCTCAACTGCCGCAAGCAGGCATTTTTCTGCTTCTCCCACAGATTCTTCACGCCCCCAGGTATACTATCGACGTTTGCCTGATCCCACCTGGAAAGGGCCTGCCTCCCTCATTACTTGGGGTCGAGGCTATACTGCAATAGACGACCATGGCGAGATCATTTGGACTCCAGCTCGTTGTGTTCGTCCTTATATGGCTCAACGTACACCACCTCAGCCAGGCATATGAGGATCAGGGACTGTGGGCTTTTAATGCTTTTGTACGGGATGCCAGGTGCACTGCTCTTACACTTAACGTCACGAACTGTTGGATCTGCATGCAAATTCCTGGTGACAGTCGTGGTGGTCTTATTTTCCATGCCATCCCGTTCAATGAAACAGGATGGAAGCAGCTGTGGAGCATAACTACAGAGACATTGAATATGACATATGCTGTGGGTGCTCGTATAATGGAACCTGCCAGATTTTGTTTTTATAGCACAGGACTATTCCGTACTGCCATTTATTTGGGAACTTATAGTAATTGTCAACAAGTTATTATATGGAATTCAGCAAAGAAATGTAAATCCATCAAAAGCAACCTTACTAAGGTAAATGACACTTATCAAAGCAATCAATGGACAAACATCAGTACCTACATGGCTTGCCTTGACATGGAATCCATAATAACATTTGCTAATGAGTCTCACCAGGGTTATTATGAGTTACCCAATATGTGGCTACTATGTGGCCGTAGAGCCTATCGCCAGGTGCCTAAGGATTGGAAAGGCACCTGTACACTGGGCCTTTTGACTCCTACTGTATATGCTTTGCTTCATCTCCCTGATGGACGCCTGCGGAACAAACGTGATACTGGTTCCTCGGATCCACCCCTAACATTGGGTGGTAGTTTAGAGACTCAAATCAGCAGAGGGATTCTACCCAATCTAGGAGTTGCCATGAACTATAGAGACCTTCATTTGCTTAACAATTGGACTGTTCATATGTTTAATGAAACAATTAACAGCATTAAAATGATTAATCAAGAAATGGGGGAAATAAGGGAAGTAGTTTTGCAAAATCGGTATGCTTTAGATATTATTTTAGCAGCAAAAGGCGGTGTATGTGCCTTAATTCATTCTCATTGTTGTATATATATATACATGATTTTCAACCTAATATTTCTGCTACAGCTAGAAAAATGGAATCTATGCTCCAGAATAATCCCTTACGCAGTGATGGATCAGGCACCGTGGATATTTGGGGTGCCCTTTGGTCCTGGCTACCGGATGGATCCTGGCTACGATCTTTGATTTCTATTATAGTAACCATTTTGATATTATTTGTATTGCTATGTTGTTGCATTCAATGTATTCCCTCCCTCCTGCAAATGTGCAAAAATGTTACGCCCTCCACTAGGAAGGACGCCTTAATCAGTGAATCAAGATCCCTTCTGGAACTGGAAGTGAGTAACATTAAAGAAAAAACAGAAAAGGAGGAGATGTGGGACTAATTGCACAAATGTCCATGGGCATCTATCCATGGGCATCTCCCACAAGGGCCTGAGATAACTGTTTCAGACACAGGATACATTCATCAGCCTTTTGGACAGACTCTGATAAGAACACCTGCAGTAGCCTTGTATCTGGAGAGTGTCTGTTATTTGATACATTGTAACCACCCCTATATACGTCTTTTGATTATGCTGTGTGATGTAAAAACCTTAGTAACAATAAAAGAGGGTGCTGGAGTCAGCTCTGGGCTCTCATCCCGAGATACCTGTCTGCGTGTCTCATTCTCCATGGGAGACCACCACAAGCTGGAATAGTGGACTGGACTCAAGCAGAACTAAAAGCAATGGATAGGCAGACCAGAAAAATAATGACAATGAATCATGCCCTTCATCCACGCAGTGACATTGATAGACTTTATCTACCAAGGCAAATAGGTGGGCGTGGAATGCTACAAGTACATCAGATGGTTGAAGAAGAAAAAATGGCTTTGGAAGAATATCTGAAGAACAATGATGAAGATGCACTGAAATTAGTATATCAGGAAGGCTTACTGACTACTGGAGAGACCAAACTGGCCTACAAGAAAGACCAAATGAAGAACAGAATAGAGGCATGGGAAGACAAAGCACTACATGGCCAATACATTAAAAAAATAGCTGGGAAAGCAGATAATAATAAAACCTGGCAATGGCTAAGAGCAGGAAAATTGAAGAAAGAGACCGAGGGACTAATTCTGGCTGCACAAGACCAAGCCTTAAGGACAAATGCATACAAAGTCAAAATTGAGAAGACAGCAACAGACAGTAAGTGCCGCCTATGCAAAGAAGCTGAAGAAACAGTGGACCACTTGGTAAGCTGTTGCAAGAAGATTGCACAAACTGATTACAAGCAGCGGCATGACAAAGTAGCAACAATGGTGCATTGGAAGATCTGCAAAAAATATCATTTGCCTGTAAGCAAAAACTGGTGGGATCATAAAATAGAGAAAGTCATAGAAAATGATAAAATTAAACTGCTCTGGGACTTCAGAATTCAAACAGACAAGCACCTGCAACATAACACCCCAGACTTAACAATTGTCGATAAGAAAGACAAAAAAGTCTGGATAGTGGATGTGGCAGTGCCTGGAGATAGCAGAATAGAAGAGAAAGAACTGGAGAAGATAACAAAATACAAAGACCTACAAATAGAAATAGAAAGACTGTGGCAAAAGCAAGCAAGGGTAGTACCAATAGTCATAGGCTCCTTGGGTGCAATCCCAAAACAACTGGAGCACCACTTGAACACCATTGGCATTGACAAATTCGCTATTAGTCAATTGCAAAAGGCAGCCTTATTAGGAACTGCTTCCATCCTGCGACGATATCTGTAATACCATCAAACATCCACATCTGCCTATCCCAGGTCCTGGGTAAGGACTCGATAGGTAGACAAAATGCCAAATCCAGTCTGAACATCTGGCTGACTGTGCGATGATCGATAATAATAATAATAATGTTGGAAGGGACCTTGGAGGAAACCTTATACCATTCAGACAAATGGCTGTCCAGTCTCTTCTTAAAAATGTCCAGTGTTGAAGCATTCACTGCTTCTGGAGGCAGGTTGTTCCACTGGTTAATTGTTCTAACTGTCAGGAAGTTTCTCCTTAGTTCTAGGTTGCTTCGCCCCTTGATTAGTTTCCATCCATTGCTTCTTGTCCTGTCTTCAGGTGCTTTGGAGAATAGCTTGACTCCCTCTTCTTTGTGGCAGCCCCTGAGATATTAGAACACTGCTATCATGTCCCCCCTCGTCCTTCTCTTCGTTAAACTAGACATACCCAATTCCAACAACAGTTCCTAATATGTTTTAGCCCCCAGGCCCTTAATATTGTTAATGTATTATTATATCAAGTAATTCTTAATGTTAAATATGATCCTGTTTTTAAAAAAGAAATATTAATTCTGAGCAGAGTGAGATAAAGAATAAGGCTAGGACTGTAACACAGAGAATACTGATCTTTTCCTTCTTGGTTGTGATCATGACAAAAGTCACCAAATGACTGTCAGGAAAGGGAAGCCAGTGATGTTTCTAAATGTTGTTAATATTGCTGTAATGCTTTCATGTGTTTAAAACACTTTATATATATTCGCTAGGATTTTCCTTACCTGATACCCTCCAGATGTTTGCAACTTCAGTTTCTAGAATTCTTCAGCCAATATGGTACCTAGCTTAACTTCTAAATAAGCAAGGCCCACTTTCTTGGGAGAAGCCACCCAGTCAATTAAATAACGGGGCAGGTCCCAGGCAGATCTGGAATGAATTATCAGGTTTACAAAAAGGCAAAAAGGTTTCTATGTATAAAACTGTTGTCCTATGAAACAGCTTCTTGGTCGGAAGGAACAGATAGTTTTCAAAGTGAGCGAAGACTACTGAAAGAACTGCTGATGTCTCACTTGGTTTGGCTAACTTATCACTTTGCAACATGGGCATGTTTGCCTGCCACAATTGCAGGTTAGTTTTATCGAACTTGGGGATCTTGGAGAGGCCTCTGAATTCATGGGACGGGCATCTGATAGGCCCAATCAAATCAGCCTCTGGCTATATGAGTGCTATGAAACATACAGTATTTGTTATTATACAAACACCAAATCTCAGCTCCTTGATGGCTGCTTCCCAAGAGGGCCGCCTTTGTCTCTAATTATACAGCCAGCATTGTGCAGAAATGAATCATTGCCTTTGCAGTGCTTCTCAAAATAGACAAATGCTTGCCAAAGTCAGGAACGAAACCCGCTTGTTTACAGCAGACAGGTACAGAGCAGGTATTTTAGGATGAATAGTTTCATTATTCCTTAATTGCTTGGCTTTCCGATTCATTCATAGAATGCAGAGTGACAATGGGCTTATTGGGGACAGACAGAAATCTCTGCTCAAGATGATATTTTAAGAAGGGGCTGGTTACCGGAGCTGTTTTTATAAGGATGATGGGAAGAAAAAAATTATCTCTGCTTCTGAATTGCACTCTTTATTTCTGTCTGATTGATTTCCTGGAATTCTTACATAACTGGATTCCCCCCCCCCTTTAAAAAAAACCACTATATAGCACCTGTATAACTAAAATCAAATAGAAAATTTAGTTTTCTTAGCCATTAGAACTATTTTTATTTAGTTCATGCACCTTTTGGGCTATTATCCTTTTCTGGAACTGGCTAGTTGGAAATGTGTGTTGTTGGAATTTTCCAGATTCAAATGGATTTCATTTTCATTTATTTATTTATTTATCTACATCAGTTGGTAATCGCACCCTACAAGACAGTATGATAGCTCTCTATGTTGCAAGAAGTATTATTTTTACCTGAAAAAGATCTCTCTCTCTCTCTCTCTCTCTCTCTCTCTCTCTCTCTCTCTCTCTCACACACACACACACACACACACACACACACACACACACAGAGAGAGAGAGAGAGAGAGAGAGAGAGAGAGACTCATTCACTTTCATCCACACTATTTTTGCAGCACAATCAGCAGAAAAGATTGAATTAGAGAAGGTGAAGGGAAGGAGGATTGAAAGAAAAAAAAGAAAAAAGAAAAAGGCAAGGCAAGGCAAGGCAAGAAAGGAAAGGAAAGGAAAGGAAAGGAAAGGAAAGGAAAGGAAAGGAAAGGAAAAAAGTGGAGCAGATGCCATTCCCACCCCATCTCCAGCAATGTGAAAAAAGTTGCAATATGTCACGACATGTCATGTGACGTGGCGAGTTTGACACCCCCGGTATAGAAGGAAAGCATTTAATTACTTTCATTACATCAGAGCAGGTCTAGAGCAGATTTTCTCTCCACGTAGATGAACATTTGCAATTAGGCATGTCAGTGAAGGTTTTGCTATCCTTACTTCTGCCTCCTTGAGAGCTTCCCGACCAGGGCTTTCACTCCCATTTTTAGAGTTCTCATTCCTAGTGAAGCAGAAGTGGCTTTTTCCTTCTTCCCTGCTTTCTCCAACAACAAGGCCTTGTTTGGTGATATTTTCACAGTGGATGACCAGACAGAAGCCCTTCTCACTGCAAAGCTGTGCTATGCTATTGGCCCTCCACAGATGGAATGCCAAAGTCTGCAGGGTCTCTATTGAAAATAGCTGCACATCTCAGTTCACCAACACAATGGATGAATGAGACTAGTTTCTGAGACTATGAGAAGATTATCCCATTCTTTAAAGGTACTTGCAAGAAGGTTTCAGGAGATCCTAAGACCTCAGGCTGCACATGGTAAGATCTACTGTAGGCTGAGTGGCAGCACTTCATGGTTTGCAGCAAGTTATTCTCATTTCTATCTGGAGATACCAGGTATTTTTGAATGCATGAGAGGAAGGACAAAATGACACATTATCCATTCAGTGCATGATGAGGACTAGATTGGCATTTGAATAGGTTGCAGCTCCCTATATTTCATTTAAGGAGAAACTTCACAACGGTGAGACCTCTAAAACTGAAAGTCAGCCTAGAAAGGAGTGGGTTCTCTATCTTTGGAGGTGTTTAAGAAATGTAGGAGAAGAGCAGACAGAGCTAGAAGGTGGAGTTAAGTGCATCATTAGTTTAGAGTTGTTACATTTCTATAAATGGTCCAAGTCCAACCCCTCCTGAATTTCATTGACCCTTATCATTGACCAATTTAGTGTTGAATTTTAGTTGACTATATTCTTGTTTATAGTAGGCCTGATTAAATCATCTATGCTGCAGTCTAACAAATGATTCTTTGCACGTGACAGGCTGGGCAGTCCTTAAATAATTTTCCTGCAAATTGCAGAGCATTGGGTCTGCAACTTTGAGAACTTTAAGATATGTGGACTTCAGCTCCCAGAATTCCTCAGCCAGCATAGCTGGGAGCTGAAATCCACAAGTCTTAAAGTTGTCAAGGTTGCAGACCCCTGGACTAGATGATCAATGAGACGCCTTCCAACTCTACAATTCTATTATTTTATTATCTTCCTTCATAATAATGAGCAAGCTTTCTCTACAGTATTTTACAGTAGTTCAAATCATTTTCCTTTGCTACATACAGGATGCTGAATTTAGCCACATTTTTCCTCATATAGCTTTACACAGTCACTGAGTAGTTGCAAGAATGCTACAAGCAGAAAGGCAACTGTTCCATCTATCATCTGGAGCTTTTTGACTGCCATTTTGCAGCATCATATAGCCACAAATTCTGTCCTTGAGTGGCTTCACACATTATATCTTTGACAAATTTCTCTAGAAAACAGCAGTCACTTTTTACCTTAACAGAATGAAAGAGAAGTGCATTATTATCTGGATGGATTAATTTATTTGTTGATTTTTCTTGGACCATTTTCCCACAAGGAATACACAATAGGTTGAATAATTACTGGTTTTTAAATTCATAAAATAATATTTATTTGGGGGGATCTTAAGATGAAAAATAATTTTAAAAACCCAAGGTGAAAAGATTTTTCATTATCTAGGCAATAGCCTTCCTGGAGTCTGTAGCTTAAAAAATAAACTAGCAATTGTGATTTTGGCTCCACCTTTAAGCCAGCACAAGCTGTTGCCTTGCTATTAACTCTGGCTGGCTGTCCTGGGCTCTGTTGAAACAAAAAGCAGCAGATCACAAAGCCACAAGTTTGCTTAGTTTAAATCAGCCAGAGATCCCTGGAAGAAGTTGGAACTGCCCCTTAGACATAAATATGTCCTTACATTTTATAAGTTTCCTCCCCCCCACCATATATGCTGTTGTGTAAGCCACTTTGGTTTAAATCAGGGATCTCCAACCCCCAGTCCATGGACTGGTACCAGGCCGTGGCATGCCAGCAACCAGTCTGCACAAACAAGCAAAGCCCCATCCATGGGATACAGGCAGCACACAAAACCACGCACTCTTCAGTCCATGAAAAAACCTTTCTCCATGGAACTGGTCCCTGGTGCCCTAAAGGTTGGGGACCTCTGGTTTAAATGGTTAAGGCATCAGACTAGAAACCATTAGATTTAATCCTACCTTAGGCTCCAAGCCAGCTAAGTGACCTTGGGCTAGTCAATCTCTCTCATCCCCAGGAAGAAGGCTATAGCAAGCCATTTCTCAAAAACCTTATCAAAAGAACCACAGGGGTGACAAGCAAAAACCTGTCCTGAAGGCTCAGAACAATAGCCAAATATTATGTTACTGAAATACTACTATTTACAGTACCTGGTCAGATTCTGAATATCACTTCTTTTTTCTCGTTCGTATAAGACATTTATATGGGGGGGGTTGGTCAGCAATAGTGCTGTTGTTTGTTTAGCACTATCATATGTACTGTATATTTAAAGATATAAGAAAAAAGTTACATTAAATGTTGAATTTTGCATTAATTGGTTTGATTTAATCCTGATTAGACAGTTAAAAAACCAAAAGGTTAATCACTTCTTTACTCAGGAAGGCAGGAACAGCTGTGCCTCCCTTTTGTATTTATTGGTTGAATGTTGGCAGGGAAGGTTAGAACATTGTTTCACCTTTTTCAATATGAGATGTAGACATTGTCCTACTTCCCTCTGTTCTTAGGGCAATACAAGAATGTTTGTACTTGTATTTGAAATGTACTTAGTGTACTTAATGACATTTGTACACTGGCAGTTATAGTAGTGGAATCTAATCTATAGTGCTAAGAGGCATGCACTGTTGTTTTGCATTTATGGACAGTTGAATTGGTACTATTCATTTCAAATTAATCCTAGCAATATTTGAGCCTGGCAAGGCTCTAAACTCAAAATTCTTCTGTTTGGTTTCTAGCTTGGTCTAATGGTACACAGTTCAGCATGATGGCTGCAGCTATGCAACTCTGAGTTGGCTGAAAACTTAGAAAGGATACCATTTAGGAGCCCTATTTATATTTTGAGTGCTACCATAGAAAATGTGGGAAGCATTAGATAAGACTGCAATAACCATATTCAGCCAAATGAAACCTTACTTAAATATTGGTATTATCAATAGCTCATTTGAACAATTCCCATGTAGGTTTGTTATGGGAGGGGACTCATTTAGTGCTTCCAACTATACAAAGCAGCACAAATAAACAAGAAGAATTACATGGAGAGAATTTACATGGGAGAGAGCCCAGAAGCACAGCCAGCTGATGGCCTTATATTGTCAGAAAGTAGTGGCTGCCTTGCTACTTTAGTAGCAGAACTGAGTCATAAGGAATACAACTGAAGCGGAATAGAAAAGGAAAGTAGGGAAAATTAAAAGTCACCAGTTGGGGGCAGTGTTGTGGGAGCCAAAATCTTTCCTAAGATTCCATCAGCATTTTCAAATGAAATTCTGCCTAATTTTGAAAAATGGGGCAGCATGTTAAGTAATTGAAAAATGGGGCATGGGATGCGAGGCATGTACAGATGCTCATCTCCTTTCTTTGGTTTAACTGGGAAGGGCTTTCATGCATTGAAGACAGGTTGCTATTGGGTGGATGGCATTTTTAAAACAGCATCTTCCACCCAAATCAAAACTAGAGCATTTTATCAGGGACGAGTTAAAACAAAAAGATAAATGCAGGCAGTTGGGAGCAAATGAAAAGAATGGCTGTGATAAATGTTTCATGCTTGGGACACAATGTTTTTTTAGACATTGAGAACTCCAGAGATTCTGAAGGAAAAAAAAAGAGGCAGTCTGCCCCACCTCTCAATCCCATCTGCCTCCAGGTGGCCCAGCAGCGCCATGGTGGCCACACCCTCTGCCCACGCCCCACAGCATCAACTGTGCACAATGGGGCATGAGGGCAGAGTCTTCTCCTATCTGCCTGGCTGCCATTTCCTTGACTGCGCTGCTCCATGCAGGCCACACTTGGGGGCGACTCTCCTCCAGGGGGGCTGCTGGTGAGGAGGGGGAAGAGGGGGGAGGTGGGGCTGGTGTAATGGTGCACATGCCCACAGAGAGGGCTCTGAGTGCCGTCTCAGGCACACGTGCCATAGGTTCACCACCACTGGTATAGGGTCTCCTGCTTGAGTGGGGTTTGAAGTAGAAGGTCCAAGGTCCCTTCAAACTCTGCTATTCTGTTCTGTTGCTAGGATCAATTGATTTCCTTGGGGGAGTATAGATTCCATACCCCTCCCCCCATTGTCACTGCATTTCTGCCTACATTAGACAAAAGTTTACTTTTGTCTTTTTAAAATAATTATATTATTTACAAATACAAAGGTAAAAAATTAATGCAAACTAAGAAAAAAATAAAAAGCAAAGAAAAAAAGATTTTTTTAAAAAAAGAAGGAAAATAGAAAAGAAAGAAAAGATATCTGAAATATGTTTCCCTGCTCTCTCCAGACAAGTATAAGCAATCTGGCTAACAACATCTTCTCTACTACCTCATTTTTTTTAAAAAAAAATGTATTCTTCCCATATCTCATCCCTTATTAAAGGTTAACTGACAAAAAAAAAAAAAAAACCACAATCAGCCCTGATCAACAAAAGTCTAGTAAGAGCTACCTAAAATATTAACAAATATTAACATGCAGCTGCCAAAAAGGCCAACACAGTGCTGGGCTGCATTAACAGAGGGATAGAATCAAGATCACGCAAAGTATTAATCATTTTACAATGCCTTGGTAAGGCCACACTTGGAATACTGCATCTAGTTTTGGTTACCTTGATGTAAAAAAGATGTTGAGACTCTAGAAAGAGTACAGAGAAGAGCAACAAAGATGATTAGGGGACTGGAGGTTAAAACATATGAGGAATGGTTGCTGGAATTGGGTATGTCTAGTTTAATGAAGAGATGGACGAGAGGGGACATGATAGCTGTGTTCCAATATCTCAGGGGCTGCCACAAAGAAGAGGGAGTCAGGCTATTCTCCAAAGTGCCTGAGGGAAGGACAAGAAACAACGTATGGAAACTAAGCAAGGAGAGAAGCAACCTAGAACTAAGGAGAAACTTCCTGACAGTTAGAACAATTAACCAGTGGAACAATCTGCCTCCAGAAGCGGTGAATGCTCCAACACTGGAAGTTTTTAAGAAGAAACTGGAGAGCCATTTGTCCGAAATAGTATAGGGTTACCTGCCTGAGCAGGGGGTTGGACTTGATGACCTCCAAGGTCTCTTCCAACTTTATTATTATTATTATTATTATTATTATTATTATTATTATTATTATTATTATTATTATTATTATTATTATCGACCATCGCACAGTCAGCCAGATGTTCAGACTGGATTTGGCATTTTGTCTACCTATCGAGTCCTTACCCAGGACCTGGGATAGGCAGATGTGGATGTTTGATGGTATTACAGATATCGTCGCAGGATGGAAGCAGTTCCTAGTAAGGCCGCCTTTTGCAATTGACTAATAGCGAATTTGTCAATGCCAATGGTGTTCAAGTGGTGCTCCAGTTGTTTTGGGATTGCACCTAAGGATCCTATTACTATTGGTACTACCCTTGCTTGCTTTTGCCACAGTCTTTCTATTTCTATTTGTAGGTCTTTGTATTTTGTTATCTTCTCCAGTTCTCTTTCTATTCTGCTATCAATGTCTTGGCTATATATACGGACAGTGTTGAGCAGCGATTCTATTTCAGATGATGTTTTTCCATACAGCTTCAGATCATCCATATAAAGGAGGTGGGATAGTCTGGCAGATGTTTTTGATGTTTGATAGCCATGTCCTGAGTTATTCAGTATTGTTGACAGAGGAAACAGTGCAATAACAAATAGTAATGGTGATAATGATTCTCCTTGAAATATTCCTCTCTTGATATTAACCTCTCCCAGCCTCTCACCATTGATCTGCAACTGTGTCTTCCATTGTGCCATCGATCTTTGCACAAATTTTCTGATGTTTCTACTGACTCCTGTTATTTCTAGGCACTTTATTATCCAATCATGTGGCAGAGAGTCAAATGCCTTTTTGTAGTCAATCCATGCCACATTCAGGTTGGTCTTCCTTCTCTTGCAGTTTTCCAAGATCATTTTGTCTATTAGGAGTTGATCTTTTGTTCCTCTGCTATTGGGGCGGTTTCCTTTCTGCTCAGGTGGAAAGAGATTGTTTTCAACTAGATGCTGTTGCACTGCATCAGCTACCACACCAGTTAGTAATTTGAAAGTTGTTGGTAAGCAGGTAATTGGCCTGTAGTTACCTGGTGTTGCCCCTTTTGCTGGATTTTTCATTATTAGGTAGGTTTTCCCAGTTGTTAGCCACTTTTCAATTTCTCCTCCTTGTAGTATATTGTTGAACTGCTTGGCAATGAGTGGGTGTATAACAGTTAGATGTTTCAACCAAAACCCATGCAGTTCATCTTCACCTGGTGCTGACCAATTTTTGATTTTCTTTGCTCTTTTTTCTACCATTTTTGTTGTTATTACTAGTTCTTTCATTTCAACTTCTGTTTTATTTGCATCCACCTCTTTTAACCAAGCCGCATCCTTGTTGTATTTCTTTGGGTTATCCCATATCTGCTTCCAGAACTGCACTGTTTCTTCCTTGTCAGGTACTGACTGATTCCTTGCAGTTTCTCCATTGATGGATTGGTAGAAACGTTTCTGATTGGATTGAAATTGGAGGTTCTGCCTATAGTTTGCAATTCGAGCTTCATATCTACTGATTTTCCTGGCTATAGCTGTTATTTGTTGCTTTATTATTTCCAGTGCTTCCTTGATCTTCCTTGTTTCTAAGTGGTATTTCTTGATTAGGTATTCTTTGGTCTTCTTGTTCTTCAGCTTCTTTTCTTTCATCTGTTCTAGCTTGCTTGCATGTGATCTTAACTTGCTGATCTTATTTTCTAGTCTAACCTTCCATTTTTCTGGTGCACTGTTTGTTTGTTTTTCTTCTTTGTTGATTTTGCATCCCAGGTATTCTGTTATAACTGCAGCTGTGCTGTACATTAGTTGGTTTGTTTCTTGCAGTGAATTGGTGCTTATACTTGATATTGCAATATTTGCATCTTTTAATGCTTGTGCTAGCTGTTTCTTTGGAACAAGCTTCAATGCAGGTAGCCTTATTCTGTTGTTTTTGTGCTGTTCTAGATGCTCAGTTATTCTTTGTTTCAATTCTTTTATTTCTTTAGTTAGAGGGTTTTGTTCTTCCTGAGGTAGAGGTGCCTGATTTCCAAATGAGAACAGTTGTATATCTCTGCTAGATTCCTTCACTGCCAACTCCCCCTGGTTTGCCTCTACATTCTGAATTACTTCTGGTAAGGCTTTGATTTCTTTGCCCTGGGTAAACCTTTGCAGTTCGTCCAATTCTGTTTCTGTGAATACTTTATTTCGTGTTATAAATCGGCGTTGATCTGCTAGTCTCTGTTCTGTTATTTCTGATTCTGGATGTTGTTCTTTCCAGAACTGGTGCATTCGTTTTAGATATCCTCTTCTTGTTGGACTTGATCTGTAGTAACAGATCATTATTTCTTTGTTTTCCATCACTGTGTATCTGCGACGGGTAAACACCTTTTCTTCCAGTAGTTCTGCAGCTGCTGGCCCTGGTTGCTCAGCCAACAGTCCTGAGTCCTGTAACCCATTTTTCACCAGATATCCAGGAACTCCAATATCTAGTGCGGACCTTGTTAACCCGGGCGACGTCCTAGCCGGTATGGCATTCTGCAATTTACGTCTCACCATATTTTTTATGGGAGAGACACTATTATTATTATTATTATTATTATTATTATTATTATTATTATTATTATTATTATTATTATTATTATTATTATTATTATTATATATTTTGATCTTAAAATTTCAATTTTATAATCCAAACATATCATTTTCTAATAAAGCAGAAATCTTTCCTCACTTATAAATAAGTCCCTAAAGCCTCATCATACAATCCTAATCAAAAAGCAATCCCATTATTAGTTACCAAAAACTATAACAGATACGTTTTAATCTTTTTATAAACAGATTCACTTTATTAATCTTCTTTTCATTTTTGAAAAGCTTAATCTTTAGTCCTATCAAGTAGTGTCCCATAGAAACAGATCTTTGTGTGTCAAGGACTAGGTCAACAGAAACCCTTCCAATGTGGACTGGATGCGTTCAGGGATCAAGGAATGTGGTATGGGATGGGGGAACTATGGAAAAAGGGTTAACGAAAGGGGATAGAATGAAGTATTTAGGAAAAGGCATCTTTGGATGAGACTATTTCCATTCCCAATATTTTATTATTGACTTGAGTTGTCCAACATTCATAATGATCTTGAAGCAATTATGATAAAGGCAATCAAACTTTACACACAACTAGTAAGATGTCAGGCAACATAATATCTTGAGCTGACCCTGGCTAGGTAAATCAGGATTCCAGAATCCGGGGATCTACACAAAATAATGGAAGAGTCCCCTTTCTAATTTGAACAAAATGCTAAACATAGACTGCTAAAGAAAGACTGCTATAAATATCGCTAATCAGTTTTCTGGTTCAAATTTAGTTTAGTGGCTTGGCAAACTTCTGCTATTCCATTTTCTAAAACATCAACTTCCTATTTATGAGCAGGTGATTGTTTTGTGCATGAATACATACAACTGCTAAAATTTGCCTTGGAGCTAAGAGTTAGAATGAGTTATTATATATGCATGAACATCTTGTATTTCAAGTCAATTAACACATTCTGTTTCTTGCAGAGGCAAATGTCATTCCAAATCAGCAAACGATACATGCTGGATTGTACTACTAGTTTATTTAGAAGAAGAGGATTCTTCTTTCATAGGAACCAAACAGAATCTTCCTGGACCCCCATAAATAGGATGTGACTTCAGTACCAACTTCCCATTGATTTTGCCCAGCAACATATATAGAAAAGCCCATTGTTTCCATACTAGTAAATTAGTAAAATTTCAAATTTGGCTGTGCGGCCTTTTGTAAGGGACTAAAGGCCCACACAACCATGGAGTTGGCTGGCTGGATCCTCCCTCTGCCTGTATTAACAACTGCTAACCCCCCACATCTTGGATTTTTTTTCATCTTTTGAAATTTTATGTTATTTTTATAATTTTAAACTTTTAAACTTAAATTAATTTTGATTTTAATGTTAATTTTATTGATTATATTGTATATTACCCAGAGCCCTTCTCCAAGGGAGATGAGTGGTTAAGAAATACAAAATTTAAATAAATAAATAAAATTCTAAACACCCTTCAATGTATATCTTTTCTGAACTCTTTCCCAGTTCTATAACATCCTTATTGGAATCCAGCAAATGAAGCTGAGCATGGGTAGCATTTATTTTAAAGCACTACAAAATTGATAGCTATGCTATATTTATCCCCAAATTGGAATTTGCCTGTTTCAAAGCAGCCTCACACAAAATAAACATTTTCATTGAGCTACCTATCATAGCTTAAGCAGTTTATACTCCATTATATTTACACTGAATGGATTTCCACTTTAATGTTTATTCACCAATTAGGGAAAAATAATTACGAGTTCTTTATTTTTCCTTGTTTGTATAACCAGCCTAAATAATTCGATCTGGCCCTCTAATTAAATCATTTGTGAATAAACAAATACTCTTCCCCCATATCGATCTATGGAAAACTTCACCGCTGATAATATTCTACTGAAAAGATTGATAATTGATTTTTACTGTTTGTTTTATGGTTACCAATTCATAAGGGCCTGGTCCATTAGAAGTCAGAGGATATATTTGTTCAGGAATCTTTGGTGAGTGATTTTGTTTCAAAAGCTTTCTGATAATTCCTTTACTTAATTGTCTCTTGACACTCTCAAGTAATTCAAAAAGGTTAGTGAAATGGAATTGCCTTTGCCAAAAGCCTTGCTGATTCCACTTCAGCTAGATTCATCTTTCAGGATGATGAGTTGATCTTTCATATGACTATTGTGCAAGGTTTACCACCAATCATATTGTGAAGTATGCGGACGATACAACAGTAGTGGACCTTATTCAAGATGACAATGAGGGTGGAGGAGGTAGGGGGGTTGGTGAACTGGTGTAATAAAAACAGCCTAGTTTTAAATGTTGGAAAAACTAAGAGATCATTGTCGATTTCAGAAAAGGCAGGCACAGCCACACTCTTATGTGTATTAATAATTCACCTGAGAAGATAGTTAGCAGCATTACATTTCTGGGTGTGCAGCTAACAAGTAGGCTGGCTTGGTCACTCAACAGTGAGACACTGGTGAAGCAGGCACAGAAGCGCCTGCATGTTTTGCATCGCACAAGAAAAATACATCTTCCTTCCCCTGTCCTTACCACTTTCTATAGAGGGATGATCGAGAGCATCCAGTCATATTGCATTACAATCTGGTTTGGAAGCATCATTGCTTCAAACAGGAAGACGGTGCAGAGTGGTAAGAATGGTAGAAAAGATTACTGGCAGTTCACTCTCTTCTATCTAGGACATATCATATAAGTGTTGCTTTAGCAGGGTCGACAGGATTGTCTGGGGCACTACATGACCTGTTTTCCTTGTTACCTTCTGCGAGGAGGCTTCATGGTATCCGAAGCAGAACATCCAGATTCAGTCACAGTTTTGTTCCATACAGTATCAACCTTGTGAACTCTCAAACTTCCTATTTCTGCTATGTATTCAAAATGGACAGTGATTAATATTTATATGTATTTATATGTAAGGGTGTAGGTACTGTATATACACATATACATGTATGTGTGTTATGTATGTGTACTCTTTTGAGAGGAGGGAACAGAATTTCATTTTTAATATATGCCAATGTGCCACAGTAAAAAATGACAATAAAGGTTATCTTATATCTTATATAATTTGTATTCCACAAATTTATACACAACAAATATCTAGCCTGTTATTACCTGGATTACAATTACATTAGTCTATTTCAGGAATTTGGTGTATTTTTGTCAGTAATTTCTTTTACAATTCCAGGATGGATCATACAGTATATGGAGGGAGTGTCTCTGGAATTCTTGTGTTTTTCAAAAATCTCCAAATTTTGGCTATTATTATTACAGGTTTTCTCTGCTTTTCAGATTCCATCTGAAAATATTGATTTGATTCAAATCCACAACAAGGGGAATATGACTTTTTCCAGGCCAAGGCCTACATTTGGTATTTGAGTGATGTATCATGACTCTCCTAAAAAATATGGGTTGACTAAGAATAAAGATAAAAGTTGATTTTATTTAAACTGAATTATTGCTGACCTAATTTATTTAATATTATTCCTGAGCCAGGAATATAATTCACACTTTCTATAGCATTAAAAGTGCCCTTTAAGTATAAGTTTTGGAGGTTATGTGGGGACTTCATTGAAGGCTTTCTTGAGTTGTTCTATTCCACAGAGAAGACTGAGGAAAATACAGTAATTCATAGAGCTTCTCTGCTGTTACTTCATTCTCCTTACTACTCCTTTAACCACCTTCTCATTGAACAAAATTACTTCCTTGGGCAACTTTCTGATTCTGATACACTTAAATAAATCAATTTTGGTCATTTTATTAGATCAGTTCTGGAGAGGCTGTAATGCATTTGATTTTTTGGTTTGAAATATGAGGAAAAAGGGACAGCTATCATTCTTCAGGTCTACACTGCCACCTGGAGACTATTCTAATATTCAGCAGATTGTTTTCTGATTATAGACTGCAAAGTTCTACAATATTATTAAAAATACTGTAGGAGTTTTCTTAGCATTCTGATCATCTTGCTGGAACAGACTAATAATGTTGTAAATGGGAGTGGGCATCGGAGGGGGCAACTAGGTTAAATTTCCAAATATAAATATTCAAGAAAAAAAATTTCAGGTTCAAATTTTAAAAAGGGGTTGAATAACTCAGCAGCACTATTTTTTCTATTGCATGTCTATATTTTATTTAGTTCAAGTGTCCATTTGATATATTCACTTTCAGATTTTCTGCCATAAAATATTTTGTGGCTATAATAATTAAAAAGGCAGGAGAAGACTAAATGGAGTTACATTACAATCTGATCTTTTGATCAAATATTCTAATCAGGAGAAGACAAAAAGATATCTCTGGCTTGCAGAATTTTGACATCTAAAGTTCTGCTGGATTTCTGTCGACGATAAAGTAAGATGGGGATCCACTCTCATTCCTGGTCTTTGAATTTCCTTTAAAAATTGTAACTACTCTATAGTTGATTTGAGATTATATTTGGAAGCTTTGAGGAGTCGTGGCAATTGAGCATGGCCAGTTCCAAGCTCTACTTTTGCCCATTTCTAAAGATAAAAGTTTTAACATCAGAAGAACAAAGCAGACACACTGATGGTAGGCCATAGTTGATGGTAGGCCATAGAAATACCATTTTCAGTTTTTCACAGTAGATCATACCAAGAAAATTATTAATGCTGATGCTGCTCTTATTTTAAGGTTACATCAATAGAATCTTGCAAGTCTGAATGTGCCTTCCCCTTTCTCCCTTTATTTTCAGTAGAATTAGGGAGAGTCAAGCCTGAAACTCTTTCTCAAAATATATTTCTGCCTCCGATTCAAACTAATGTTTCCAGACTATTGTTTTGGTTGCGCTTCTTTCTTCTGGTTCTCAAGATTATTCTTACAGCCCATTACTACCACAAACAGTCATGGATCCAAATCCCTTCCTTCACTCTGACAGCCCTCCTTTAAATTGTTATATAATTTATGTAAAATAAGGAAGGGCTTCAGATAATCCCTGCCCACTGACTTAATGATACAGACTTTCTCTTAATGGCTAAAAAATAGCTAAGGTGTCTCCAGGTAGGGTTCCTCACCCTGAGGAGAGGTATGGAACAAACTGGATGAGAGAATATTTCCCAAAGAAGCCTACTCATAACATAATATACGCATAGACCCCAGCCCTGAATTAACCATTAAGCAAAATACGCACCTGCCTAGGGCACCAAGAGAAGGGGGTGGGACTATAGAGATTTTCCCCCAGCTATCATTCCCTTAATACTTTCACTGCCCTATTTGACTTTAGCTGGGGTTTTTCGTTTTTCGGGGTTTTTTTGTAATTGTCCACATCTGCCATGTTCAAATGTAATCTGCATTATTTCTTTGGCATGGTAAGTACCTGAGGTTTCAAGGTTTGATTTCATTTTTTCATCTCATGATGTGAGAATGTTGCTTCTGTTGAGGGCATCATTGCCAAATATTATGATGGTGGTTGTGTTGATATTACCATCTGTGGGGATGAGCTCCCTGAGCCTCCTAATATATTTATCCATGACTGTCACACCAAATTCTAATATCATTATATCCAGCATCTTGACAGCATGAGGCAATCTGATTCTGGGCATAAACTTGTAATACTCATTGTATGGCATTCTCCAATAGTAAAAGTTTCCAGAAGCTGCTATTTCACAGACTAAATCAACACTCCTTATTTACCCCCAAGGACCTACTTGGACCTACTCAATAAACTAATTCAAAGGAGAATTGAAGCATTTTAAAATTAATTCTATCTACATTTGCAGAAAGGATGCTCACTGCTTATATTCACTTAATTCTTAATGAATACATGAGTTACTTACAAAGCCTTGTTCAGGCACATGCCCAGTGAACAAAAAATGAATGATATTCACTCCATCATATAGAAATTTAATATGCTTTCTAATACATCTACTATATAGGATTTGGCCCAGGTTTGGTATTTTACTGCATGTACATCAGTGATGAGGCTATGTGATGGATGAAAATAAACCAGTTGAACTTCCCACCCCAGTAATATGTCATAAATCACATTCCCCAATTAACTACTTGTACGGGCTTTCTAATTGATGCTTTGGCCTGCCAAAATGCAGCCAGCAATGACCTTGGTTCCCACAGAACATTTTATTGTTTTGACTAAGCTAAAAAATACTCATCCACCCTCCCTATTCTGTAGCAACCAAAAACAAAGGGAAAATGGCTTCAGCCAAATTCATTTGTAGAGTTGACACTACCATGAAGGAAATTGATCTTTTCTAAGTATTGATACCCTAGACAATAAAATGTTGAGCCTTCAGCAACAAACTAATTTGATGATGGATTTGTGGTATCTAATGCTGTGCAGAACAATTCTCATACATTTATATTATTATCAGTTCTAATTAACTGATGAAAGAGAATTTCTTTCTGAAATATTTTTCAAAGGAGAAGCAATTTATGTGAAATGTTTTGAGTGAAGTCTGGGATTACCGCATTTAACTTGTTAACAGTTGGCAAGACATATATGCAAATGTCTTGTATTTTATTGTACAATCTTCTTTGTAGAGATCTGTTGCCTCTTACCTTCCCATACTGTAATTATTTCCTAAGATAAGGGAACCCGGCTTTTTATTTTCATTATGGGAAGTTGGGGAGCTATGAAGGCTTAATGGAATTGTAGAGCTAGAAGAAACCACAAAGATCATTTAGTCCAATCTTGCCCTTAAATTCTTTTTAATGCATCTCTCCTATTAGAAGAATAGAATAAAAGTCTATTTTACTTTTACCTTTTCCTTTGGTTTTTAATTCCCTTGAACATTGTAAATATAGGAGAAGGAATGGCAGAACCTGTGGGGTGGAGCCAAAAGAGGAATCAGCTTGGAATCTCTATGTAACCACAAATAGACTAAGTTCTACCCCCCTTGAATTCCATATTTAGCACCAAAATACTGCTAACTCTTACTTGAATAGATTCCTGTGCATAGGCATGAGCAATAAATCAGTTTAAATGGAACTTCACATGTGGTTCTGGTCTTTTGCACTTGACATAATTTCCTATTTGTATAAAAACATTTAGTCAATAGCTATAATAAAAGTGAACTTGAATTCGAACTCTATCTTTAACTGAAATTGCTGCCTGAAAAAGAAATAATTGTAATTGAGAAAAACCAAGGGTTTGCACATATCTTGTGGCTTCTTAGGGAACTTTATAAGAAAGAGTCCCATAAATATGGAGTTGATTCTTTCCTGTAGCAGAAACAAATGTGTATCAGCTTAAGTGTCAGAATTCCTTTTAAAGACAACTTTTTTAGAAATTCAACAATAAAATGTATTAGTCCAATATTGCCTAGTTGAAGGAAAGAATTTTGAAATGTTTTTAAAGAGATATAGCTTTCTAACACAAGGTATCTTACTTTTAAAATTACATTTTACAAACATGATGTAATAAACATTTTTAACATTTTAAATAAAAAGAGAAAGTGGTTGTTAACTAGGTGGTGAGAGAATGTTGAAGTTTAAAATATATTATTTCCATAGAATTATATTTTATTTTAAAATTAAATTAAAAATACAAGAAAGAAAATAAGCACTATGTAAAAATGCATTTGTTTATGAATGATTATGCATGCATATTCCAGCCTTATTATAAGATTTCTAAATTGTCTACCATGGAACAATTGGTATTTATTCATAGTCTAGGGAACTATGATTGTGGAATAACTCCTAGAAAAGTGATTTAGAGGAGATGACACCTTGAAGTGTCATGGCTCATGGCTTTGATGTGTTGAGTGTGTTAGTGATGACTTAAGGAGCAGATAACTGTCCAAGAGATACACCTTTTAACAAATGAATGCTTTCACACATGCTACTTGATTGAAATTTGTTCAGACATTTGAAGAGCCTCAAATTTTTTTTCAGAAAATGCTTTGCTTTCTGTATGCACCAAAAAACTTTTGAGTATGTTAAACAAAGTTTCCTATTCCCTTCATAAGCCATTCCCTCACCTTTGTCTCTTAGGTCTATGTTGTAGCACTGGATGAATCTGTCGGAGCCTTTGAATTTCTTCATGTGAAAATAGGATTTTAGTTTGTACAATTTATGCAAACAAAATGAGGGAGGGAGGGAGGAAGGAAGGAAGGAAGGTTGGTTTTCAATGTTCTCTGCCAGCTTCCCACAAGAAAACTCAATGGAAGTCTGCAAGCAATTTGGAGTTGCTCCTTCTCCCTCTGTTTTTGGTCATTCTATTTCTCTGTTTAGTTAAGGAAATAACTCTGAAACAATGACCCAATAAGTCCTGGAAAGTCTAGCTCTTGTTTAAAGTTGACAAATATGTATTATGAACAACCACTAGATGGCAATATTATCTCACCAAACATGTAGGAACTTTAAGAATTATATTATGTTCACTTTACTTCATTGTGAGCTAAAAATTTAAGCAGCAAATAGTGATAAATCGCACCTTATAGTAGGCACCAGCCCTCTCCAGTCTGATGCTTTCCACATACTGGGATCAGAACTCCCAGAATTCAGGCTAGTATGAGCAGTAAGAATTCTTATATTTGTAATTCCAAACTAATTTAATAGCCCTCAGAGGGAGGAAATCCGATCTGTACTTACATAATTTTCATTATTCTCCTAAGTGAAAAGGGTATCCCTGTTCCTGATAATGTAGACAGAGCTGTGCCATCTGTGCTTATGCACTTTCTGTATATAAAGATCTAATGAAGATGCAGAGATTAACTGGATAGCAGCTGTGAACATCTTTTATCCATCTTTCATAAATACGTGAAATGTTTTATATAAACATTTCATAGCATCTTTCATACATAATTAAGAAAGTCAACCAACCTCAATCATATTATGGCAATATCTCTATATCTACAAAAAAAATCTGGGTAAGTGTGCCTTCTATTACTGATGAAGAAATGTATTAAAGTTCATGCCAGCTTCCACAAGCCAAAAAAGTAGGACATGGTTATTCAGCTTCAATCTTGCCTAGAATCCAGTTAGAAACATCCACTTGGTCCATTACTCCAGAGATCTCATTCATGTAAGCCAGCGGTTCTCAACCTGTGGGTCGTGACCCCATTTGGGGTCGAACGACCATTTCACGGGGGTCGCCAAACAAGGATGTCCGCCATTTCCCCCCCCCCATTTTTTCCCCTTTTCTTGAGCTGTGCAACTCCCTCTTATTCTATTGGCTTTTGAAAGCCAATAGAATAGACTCTATTCAAGAGACTCTATTCTATTGGCATTCAAAAGCCAATAGAATCTATTGGCTTTCGAAAGCCAATAGAATAGACTCTCTTGAATAGAGTCTAATTCTATTGGCTTTCAAAAGCCAATAGGAATTGTCCAGGCTGTCTCTGCCCTGCTGAGACTGCCAAAAGCCCCAGTCTGCAAACGGTGCTGCAAGGAAAGCTTCCCTCCCTGCTGAGCAACTACTAAAAGTAAGTAAAAGAGGGCCGGGGTGGGAGGTGGGAGGCCGGCGAGTACAGGGAGGGTTTCTGCCATGCGTGGGGCCCAGCAGGTACCTTACCTGCCTGGGCTGGGGCAGCTAGTGGCCCAGCCGGTGGTCGCCCTGCACCATCGCTGCCGCTTGCCATGGCCACCCAGGAGCGCCTGGGCCTGCCTGGCGCCGCCCAGAATGGGTGGCAGCCAAGGTAAGGCTAGCGGGGCAGCGGTGAGCGCAGGGAGGGTTTCTGGCACGCGTGGGGCCTGGCGGGTGCCTTACCTGCCTGGCTGGGCCAGCTGGTGGCCCAGCCGGTGGTCACCCTGTGCCGTTGCTGCTGCTTGCCATGGCCGCCCAGGAGTGCCTGGGCCTGCCTGGTGCAGCCCCGAATGGGCGGCAGCCAAGGTAAGGCTAGCGGGGCAGCGGCGGGTGCAGGGAGGATTTCTGGCGCGCGTGGGTCCCGGCGGGTGCCTTACCTGCCTGGGCTGGGCCAGCTGGTGGCCCAGCCGGTGATTGCCCTGCGCCGTCGCTGCCCCTTGCCAGCTAGGGGGTGGCCGGCACAGGGGGAGGCACCACGCATGTGTGGAGCTCCCGGGCAGGGAAAGTCCTCGACTTACGACCGGTTGGGTAGTCCTCGACTTACGACTGGTTGGGGGTCGCGGCATTAAAAAGTTTGAGAACCACTGATGTAAGCGAAGAGCTGGTCCTGGCTCTGATCTCCAAATTAGTTGTACATCCAACACCACCACGTTGAGTACATGAATAATGAGAAAGGGAATTTTTATTTGAACAAATTGTACCATTTCGCAGCAATTTCCATTGAAGAGCTGAGTACATTTTCATGATGTCATTAGTATTATTATTATTACTATTATTATTACTGCAGCTTGTGTCTTGTGCCTAGGAGTTCACAAACATATATAAAATATAATTGTTCTGTTATGCTGTACCTCCCAATATTAGTCACAATTGTTATTGACCTGTTTTTTTCTACCTCAGAATACTAAACACCTTTGACTTTGCTTGGAGTGGTTGATCAACAAAGCTGTCACAATGATGGATTTTTCCTGAATTATTGCTTAATTAGCTTAGCTGAAGGTATAAATCAAGTGCAGTGCCAATTGCTTTATTCCACACATTGGCGCCCAAACTCAGCCTGGCTGTAATGAATTATTAGCTTCTGCCACAGAGTAACTGTAATGTTCAATATCAAGCTCATAATGGGAAAAAAGCCCAAATGCATGTATAAAGTCCCAAAAAAATGGGACAACTTTACCATGGATGTAACAATCTTTTAATTTTATTAATCTGTTAAGGCATGAGTTTTCAGACCTGTGACTAAACTCAGATCATGATCAGAATACATGTCACAAGAAAATATTTTGCCTTTGGTAACACATCTTGACATATTTAGTCAGCACACATTACACAAAAACAAAAATACTTTTAAAGTTTATTACAGATATCTATAATATTATATAATTCACCTGGGGAAAGTAACTACTTTTGGGGCAATCTTAACAAACAAATTCTAATTTAAGACTTATAAAGGTAATTAAAAACAATATTTTGCAGATTCTTACTGTTTAGCAACTGAGAGTTTAAGTTGCTTGAATTCTATTGGAAAGCAAAGTAATACATTGGAAGAAAATCAATGATCTATAGATCTTGGGGACGGGAAATGATCTTTTGTCAATTCTGTGATCTGTGAGCAAGTGGAGAAGGGAAACCATAAGCTAATATGGAACCTCCAAAGAAAAATCATCTCCTGGAAAATGGTTTCCCCTCTTCCACATTAGTTTTTCAGGCTAGGCCCGAGACCTTTGATACAAAGCAGTTTAAAGCCTTGAGTAGTTCTCTGTTTGGTCATGCAGTTGGCATGGGAAGTACTGAAGTTTCATTTAGATCTGAAACTGATAAAATGCTACTGAAGACCTCAATTTCTCATGGGCATGTGAACAATACTAACAGTGATATTCTAGTTTTTGGGAATTCTGTGAAAATTCATTCTACAGCAGTGTTTCTCAGCCTTGACAACAAGAATTGACAAGAATTCTAGAACTTGAAGTCTACACATCTTCAAGTTGGTAAGGTTGAGAAACAGTGTTGTACAGGAAGCAAGCTTGAAGAGGATGTCATTTGATTTCTAGAAATCAAATGCCCAGAATCTTCAGTAGCTGAAGTTTCTGGGCTTTCAAAAGTGTAAAAATGAATAAAATGTGTAATCTTTATTGTCTATAGAGTAGTGATATGGAAAGTCTCTCATTATTCCTTTCAAACTTGTTAAGGCTATTGAGGAAGGAGGTCATTTCTATTTCTATTTTGAATTATGGCTAAAAAATGGAAGAGAATTCATTTGAGTATTGAGATCTCAGGGTACAGCTCAGCATCTCTAATGCTCCAAACATTTGTGGGTGGGGGAGAGGAAACGAGCGGTCGCCAGAAACTCTACTTACTGTTGTCAGAAGGAAAGTGGGAAGGAATCAGCGATGGGACCCTAGCTCGTGAATTAGTTATGGATTTAACTGCATCTTATCAGAATATGGCTCAGCTTATAATAAGTCGAATCTTTTATTTTAGAACCCTTCTCTTCCCCTCTCCTTTTCTGAACTTTAATGCCATTACAATTTAGGTTTTATAACTTCAAGCTGACACCTTGGACAAACAGAATAAGGGAATAGGCAGGAGAACTTCTGGACATAATTTATTTGTCTTTTCAGATTTGTTTGAAATATGTGGGGATTCAAATTCCATCTGTTATTGCAGCAGCAAAAAGAAAGCAGGACAAGTATTAACATAGCCTAGTAATCATGGATCTCTGAAACTGTTAATAACAAAAATGTCTGGACCAGGTAAGGCACTGTTTAAACTTGTGACTCACTGCTGTAATGAAATTTTAATGCAGTGCTGAAGAACTTCCAGTTTGTTTGCTTTTAAAATGAGTTGGCTATGGATTATTGAGTTCTGATTATGCAGGTAGCATGTGGAACTGTCCTCTCTAGTGATTAGATAACATACAAAGGAATAGGTTCAAAAATATTGTTAAAACTACATATGCTCTATGTGTTAAAGTTATCACTCTCTTTTACACATACAAATTGTTAAATTATACATGCAGGATTCTATATCAGCGACCTGCAGACTTTAGAGCTCTATTTTATATTTAAATTGATCTCCAAGTTACATTTCTAAAAACAGGTGCAAAAGACATGCAGTGTTTTATTAGATACAAGAGTGCTTCGTTTAAGCACCTTCTAAGCCAAGGATTTGACTTTCAGCACCAGAACTAAACTGTCTTCTAACACCTTTTATTTAAAAACCTTCTGTCACTCTAGATTTCTGGATTTTATCAGCCTATGGGCAGCTTTGCTTTCAAGGGGTTCATCTCAGTGCCATTCTTGGTCCTGATCTTTACAAACTAAGGGCAGAAGAATGAGTCCAGTCATGGTTGATTGAACTTTTTTGAAGGGAGTACTTTTGTGGGTCATGGCCTCAACAAGATTATTCTCTACTGACATCCAGTGAATAGTGTACATGGTACAAACTGAAATATGGAGCTTCTCTTCCTCTGGTTCCTGTTCTGGTGTTGGACTCTTCCTTCTAGGAAGATGATGAGATACATGATGTGATCCAGGAGTTAACCTAGAGTCTTTCTCACTGGACATATTGTATGTGACAAAACATTGTATAAAGCTCTTAGCCTGAAGAGCCTCAGTGGCTGGAATTTGTGTTCTCATGGTCCTTCAGGTTTTAATCACAGGGCTTCTTCTCTTGGCCTGCTTTGCCACAATAAGTCCTGCTAACTGTTTTTAGAGAGCATGTTTTCATGATGCCTTTTATCTTATTTCTAGCCCCGCAGCCCCTCATGAAGGCAATCTAAAATTGTCCTAAACTAAAATGACCTAATTGTTCCAACCATTTTTAGATGGCATATTTTGGATGCCTTTTGTTTTATTTCCAGTTCCACATCAAGGCAGCCTAAAATTGTCCATGTTTATGGTCTTCTTCTGACAGAATTTGGCATATAAACAAGCACTATCTTAGTGATGAAGCATGGGACTGGCACTTACTGAGCTGATATCGGCTGGGCTAGGCAATTTAGCCATGTATCACCCATTTGGTGATCATCACTTCAGGCATCTTGCCTTCACAGAAGCACTTGCCTGTTTTAAGCCAAACTTGTGCTTCATAAAACACAATTTATGTGTTACATGGGCCAGTAGACAAGAAGACCATTACAAGGTTACTGAACACGTGTTCAATGCTCTTCAAAAGATTGGACAGCTTGTCTGTGGAAAAAAAGGGGTGATTTAAACAGACAGAGATATTGTTGGTTGTAACCCAGTTAGTATTTGCTATTGCTTCTGCACTTAAAGGTTTTGAATTCTGTGCTTTCTACTGTTTTTATTACTTTGGGAAGAAAGTGGTGCTAATGTCTGTTCTAACATTACTAGGTATGTTCTTGGGTTTGTTACAGGTGCTTCCATTTGCTGCCAGCATTCCCATTCCCTTAACATCCCTATCATTGGGATACTTGAAAAGTAAGGACAAACCGACAAGAGTTCTGCCAGTTTCACCTTCTAGTATATGTTGCAAGAAGGCTCACAATTTTGTCTACCAGTTTTTTGAAAATCTGGTAGATCTCTATCTTTAAAAAAGGGTTTAGGATGGACTGCTTTTGACTGTATTCCTCTTTTGTCTCACAAATTGTTAGCTGGGTTAGTTTTAGACTCAAGTCTACTTTTCTTCCAGAAGACCAATAGATGTTTTTCAGAAATAGTCTAAGTAACAGGTTACCAGCTGACAATATGTCATCTGGGCAACCTGAATGGGGCTAAATTTCTTGCCCAAGGCTCTTGACATAGTCTATCAGGAGAATGATTAGTGACTTTCCTTCACAGGATGATGACACAGGGTAGGCAGGGAAACCAAGCCTGGGGATTTACCAATTAATAAAGCCGCAAGGACATGACCTTGTTACTGAGCCACATTAGAGCTAAGTCATCTGGACAATGCAAATTATGTCAGCATATTTTTCCTTGAACTCAAGACTACATAAATGAATATTAATGAGGATAAGTCCTACAGGATGGAAATATATTTTCTGCCTGTATTTTCCCTTGCTCACCTTGTTCACACTTGAAATGCAAGTGAAAATCACAATCATTGCACCAAATTGCAGAAATTCATATTTGCTTAGATCAGTGTTTTTTTCAGCAGTTGTTTGCCTTCCAACAGTTGTCCAGTAATAGTGTGGAAATATTAGGTGGAATGATTCCCATTCCTAGCAAGGGAAAAAGTCTACAAGTAGAGAAGCAAATAAAGATGGCCATTCCACTAGATCCAACACAAGAGGCATGCTCCAGCTCCTATCACTAAAGCATCTAGTGAAACTTAGGAGGAATGCCTTCTCTGTCATGGCACTTGCATTGTGGAACAGGATCCTCCTGAAATTTGCATGGCTTCAACCCTGTGGTCTTCTATAGGTGTTTGAAGACTTGAATTTCTTCTCAGTTATTGACACTGAGATGCTAATAGTAGGTGCCTGTGTTGGTAAAGTGTTTCTATAGTGGCTTTGAATTGTTTCTCTTAAGTTATAATGTATTATATGTTATTTTTTGTTTGCTGCCCATTAGTAAATAAACAGTTACATATATTTATCAAATAAGTAAATAAAGAAATAATTCTGTTTCTCCCAGTATTGTCAACAATATTTATGCAAATACATGTTTTTCTTAGAAAAAAATGGATTCAACGATTTCAGAGGGTCTTCTCAAAATATATTTAGGACTGGGTCCAATCCATTCTGTTCAACTTCCATTTCCAGCTAGGGCTCAAATTATATTACCAGTGAAACAAATGAAAATATATTTAGAACATACCCCCAAAAGTTTGTGAGTCATGCATTTAAATGATAGTGTTTGACATTTCAACAGTCATAAAATTGGATAGAGTGCAAAGTGAAATCCAAACCTGAAACTACACTTCAAAGAGTTGTTTCTTGAAAAGCAAATGGCAGAGGGGTATCTCCATTATTCTGGTGTAACAAAAACAATAGAACAAAATACATGAAATTCCTTCCCCCATCCCGTTGTGCCTCCTTAAAACTATTATGGTACATGCTTTCCTGTACTATTATAGTTCATGAAACACATGCCATAGTAAACTTCTCAGCTTTAAGATGCTACAATACACTTCTTTACATTCAAAGGCTTAGAATGTAACCATGTGTATGTTGGAAACATTTTTCATATTTCATAAAACTTCATAAACTAAAATTGTGTTTTTTCTTAAACTAATGCCATTCACTAGTCATACCTTTGATTTGCTTATCTAATATTTATTATATATTTATCATTGCATATTTACCATTACGTACCTATTTATGCTTTCAAGAGGTTTGTATGGTTCCATTTCTTTCTTTTTCCTCTTTTTATATTCAGGGCCTAAATCATTTCATGAATTACATGAATTAATAAGATTTGACACCTCTGTATCCTAATCCAAGAGTAGGCAGTTTGAATGCAGAGGTGTCAAATCTGTATTCATTCATGTATTAATTCTATTTGTTGAGTTACATCTGGAAACTGGATAAGGGGGTTATAAGACATCAAGTTACTTGTATCTGTAATCTGTCTTTATTCATGTACTTGTGAGTTTTGCCACTTGATCTGCATCTTAGAGAAGGTGCAGTGATTTTAGAAAAACCAAATAAAAATTCACACTGGAAATTCCTCATCCTAGGAAAAGTGGCATTAGCTCAACTTAGTTTAAAGCAAATTATAGACAAGATTTTACTATGCCATTTTTCAATATATCTGAATATTTCAAATATTCAAATTATGGTTAACAATCTAGCTGCCAACAGTAAGAAAAGTATAATAGGCTTCATACCATTTCATTTCATAATCTTTCAATCAAATATATCCAATAGCCCTAATTTTAGTGGACATTTTATTTCTTTAGTCAAAATATTCAATTGATCAAAAACTTTTAAAAAAATGATACTTTTTCACAATTCAACCAAAGATGGAAGAATGTTTCCTCCTATTAACAACCCTTCCAGTGTTAATCTGGATTATTATGGGATACATGTTCTATTAGTTATGGGGATTAAAAGAATTCACAGCAAAATCTTCAAATGTAATTTCTGCCTATTAATTTCTTAAAGTTTGTTAACAGGCAATTTGAAATTTTCATTACCTGCCTAGTATATGAAAAGGATTTTATTTGAAGCCATAAAAATAGTGTTTTATATCCTAACTGTTGTTCTCTTTCTTCTTTATTATGAGGTAAGGAATTTTTATAAAAATCTCTTAGCTATATAATATCTTTCTACATTTTTATATGATCATTTCTGTATTGTCTGCAAAAGCTCAAAGCTTAGGATTAGAAGTGCTGGATAACTCTTCCTTTGGATCCAGATCATAACTTGTATAAATTCAATAAAGAAATTTGATTTTACTTACTTTAAATAGATTTTTGGAGAAAATAATTGGCTTATGGATTTATTCAAATTTTGTAAATTTTCAAGTTCTGCCTGCTGTTTTGACTGGTCTTTCAAGGTAAGTGTGATGATTTGTTTTAGTTGCGCAGCCCCATTTTAAACATAACACACACACACACACACACAAACACACACACTCCAATCTTCCCATTGTCTAAGACAGATGTCCCCAACTTTTGGGCACCAGGGAATGGTTCCATGGAGAAAGGTTTTTCCATGGTCCGGAAGGTGCATGGTTTTGTGTGCTGCCTGCATCCCACTGATGGGGCTTTGCTTGTTTGTGCAAACTGGTTGCTGGCATGCCATGGCCTGGTACCGGTCCATGGACTGTGAGTTGGGGGACCCCTGGTCTAAGATATATAGAGAATTTTTCTATTGATTTTTGAATATCCTTGTTTAGCATTTTAAGAAATGGACACTAGGGGGAACTATAGGGAATTAAAGATTACAAACTTAAGTTCCAAATACAAAATAGACATATTGAAGCACATTTTAAAAAATGGACTCAACATATTTTAATAGTGTTGACAGAGACATATGTCAAAGTATGGAGAGACTATGTCCAAAAATGTTATGGAAGAGGAACAACTTCTACCTGACAAGATCCAGACTGAGCTGAAAGTGGAGTTATAAAAGATTGATTACAACAATGACATAGAAAAAGATGTTACACTGGAACTGCAAAAGAAACTATTTGATGTCTTAATAATTAAAAAGGATGTACAAACAATAAATCAATAGAAAAACCTGGATGATTTTTTTTGTTGGATTTACAGAAGAGATTTCTTGAAGTTTTGAAGAATTTTGTGAGAAGAAACAAATAAAAAAAGATGAAAATGAATCAAGTTCTACTGCAGTATTTGACTAAACTAAAGATTAAGATTGTTAGAAGTAAAAGGAAGAAATATAAGGTTGATTTATTTGATCAGATTTAAAATAGACATATTGTATCTTTGGTAAGCTTTAATGGACCTTTGCTGACACAGGACTTAAAAGAGGATACTTTATAGATTGTTTATAGATAAGAGGTGGAATATGGGAAGAAGAGAGCATTTGCTTCATTTTAAGAGGAGGTGATAAGTTACTAAATAGTTCATAGTTATAATGAAGGTGGGAAGTCACTTTTTTACATATTTCTTTTCATTTTCTTTACTATATTTTTATTTTTCTTTCTTTTCTGTTTCTGTTTCTTGTTTTCTCATTTTCACTGTTTCCCTTTCTTCTTTGTTTCCTGTAATTTCTGTTCTTTCTTTTTATTCTTTTATTTTTCTTCAGTTTATATTAGTTTTTACTGTTGTAGTTATAATTTTTAATAAAATTACTACAAAAACACAAAATGCAGTTATTTATTATTTTTACTGAATTATTCATTATGACATAATAATAATACTTAATTGATATCAATAAATAAAATAAATGAACAATTAATAAATATTAATAAATAAGTAAAAATAAAACTGTTATTTTGTGAAAAGAAGAACGTGTGAATAATTGATGTGCAATATTAGAGAATAATAGAATAGAAGAGAAAGAATTGAAGAAAGTCACAAAGAATCAAGAGATAGTTTTGAAGTTTTGATAGTTTTGAAAATCAGAACTGAAAGATTATGGCATAATCTGGCCAAGATGGTCCCAATGGTTATCAGCATATTGGGTCCCTTACTAAAAAATCTTGGATGGCAAGATTTGCACATTGATAACATTTCCTTCTGTCAATTATGAAAGATCACATTGCTTGGATCTGCACATATACTATGACAATACATTACGACATCCTCAATCTTGTGAAGAACTCAAGGCATATGAACACCAGCACCAGCTAAAGAGCTGGCAGCTGTGATTTCACATTTTTGTATATATAATAATAATGTGAAAAGCTCTTTACTGTTCCAGAGACCACAGGGGAATCCATTGCTTGAATAAAAAAATACTGGGTAAACACAGCATATTTGAAGGTATTTCTCTATGCTAGATTTTTTTTTAAGTTCTGTGAAATGAAATATGATGGTTATGATGATAAATTAAAATGTCAAAAATGATTGAATTTAAAAACTGCCTTTTTGTCATGGGAAATTTCAAGGGTTTTTTTATTTTAGAAAAAGCATATATTATAGAAGGTGGTTAGGAAAATCAAATAAAGTACAGTCAAGTAGAATGAATAAAATGATTTTAAATTTGAGAAACTATTGAATATACTGGATTATATAATAAAAATAATAACTTATTTTTATAACATTATAATCATGAGGCTCTAGACATTTTTTGGTTCTATTATATATCAGTCCATCACCAAATTACTTGTTTTCTAGATAGCAAATCAGGAGATAGCATGAGAAATTCAGTTATGAAACGGATTGAAAAATTAAATAAAACAATAAAAAGTGAAAGTACATGCTGTTGCTCATATTGGATACCTTCTATTTTATTGTATATATAACATAGCAACTATCAAACATTCAGAGAGATATTAATAATTTCAGCAGAAAACAAAGTTGAATAAACGTGTGAAAATCATGGTAAATAAAATAAGAATTTCCAGTCTAAGAAATATAATATTTTTGCTAAGATGCAAACACCACCATACCAAAGCAGAAATCATTTGTAGCACATAAGAGAATTCCATTTTGAACAAGAAACAGTTACACTTTTATTAAAATTATTTGAATGTGTATAGCATGAATCTATAAAAACTGTCTTGGAAAGTCATATTGTGATTAATAGTGTACAGTTCTTAAGTCTGTTAAGGATTGCAACCTGAGTCTAAGGATAATTTTAAATTAGTTTTGTATTTGTATTGATTTCTCAAATATATGCTTTGCATTTTGATTTATGATAAGATCACTTAAGATTATGCAGTTTTGATAAACAATTAAGTGTCAGGAAACAAAGTGCTAAAACACAATAAAACCAATATAAATTAGGTATGTAAATGTATTGGTTACACTGTGGTTGATGGGAGCTTAGTTGAACAAACCTGAATGACTACATCTTGGAAGATTATTCTATATAACAGAAAAACAGAATTACAGGTTTGGAATGGACCTTGGAGATCTTCTAGTCCAACCTGGGACCCAATTCCACCAGATTTTCATTTTAAACTAAGTTTCTACTGCATTGAACGTTTTTATTAACCTTAGTGTGGATTATTTTTAAAAGTCATCCCAAGACATTCATATGGTAGTAAATATTTTTCTCTGCACATTTCTACCATTATCTTCTGTGGGTACCATTCTTTGCATGATTTTTTATTCTTTTGATTATGTCTAGATTGCTTGAAGCCCTTGACTGGTTCTATTTCATCTCCAATTAAACAGGCCTTCACACTCAACAATTTTCTTTTGAAAGTCTAAGAAGTCAGCAGCCTAAAAAAGGAAATGAGATTAAACCCAAACTTTTTTTCAGTATTTTATTAAATGCATCAATGATCAAAAGTATACACAGTATTTAAGGATAAAACTCCAGTTTTATCCTACATGCATCAGTCTTTCCTTGCCATATTTTTAAACAAAGAATTAACAATGGTTACAATTTCCATGCAAGAAAGAACCATGCAAGTTTTAGGAATATTTGGGCCGGGTCTTACCTGTATTTAGAAAGTAGTATCATCTGATCAGCAATACATGATCATGGTCATCCACTAAGACAAAAAAAGGATAAGAAGAAAAAAGAGCAGCACTAGTTAATATTTTAAATAAAAACTTGTAAAGTATATGTAGGCAATAAAACAGCCAGAACATGGCAATCCTATTTTCTTTTTGCATCTGAGATTTATTTCATGAAATGATGGTTGAAATGACTTCCTTCAGATCTGTTAATTGTGAAAACTCTCACATTTTTTTTCTATGTTAGTGCTTTTATGTTCCCCTAAAGCATGGGGGTCAAACTCCATTGCGTCACGTGACATATCGTGACATTTTTGCATTTGCGGAGCTGGGATGGGCATGGCCTGTGCATGGCACATCCAGCCTGCAGGCTGCCAGTTTGACACCCCTGTCCTAAAGGCTCTCTTCTTTTGGGGAAAGACTTTCTTCACTTACTGTATATGTACCTTCTGTTATATATGACTGCAATCCCAAATGCTTGAGGCACATTTTTTTAAATAAGTGATAGAAACAACTAAATGTAAAACAATCATCAAGGATTATCACAGGAATTTGGAACATTTGGGGGGGGGCTGGTTGAGACATGGCCACAAGTAATTACCATGGAAAGGATGCTGCATAAAAGGCTGATTCATTGCACACAACCAGCTCCTATTTGTACTGAAGGCTGAATTGCTCTATTAAAGGTATACAGCCTGTTTTAATTGGAAGGCAAAAGTGATGTTTGAGCCACCAACCTTAAACTTAAAGGTCAGGAACTGAATCTAGGACTTTCTACATAAAGAACAAGTTATCTATCACTGAATTCCCTGAAAATGCTGTGGAAAAATATTGCTGAATCAACATTTAAAAATGATAACAAAACAGAGAGTGAAAAGGAAGCCGTGTGCTGAAATGTCTTTCTAGATAGAACAACTTGAGTAGTCTGCAAAATGCTGACAAAAGAATAGGTTATTTATCCCATATGTTGAATTGGCTGAATCTGGGCATTTTTTTGGTTTTCATTGGTGTTCATTATTATTATTATTTAATTTCATTATGAATTATCTGTTTCTGTTAGTAGCATACATAATCAATACTATTGCTAGAGTATCAAGGAATTGAAATAATTTGGGATATTCCAGTCTAGGCTCTAAATATTAATTATATCAAGGAAACTTCCATAACCTAGAGTCTCTGTTTTGTGGACTTCAATTTCCAGAATTTTCAACAAAAGCCAACTCCCCAGAGTCATTGGGAATCAGACAACATATACATTTCATAAATTTTATAAATAAATAAATGCAAAGAGTCCTGTGGGTTGATGTTATCATATCTAGTGGAAGTTTGGATATTTAGTTCACATCTAGAATTACTTTATTGATCACATAAGCCTTAATACTAAAATAATAAGAACTGAAAAGGGGAAAAATTTTCTGACTCCCTCATAAGCCCAGCAATTTCATGGTGGCAGTAGTGAAACTTTTCTTCTAAATTCCACCGGTTTATTACAAACATGGCGAGAGACGGATGGATTAACTGCCTCACCAGTTTTGAGTCTTCTCTGCAGTTCTTTCAAAGTAAGTTAAAAGTTTAGAAGATGGTGTAACCCTGTCTGCATCCAGGATACCCATGGAAGTATTAGAAACATTTTAACATCAGAACTTTTTCCCTGTCAACACAAAAAAATACTATTTCCTACAGCTGTTTTCAACAGGTAAAATGTCTGTTATAGGATTTGACTCTTATAGATATGAATATTTCATTTTCCAAATTAACAAAATACCAAAATCCTATATCACACACACATTTTACTCTGAATATTAAATTCTGTTGAGCTTTTCCAATTTTTGCTCTTTAGAAAATAGTTTGATTTGAGGAAATAAAGCCATTTATTCTCAAAGATAAAAACGAGACATGGGGGGAGGGCAGTTCTACTCACCTCATCTTCAGTAAAGCAGATACTTCCCTTATTTTTTGATAAATTGAGGAATGCCTCTGTTGAATAGAAAACAAAATTATTTTGAGGATGATAAAGAAGACAATACATGTTTTTTTCTGTAAATTCAGTCAACATTTGAAAAAAAATACAAGAACTAAAGATTAAACAATAAGTATGCAAGGATAAAACTTCAAAACTATTTTTAATAAAAATAATTTGGAAACTGTATAGAATAATCCCACACAGGTGTAAACCAGCCCTGGAACATGTTTATTCCAAGCTATGACACGTTCTTCCACTGAAGCCTGTGCTATCTTTGATTAAAAAACAAACAAACCCAAACTTCGTCTGAAATTGCATTGGGTCTATTAGTTGCCTAGAATGAGCTGATCAAATAGCCCCCATCTCTTTGCAGTAATGGGTGGCTGAGGAGAACCCTAGGGCCAAGGAGAACAATCTGTCCATCTCAAGAGGCTGATGTTAATATTCTCCAACTCTCAGTCATGACACTACTTTGTGATGTGATCCAATATGTGAATTCCCCATCTGAGTTGGGCCTTATATAACTTATCATGTTTGAAGATTGCCATGAGGATCATGAACTTCCAAGCTACCTCAGATTCCATGCCAAAGAATATAATCTAGCATATCAGAACTATCTCCAGTACAAAGACATTTTGAGTTACTAGGTATAAAACTACATAACAACCTTAAGCAACTTTTTAATGTTAGCTATGGAGTAGCATAAAGGGAAAAATAATCAATATTTTGATTATGAGTTCAAGAAAACACCTTTTATTAGGTCCGTGCAAGGAAGCATTTACCTCAACAAAGAACTTCAGGCTGTAAAAGCAACATGACATGCCTCAATAAGGCAAAGAGGCAATGGATTTCCCTCAAACAGTCATTTTCTATAGTGTCACAGCTAAGATATAAGAATACTAATAAGTACTAATACTATTGATAGGTTTGAACACTGAACAATGACAGACCAGCTATCTTGTTTGCATCCCTGGCAGAGCTTTTTCAAGGATACTAAGTTTGTAAATCTCACTTTCTAATCTGCCTATTATTTTAAACTGCCTATTAACTATCTTAAAGCTAGTAGAGATCTCTGAAATAATAAATTTGAAAAGTCTTCATTGAGAAAGTTTATAATAATAATAATAAAGTTGGAAGGGACCTTGGAGGTCATCTAGTCCAACTGCTGCTCAGGCAGGAAACTTTAATTCTAAACAAAAGAAAAATTAATTATAAGTTTAAGAACTTTAAAAAGTTGAAATAAACTGCAAAAGCTAAATAAGATTTTGATCTAATAAAGTTATAAATAGATTAATGATCCAATAAATTTGGAATATTGACTTTTACTCTAAGATTTTGGAATTAATTTAGCTATCCTGGCTATCATGAGTCATAACAAAGATAAGTGATGTCTTGAGAAACAGGACACTAGAAGTAACCAAAAATCCTAAGTCCAATTTTTAAAAAAATCTGTTTTTAATGTCAGTTAATATTGGGACTTACAAAACAGCACAAAATGTAGTAATACCTGAAATGTTAAAGGAGATTGTTGAAGAATGGAATCAGGAATTAGTAACTATAATATTATTAACACTGTCAGTAATGATGTCTGCTTCTATGAATAAACTATGTCTAAAAGATGTTAATGAAAATGTGGTACAAGTATTACCTGACAAGACAAAGTACCAAAAATAGAATTACAAATGACAGGCCAAAAGAATGATTTGGAAAAGGACACTTTACTGGATATACAAAAGAAACTGGCTGTAATTTTATAAATTCAAAGAGAAATTAACCAAATAACCTGGAAATAAAACAGAATTGATGAGAAATAAAATTCTATGATAAAGGATTGACAAAATTAAAGATTAAGACTGTTAAAAGTAAAAGGAAGGAATATAAACTTGGTCTATTTGATGAAGGTTAAAATAAGCCCTTTTTTCAAAGTTGAAAGGTTGGAAGTCAATGCTTTATATATTTTTATCTTTATTATATTATTTTCTTTTTTTTCTTTCCTGCATTTTTTATTTTTTCATTATTTTTTCTTTCTTTAAGTACAGTTTGTGTTAGTTTTTAGTATTTTTTTTTATTGAGAATTTTTAAAAGTTTTTACAAATGACAAAAAAAGAACAATAACAAACAAAAGAAAACAAAACAACCCTCACCCAACCCCTCCCAAACCACCCCCTCCATCCCCCCCCCGAGCTTCCCAGAGCTGAATATAGGCTTAATTAAAATTTTAAGAAACCTAAACAAATTTTAACAACTTATAAAATAGTTAATAATAAAATATATATGACATAAACATTAAAAAGAAAAAATACTTAAAGAGGAAAAAAAAGAAAGAAAGAAAGAAGAAAAGAAATAGGAAAAAGAAAAAAAAGGAAAAAAGAGAAAACAATCTATAAAATATCAAAAATTATATACAAGTTATAAAAAAGCTAAATGATATTTTTATATCCAATTTATGTTGTATAAAATTTATCCATTTTTCCCATACAGCAAAAAATTTCTCTTGCGATTGCTCCTTTAAAAAAGCCGAAATCTTTGCCATTTCCGCCAGATAGTAACCAAGACATAACTCACAACATCAAAGTAAATTGCAGAAGCAATGCCATATTCATGGGAAGAGGGAAATTACATGCATAAATGGCTTGCTTGGTTGTTTACTGCTTTCAGCATCAATCTGAATACACACTGAACTTTGAAAGGTACATTATATCTTTCAATCATATTATGAATATTTTTTCTTGGTTCTAATTAAACTGCTCTAAACTGACTTCAGTTAAGCTGCAGGCTTAGAAAGCTTAGCCCAGCATTCTCAGCACAAAATAGCTATAGGGTTAATGGTGCTTGAATGTGCTTTTTCTCTTCCCCCATTTACTACAAATGATAAAAGAGAAGATTAATTTGATTTAGGTATTATTAGCATGATTATCCAATGAAGAAAAGCCTATTTATTTATTTAACTATCTGCTCTCAATTTAGGTTACTGGTATACTGCCTTTTTTTTCCCAATTAACTCAATGATCTTTTCCTGAGAAAACCTCACAGGCAGTGTATAATGCACTTTAAACTTTCAGTAAAATAGTAACTGAAAAGAATTAGTAAATGTTAGGTGCTTAGCTTGGAACTGTGAATATTTTTTCAGTAGCTTTTGAAAGATTCCCCCCCCACACACACACACTGGCAATCAAAGGCACTTTCATTTAAATACATACCCTTTCAAGTGAGAGTGTTTTAGCATCTGTGAGATAGAGAAATTAAGAAGATGTTCTATAATGTACTTTGTAGTCTATGGTTTAAAAAAGAGGCTTTTTTCTGAATGTTTATTTTAGCAGTTATACCTGGTAAAAATTCAGTCTAAGGATAGGATAATGAAATAGCACAGATGCAACATCAGTTCTCCTTTTGCCCTGATTTTCCAGTTCATCAGAACATAAGCAAAACTTTTGATAATCAGGACAAAAGCTTATCTGGTTCATCATTCTGTGACACAGTAGCCAACCAGATGGAAGCTTATAAATTGTATATGTGAGTGATCTCTTGTACTTCGACTGCTGGTATTTAAGGCTTGCTGCTCATGATTCTATAGGCATCAAAACTTAATTCAAGAGTGACAACCAGATAACAGGAAATACATATGAAAATAATTTAATGTGTGTATGAGAGCTAATGTGGTATAGTTGATGAAGACTGGGGAGAGTCAAGGTGAAGTCTACTTTCAGCATAGATGCTCACAAGTTGATCTTGGGCTGGTCATTTTCACTCAGCCCAGCCCACCTCCTGAAACTGGAGGAGAGAGCTTTAGGTTTACCACCTTGATCTCTTGGAGGACAAATCTAGCAAACAAACACTGCTAGCCAGTTTCATTTCACATGGCTAAATACGGATCAAGAATCTACACATTTTGGCAGAATACAAATCAAAATTCCAAGAGAATACTTTAATATCTGTTGGGACCATATAAGTACAAATTTGAAAGCAAGCAAACAATTAGGAGGTAGTTTTAGACAAAAATAAAGGCTTGTTACTTCTACTACACAATCTGCTTTAAAGGAAATCAAAATGTTTCAAGGATGTATTTCATTACTCTTTATTTGAAAAGAACAATATAATTATTGTGCCAAAAATATTATGCTTTTTATTACTGTTAATTATTTAAACTGAAAGGGGAAAATGTTACTTTCTTCTTTCCCTCCCATAAGGAAAAATATAACTTTGGTGAAATTCATACGAGAAGAGTGAAGTATTCTTGCATTTATTTAGTGGCAAGGTAAACTGTGTGTGTGTGTGTGTGTGTGTCCATCTGCATGTACATGTGCATGCTCGGTTTACATTTGTCTCATACATATTAATCATACTTCAGCAGTAAACCATTCAGTCACAGTGTATTGCTTAAAATGGACTGACTGCATGCTTTTATTTCACAAACAGTGACTGTCTGTGGAGATTTCTCAGTCATCCACATCATAGTTGTCTCAAAGGTGTTTTTTAAAAGGCAGCTGGACTGTCTTCTTCTTTATTCTCAAGGGGAAAAAAAAAACCAGTCCAGTTGCCTTTTGTGAGCTCAAAGGTACTTTTTCAAACAGTAGCAACACAAATTTTATTTATTTATCATATTTAAAAACCACCCATCTCCCTCACTTGGAGACCCTGGATGATGTACAAATAAAATGTTAAAAACATAAAAAACGGATATAACAATTTAAAATAAGGCAAGAATGGTTAAAAATGACATTAATCATTTATATTGAACTTTCACCTAAATCAGGGGTTGGCAACCTTAAACACTCAAAGAGCCATTTGGACTCCTTTCCCACAGAAAAGAAAACACCAGGAGCCACAAACCCTGCGGCTTCCCTCCCCAGCATTCCACCACTGCTGCTGCTTACCTCCCTCCCACGCAGAGCACCTGCCGCTGTTGCTTTCTTCCTCTACCTCCCCTGCAGAGCACGCCCTGCTGCCACTTTTCCCTCCTACCTCCCCCACATGGAGTGTGCCCTGCCGCTGCTTTTCCTTTCTACCCCCCCCCCCTGCATGGAGCGCTCTGCTGCTACAGCTTTCCCCATCAGCAAAGGTGGAAGATTGGTCTCAAACAATAAGAGCCGGGTGCGCTGCTTGCTCGTGTGTGCCTGCCTTATTGAGAACAATCCGACTGCTGTGCCTCCACTTTCTTCAACTCGGATGGAGCAGAGTGGAGAGCAGAACGAGGAGGAGAAGAGTGGTGAGGCTTTGTATCAGCCGGCTGGCCAGGTGAGGGGTAGGTCGGGCGATGGTAGCTGTCTGTCTGGGGGGATCATGGCCACTGGCAGGGATCTGCCAAGCCTCATGGCAGCAGAATTGGCAGCTCCCCCCACCCAGCCCATTTCCCCAGCTCCGTACAAGATGTTTGGCAGAACATCCCCCACGTGCCCCCGATCGGATTCACACAGCACCTTCTTTCCAGCTCTGACGCAGTTCTCCATCATTTCCTCCACCATCATGTGCAGTCTTACAAACAAAAGAAGCTTGTGGGCAGTCCCACAAACAAAACAAGTTTGTTTTGTTTGTGGGACTAAAAAAAGTTCAATCAATCAATTCCAACTTCACGAGATATTTTTTTTTATGAGAAGCTGGAATTGATAGATTGAACTTTTTTTTTAGGTGGCGGAGGACTGGGCAGAGGACTGGGAGCCACAGCAGAGGGATGAAAGAGCCGCATGCAGCTCTGGAGCCGCGGGTTGCTGACCCCTGACCTAAATAAACATGATAATACTGTTCAAGTTCAATTTGGGAAGGTAGGCCAATTTACTAAAGATATATTTTCTCACAATTGTAACTTTCCACCAACTGCTGTGAAAGAACAGATGTTTAAAATACATATAAGGTTCTAGCACAGAAGCATTGCCATCTGTTAGCAACTTATATAATTGGAGGTATTGCATTTCATTCTTCCCTCTTATTTGCATTGTGTTTTCAGGTTTCTTCAAGTGAATCCAAGAAAAAGGCACTTTCTGACCCTGAAAACCTTTGGTGAATTTGATATTACAAGTAGTCCTCACTTAACAGCACTAATTGGGACTAGATTTTTCATATTGAAGCAAAGTGGCCATTGGGAAAAACATCATGTGACCGCACCACTTAGTGACAACTCTACCAATAGTCCTGGTTGTGGTTGTTAGGCAAGGATTCACACATCTCCTGATGAGATAGAATGTGTAGATGATCTTGGGGAATGAGGGGAAGAGATGCTGTCTAGAAAACAATAGGATAAAAGAGCCCCCAGTGGCTTAATAGTCAGAGAAAGAAACTTAGGAATGACCTGCTCTAATGGATCAAGCAAGTAAAAGTGGAGATGGAAAATCTGTACTTTCCTACCCAATTCTTTTAATGTAGCCTTACAATAAAATAAATTTATTCATTTAACCATTTCTCCTGTCTGGTTTATCTGGGATGACTGACGCCTGCCCTGCATGAATTGCTGGCTCCATCTTGCTGCCTCCTCCTAAGCTGGGTCTCTCTTTGGCAGATGAAGTTCCACCACTCTTCAGTACTCACTTTCACTTCACCCCCCCCCCAATCTAAAGACTCATTTCTGCCTTTCATACAGGGCATCTCTGCCCTTTGAATTGCAACTGCCATTATTTCTAGGTAGAGAGTGAATAGTCAGAAGATAAATTCCCTGTCAAGATGAAATCTTTTACACATGCACTGCTGCAGGACCACTTTATTTTGCTTCTACTGGGTGCATGAAATACCACTTACTTGCCATTGTCTCAAGACGAAACATACAGCATACAAAATCAGGAAAGTTTATTCTCTGGGCTGAGTCTCCATATCGTAAAACCAGGAGCTGGAGGAGTTTGTCACTGACATATAGGCCTACAAGCAACCATAGAAGAAAAACATATGTTCTCAAATTGACACAGCATAACAATGCTCAGCAGCTGTAAGGATCTACTACTCCTATCATTTGATGCGGAGCAACTTATTACCTCAACATTGTTTGAAACAGCTCACAAATTGGAAATAAATCTGTATGTGTGATTGGGAATTGCATCAAATTACAACATAAACTACTGATGCTGGATGATTTCAGTGAAGTTATTCCTACAGCTATGGGTATTTAAAATTCCAAGTTAAAATTCATTAATGAAAGCAATTTTGATTTTTGTACAAACTAGGAATCTGCAGATCTTTGTGTGTGAATGCTCACATGCATGCACATATCAGGCTACGTTAGCTTAGATTATGATAGCAGTTTTTTAAAAAAACAAAAAACAAAACATGCTACTTCCAAGAAGCCCCAGAAAAACAAAGAATGGAATAAAGCTATCAGCATTCTATCTCCTTAAAGCAAGCCAGGATTTTAAAAAATTAAAACAAATTGAAAGAGAGTCTTCTGTAAAACTATATTTTTAAATATATTTTTAAAAAGTAAATACACACAACTCCACTTTTTGTGAATTGTGGTGTGCTGCTGTTCACTCGATCTAAATTCCTCTGAGGAGAAAAACCAAAATCTGACCCAAGAGGACTGTATGGTGGATTTATCCCTGTGGATAACTAAACATATTACTAATTCCAAAAATAAAACCTAGGATCACTGTAAAGTTTTTAGCAAGTTGAAAAACAGGGATGGGAGATGCTTCAGTGAATAGATTGTCAGGCTTCATGACAAAACAAACAAACAAACAAACAAACAAAGGGAGCAACTCCAATTGTAATGGATGATTTCTTATCTTGAACATTTCATCCATGAATACTTTTACTCCTATAGAAATGAAACAAATATTTTTAAGGTGCAATGAACTCCATTATTTTTTCCCCTTTTCTTCAAGAAATAATTAAGTGATCTTTTGAAGAACAGAGATTCTTAAGTTTTAAGAATCTTAAAAAACTCTTATCCATTGCAGGGTGTAATACTAAGTTTAGTTCTAAATGAGTTGGTTTAAATCCCCTTGCTGCAGTATTATTGTTCTACTACAGTAATAGATTCTAACACCAATGAAACAAGGTATAGTGAAAGCTAAGGATGGGATACAGGGCAAGCCCAATTATGCAAGTACCCTGAATTTTGGGGTTATGAATAAAAGATCAGGCAACTAAGAAGCATTTCTGAGGACTCTTTGCAACATTACTGGGCATGCAATCTGGCTCTCATGTTCCATAATTTCCTTTGCATAAAATTTGAATATCAATAATGAATGTAATGTGGCCATTGTATTTAGAAATAAAGGTTTTACCTGATAGATTTGGAATAACAATCTATCAAAATCATTGGGATCCTCTGTTAGTAATGTACTAAATCCCAATATTTCAATGGATCTGTTTTGTGAATGAATATGTCTAAAAACCTTAGTGCAGAGCACATTCTAATATTCAGTTTGGAAATTCTGTGTGTTCTGATATAGAAGAAACTTCACATCACTCAATACCCTAGCATAGAAGAGATGACAATGAAAGACAATTGTGCTGCTCAGCTCACTTCCTGTTGTTATAGTTGCTTTATATAATTCCTTCCCCATTGCAAGCTTGAGAGAGTATGAATTCTAGGGTTTGTTTAAATACTTCCTGCATTTGGGAGTGGGAATGTGGGGTGTGAGGATAGGTTTAAAATCCTTTGGCTTTGTAGATAACACTCCATGTATATTTTTCCAATCTTTATTTGTTTCTATACAAGACCTATCTTATATGTCATAACCCTAAGCAACAACAATAAAATATCAAACAATAAAAATCACTAATAAAACTGACCAAAAACCAACAATTTCTTCAAATATCTCAACTTCTAAATTTTTCTGGCCTCCAGCATCACCCTTCCCAATGTCAAAGTTTCCATAACAGGAAGACCTGACCTCAGAATCCAGTAGGGAAATCAGATATTGGCTTCCCTTTGTAGCAAATCTGATGTATTATGGAATTTGGAACTATAATTCTGCTTATTTCTAAAAGAAAGCAGTAGGGGTGGGAGGGTGTTTGATGTGTAATCCATAATCAACGCCAAACAAGTACGTACTATTTTTTAAATGATTTTACTCAGATAGATAGCCTTGAGGTACAGTATTAACCAGATTGATGGTTTCTCTTCTAAGAAGCCTAGAATATTTGCTAAATGGAGAACAGGAAAAGAATCTTTTTGGGGGTTATGCTTTCCACTGTTTCAGCAAAAGAAGCAGACTTTGCTATATTTGCCTTAGTATTTTTTATGCAAATAGAAACTTTTCTTCAGTTCATTGACTATAGTGTTTGCTGCTTGCCTTTAAGGACTGCACAGCATGGAGTTTAACATTCAGGATGATACTGTATTGCTTTGATTATCACAATACCCTCCTTTTATCTCTATTGATGGCGTACATTAATGATAAAAATCATAGTACTCTTTGAGAACTAACAGTTTCCTCCTCCCTTCTTCCTTGTCATTCTCCTCCTCCTTCTCTCTGGCATTTGATTACTTTTCCTTTTTACTTCCTCACACAGGAAATCAATACTGTAACTTACACTGCCATCTGGACTTGTAAATGTTCCTCTTAAAAGTACATTAGTGGATAGTAGCATCTTCTGTACAGTGTGACAGATTGCATATATAAATGCATCCACCAAACAATTCAGTTACAACTGAGAAACTGAGGAAGTGAACATGAAACTGCAAAGAAAAGATTTTCTTTGAAATTACTTTATTGTTCGGTAGATGGCAGTGTTAAGACAAAGATTTTTGAAGTTGCGTTCCATGGAAATGAGTGAAAATTAGAGGAAAATTGAAATCAATGACTTTCCATTTTAAAAAATTGGAACAGAGGAAAAAGCTACCCTGTTGATTTCTATTTATTTATTTTTTCTTTAAAATGTATCAGACTTCAAAAATAAACCTATGTCCTTGAAAATATATTCAAAGTTATCAAATTACCTATTTTTTGCACAACTCTTTGCAAATTTGAAACAGTTAGGAATCCAGAATTATTTTCATCCTCTCTTCCAAATATATCCTGAAAAATATTTATATTTAAGATATTAAAACAGGAAAAAATCTATTTGTAATTACTATGGAACATTTTTCTAATGACACAAAGACTGGGAACTGAAATATATTTAGTTTAATAATATAATATTATTAACAGTTTAACAAATAACAGGATAAAAAGATAGCCATGGCAACAGTTAAGAAACTAAGTGAATAAATTGCATACATACCTCATATTTCTTGAAAGCTCTCCACAGTCTTTTAAATTCTTGGAGTGAAAGTTTTCCATTAGCATTTATCTGAATTTATGGTCAAGGTTTGATATAAATGAAGCCATAGATATAACTGAGGAATAGATATAAACTGAGGAAATACTGATGCTCAACTTGGAGAAATATCAGAATCTGTATTTTTGCCTTATTAACTATCTATGATGTGACACAATTCTTTCTAAACAGAGAATAACTGAGAATAATTATGGGTTTTAATGCCTCTCTAACCAAAACAAAGTAAAACACATCAGAACTAAATCCTCTCCATGTACAGAGCAAAAACTTGAGGAGAATCTACCTGAGATATTTGCCTTCAATCCAGCAGGTAACACCTCTCTCTGTGTGTTTTTAAATAGGAGATGGATCAGACCGCTTAAGAGACAAATACTATATGCCTCAAACAACAGACCTGGATGTGTGATAGCTCATATATCTGATCTGCTAAGCTCCCTACCAGAATGCCTCTGGGTTTCCTCACTGGCCAGAGACTGCTGCCCATCTATCTGTGTGTTGTTTAATTCAGCAGGATTTGTAACAGCAGGAAGAAACCTACACAACTCCCTAATCCACAATACAGAGTAAGGGATTCAGTGCAATGTCTTCCAAAGCTCCTATTTTTTTCCTGTTCTAGCAGCAAATATTCTTTGAAGTATTTTCAAATTTGATTTTGCAGCAAAGAGCGAGCGAGAGACAGAGAGACAGAGAGAGACAGAGAGACAGAGACAGAGACAGAGGCAATTCAGAAAGAAATTAAAAGAGAGAGAAACATGTAGAAAAGACCATTACTCAACCATGAGGACAACACATTAGGTAATAATGAAGCACGCCACCAAATTTTGGAGCTAATGTTTGAGCATCTCTTTACTTTCCAGTATGTGACTGAAGCAATTAATGGTGGTCTGGTCACAGAAGCCCTTTAAATTTACCTTCCACTCTAGACTTTTACATAACTGTTTAAAGGTTTAGACTAAAGGTTACTACTCATTGTCAGAACTCTAGATAAACATTTCAAGGCTATGACTGTCTGTCAGGATGAGGCAATTTTGACTGCATCCATTCTATCTTTTTTAACCTTGAATTTGAAGGTACTGATTTTTTTTATTACAAGCTTAGAAAATGCAGCAGAATATTAAACATTATCAGATCAGTCTGATTAAAGAAATACTGTAAAAGGAAAGTGCAATAAATTGTTAAAATAGCTACCCAGAGTCAGTGGAAGTTGGGTGCCAGACACATTTAATAAATCATTAATATTATGGTTGTTTTCATAGTCAGCCAGATATTAGACTTAGATTGAACCATTCCCAAGGATCTGGGATAGGCAGATGTTGTTAAAGATATTGTTACATCACTGTTCCAAGTAAAGGTGCTTTTTGCTATTGAGTGATGGTGAATTCATCAAAGCTGATGGTATTCAAGTGGTGCTTCAGAAGATTTGGGATTGCACTTAAGGTGCCTGTTACTATTAATGCTATCTTTGCTTTCTTTTGCCACAGCTTTTCTACTTATATTTGCAGATCATTGTATTTTGTTATTTTCTCCAATTCTTTCCCTTGTGTCCTGCTGTGTCCAGGTATTACAACTTCACTATCCAAACTTTTTTGTCTTTTCTTATTGACAATTGTTAATTGTCTGCAATGTTATATGGCAGGTACTTGTCTGTTTGAATTTTAAAATCCCAGAGTACTTTAGGGTCTCCCTTTTCTATTATTTTACTTTGTGGTCCCAGCAGTTCTTTCTTGCAGGCAAATGGTACTTTTTGCAGGCATTCCAATACACTATTGTTGCTACTTTGTCCTGCCATTGTGTGTAGTTACCCTCCGTGTGTCACTTCCTTCAACTTTCCTGCTCTTAGCCATTTCCAGGTCTTGTGTTATCTCCTTTGCCTGCTAAATTTTTATGTACTGATCATATAATGCTTTGCTTTGCCATGTCTTTTTTCTATTCTTATTTTGTCTTTCTTGTTGACTAGTTTGGTCTCTTTAGTATTCTGTAAGGATGTATTAGCTTCAGGGCATCTTCTTCATTATCCTTCATATACTTTTCCAATGCCCTTTTTTTTTCTTCAACTGTCTGATGTACTTGCAACTATCCACACCAACCTATGCTACTTGATAAGTAGAGCCTGTCAATATCACTGCATGGATGAAAGGAATGATTATTGTTATTATTTTCCTATCTTTTGGAGATCATGGCATTGATAAAATTCCAGGTCAATGGAAGAAGGGAAATGATGCTCATTTATTCAGAAAAGAGAGAAATGCGGGCCCAGGGAACTGGTAATAGTACTAATCAGATTCTTTTTAAGATTCTTAGTAATGAGATTTCTTTATAAGTATCTTGAAAACAATCTAGTTTGGATTTGTAAGAAACAATCTTGCAAACTAAGCTTATCTATTTTTTTAAAAAAATCTGGCACTTTCATTGTAGGAATGCTATAAATCTACCATCTCTTTACTTCAGAAAGGCATAACAAAGTACTTCAAGTCATTCTGATTAGCAAGCCAGTAATATCTGGCTTGATGGTAATTGGGTAGATGCAAAATTAGTTCAAATAGGAAGTGCTCATCAATGGTTTCTTATTAATGAGGTATCACATGAAATACCACAAGGGTCAATATAGGTTCCTGTATTCTCCAACATTACTTTGATTAAGAACTAAAGTGAATGTTTCTCACCTTTGTAGACAACACACGTTTGGATGAGATAGCTAATACGTTAGAAAATGGAAACCTATTTCAAAACAGACTTTCTAAATTAGCAGTTCAGGCTGAAAATAACAGAATAAAAGTTAACAGAAACGTGTTCTTCACTTGGGAAAAAGAAATCAAACATACAGGTATAGAATGGAGGATATCTGGTTTACTGATAGTACTTGTGAAAAAAGTGACAGAAAATGTAGTTGGCTACAAACCATGTATCAGGCACTGGAATAGGGTAGCTCCAAAGTCGATTAAATGGAGGTTTAAGGTACAGCCACAGAAGTATGGTTTTTTTCTGTGATTTTCTGCATTCTTCTATTGGTACTCTCTTTTGTACATTGAATCCTAACTAGTTCACTAATCACTAAACATTAAGAAGCATTCAGATAAATTGGAACAATTATCACAAAATTACAAACTGAGTCCTATGAAGAGAAGAAGGAAGACGTTAGATTGAGGCAGGATTGAAATTTGCTAAACAGACAGACAGACAGACCTGGAATAACTGGATAACACAGAAGACTCCCAAAGCCTATTTTATACCATCCCAGGACAAAACAAGAATATGTGGCAGAGGAAATCAGTTTCAAGTTGAAAATTAGGAATATCTCAAATAAAAATATTTTTTAAGAAATGGTGAGAGAACCTTCCCTTGACCGCATGTTCAAGCAGAGGCCACAGAAACTTTAAGTTGGATTCTTTTGTGGAGCAGGAAGTTGGACTGGGTGGCCTATATGGCCTTTCTATGATAAAGAATCACAGAAATGTTGTAAGGACAATTGGATTGATTAAATGTCAAAATGTTATTAATTGGGATCCCCGTTTAGTCTGATGTTTTTATTAATATACAACCAATCCATCTGTGCTTGGTTCCTTAATGAAAGCTTTTATATAGGATGGAAGATTAAATACTAAGATTTTTCCCCAATAATGCATTAGTACAAATACAACCATTTTTTTGTTTGTTTGTTTTAGTTTTTGGGGGGGGATTGGGATTTTCTGAAACTGAAAAAAGTGACGTTAAGGGAGGATTAATATGATTATTGTGAACTTCTACTCCTTCCATGTAAAAATCTGTGGCAGAGAGAAAAGCCGAAAGATGAAGATTACAGCAATTCATAGAATTTCTTCATAAATACTTGGCAGTAAGTAGTCATTCTCAGGGCTTGTGCAATGGGAAACTCAGCACAGCTATAACTCAAAGCAAGGAAAGGGGAGCATGAGGAAGGTTTATTGCATTTGTTGAAAAGATACATCCATCAGAGCTAAAAGGCTTTTGCATGAATCAAAGCTGAATCCGTCTCCAGATCCCAGGCTAGCCATTAGATCTATAAGCAGAGAAATAAAAAAAGCAACATACATCAAGAATGGGGGTTAGAAGTCACACCACACAGAAATGGCTTACCTTGAAATCAGGAAAATTGGAGTCTAGCGTGATTATTGCTCACAATATTTTGTGAAATACATGAGTATCTGGGAAAGAGCTGGGTCATGCCTCGTGTATCACAGAGAGATTGACAAAGAGTATGATTTGAAAAATGTAACAAATACATATCAGTTCGCAATTGCCTGAATTTTGATTACATGACCCTGGAAATGCTGTAATGGTCGTAAGTGCAAAGACTAGTTGTGAGTCAATTATTTTAGTGCTGTTGTACTTCTAAGCAAATGGTTGAAAGTCAAGGACTACTTATACTTGGATTAATAACTACACTATTTATTGAATGTATTTGTCTATAGAATAAATTCAAACCATGGTTATCATATCCTCACATATGATAACCATGGTTTGTTTCATGCACAAATACAGAAACCTTCAAGTAGCTCTAGAAAGATTCCCTTCCTTCCTTCCAGCAGGAATAGCAAGAAGTTAATGGGGGGGGGGGAGCAGGATGGAGCCAGAGCAAAAGAGAAAGGTAACTATAGTGGAAAGAGATATAAAAATGGAGGGGGAGGGGAGAAACAAAAAAGGGAACAGAAGGGAAAAGAACTAACCAGACAAAAAAGAAAAAAACTTATGTATGAGAACTCTCTGGGTAATATAAGCCTGTCTGTCTGTCTGTCCATTCCTATGACAGCCTGAAACACCATTTTTATAGTAATGTTGTGGGCATATTTGTATAATATTGAATACATTTCTAGCCCATTTTTTCAGGGTTAAAAATTATGACTCAATAATGTAAAATTCACAAGCAAATTAAAGTCAATATTTACTGTGTAAATCTTAATTAGTGAGATAGAAGAAATTGGAAATAGCATCTGGTAACCCCTTGAGTTAAAATGCAGAATACTAAATTCGTCTTATTGTTATTATTGTTATTCTATTCTTTCAACAGGATCTCCAAGCTATGCACAGAAAAAAGAATAACACACATTTCAGTAAAACATAAAACAAGCAAGACAATAAAAAGGATTAAAAGTAAACATATAAATGTATAAGTGTTATAGCAAAATTTCTTTGCAAGGGTCTCTGGACCTGGAATAAGTGTTAACCAGCAAAATCCTGGATGAACCAGTGCATTATGATTGCTAGACAGTATTGGGGCCAATTAAAATTAGATCAGAGCAAATAAATCTTTCAGATCATCCAGAAGTCCAGGGACTTCCAAAGTTCTATGTCATTGCAGAAATATCTTCATTTCCATTTAGGGCGGTGCAGACCTTTCAAGAGGCATTGTCTTGTGGTGAAGGTTCAAATGGAGGACTTCTTCAAAGGGCCCCAGTTCTTACTTGCAGAACAGTTGCTGAAACTTGATTCGCTTTTTAAAAGTGCTTTCTGAATATTCAAAGAAGCCACTTTCATCAAAGTCAAGCAACAGATCAGCTCTGCTTTGATGCCTTATTGGCAAAGCACCTCATTCAGATGAATCAGTTACAAACGATACATACAATATATATAGCCAAAAGAAGGGATATTATAGTTAGGCCTCCAAAGAAGATTTTTTGTTTCTTTTTACCTGTATCATATACTGGAAGTAAGGGAAGCTGGAAAGGATTGATGGGAGGAATATGGGAAGCTTGAAAGTTTTAGTGCTAATAAATAAAGCCTTAATATGACCACATTTGGAATATTGCATCCAGATTTAGTGACCATATTATGTGGAGAGTAGAGATGTAGAGAGTCTGGAAAGAGTGAAGAAAAGAGCAACAGAGATGATTAGGGGGCTGGCGGCTAAAGTATAGGAAGAAAGGTTGCAGGAATTGAATTTGTCTAATCTAGTGAAAAGAAGGGCTAGTGGTGACATGATAGCAATGTTTCAAGAAAAGACTGGACAGTCACTTGTCTGAAATGGTATAGGGTCTTTTGGTGGTTGGACTAGAAGATCTCCAAGATCCCTTCCAACTCTATTATTCTGACTTTTGATGATTTTGACTTTTAATGATCAGTAATTCCTTCTGCTAAGTAAGCTGGGGCCCCAATCCCACTGAGACACAGCAAGTGTTTAACAGGAGCTCAGCTATTGTATCTTAACTGACAGCTTGAGGTTTTTGTCCCCACAGTAGTGAGTAAACAGAATTAATATTGCCCAATGTACCAATTATGCCTCTTATTGAAGAAATAGCAACTGAATAGGACCAAAGGCAGAGGAAAAGTAAGGGGACAGAAGTGGGTATAAATAACAGTTAAAACTGGACATAAAGTATGAAGTTTACCTTTTAGGAGAATGCCATTAAGAATCCTTTGCAACTGTGAGGCATCTAAGTAGGAGTTCTAATGTAGAACAAACATACACACACACAAAAAATGCTTATGAATGCTATGGTTCCTTGGAAACTTGTTTTGTTACTACATCCACTTAATTGAAGGAATAGGGGAAAAGCCACTGTCCATTCTAGGCAGAACAACACCCCAGATTCAATCTCAGCACTTGAAGCATAGGAATCCTTTTGTCTTATTTCACACAGTAGTTCTTAATATTACATCTATGGAAATAATTTTTATTTATTTGGGATAATTTGCAGCCTTGCCCACTAGCTCATTTTCTTTTACCATTCATTCTATCCCATCCCTCTTCCTAGGCTTCATTTGTAGTTTGGTTGTTTATTTTTGCACTGTTCCAGATTGCACATTTTAAAAATGCAAGAAAGAATTGCACTTGACAGATGTCAGAGGAAGATACAAAATTTAGATTTTATCATTTTTTAAATGGGCTAATTTGAAGATATTGTTTCTTCTCCAAATTCCCTTGATTCATTTATTATTGGGAAATACAAATATGCATACAGAGAGACAGAGATGTTTTCTTTATCATATTCTGTAGGCAAATAATCAGCTAATTTTAGTAACAAATATTCAAGAAGTAGATTTCTCACAATATTCCGTTGCCTTAAAAATTACCAAACAGAGGAAAAGCAGCAACTTATATGCTGACTGCTTGAATGAACTTCCTATTTCCACATAAAGAAGATAATAAAATAAAACAAATAAAACTGAAGCAGGCAGAGAAAAACAGATGAGTGTTCCTGGTCACTATGGACAGGCACTCCTCAGTGACTTAGCTGGTGACCACCGTCTTCTCAATTAAGCCAAAGTCAAGGTAAAAGTACCAGTGGCTTGTGGGAATTCAAAGAATTGCAGATGTTTAGAAATAATAATTACAAACAACAACAAAAGATTATGTTCAATTTACAAGCTCAGCAGGAATGGAAAGCAAAATAGAAAACTAAAGCAGAGGAATTTCTAGAGCCTGGTCTAGAAATTTCTTAGGACTGGAGCAGGAAACCTCCAGCCAGCCTGAATAGCCCATCTAGTCTCTTTTTCTTCCTTAAGGACAGGACAGAATAGGAAAATTCAAAAGCCAAGGGAGAGGCTAAGTGGGTGAGGACAAGACTAGATCTCTCCCTTATCCTACAGGTTTCCCTGAGGAATGGGGGTGGGGGGAGGAGTTGAAAACCCTCTTCTTCATTCATATGATGGCTACTGTATTTTTATATTATCTCTAGCCAAAGTCATTTCTAGTCTTCTATTTTTTACACTTAGGTCTCAACTATAGCTCCTGAGAGATTATTAGAAAAAAAAAAAAAGGAGGATGATTTGTTTCGGCATGCTAAAGAGTTTTAATAGGAGCTCTAGAAGATGCATAGAACAGTGGTTCTCAACCTGTGGGTCGGGACCCCATTTGGGGTCGAACGACCATTTCACGGGGGTCGCCAAACAACGCAGCCCGCCATTTTTTCCCCCTTTTCCTTAGCTGTGCTACTCCCTTTTATTCTATTGGCTTTTGAAAGCCAATAGAATAGACTCTCTTGAATAGAGTCTAATTCTATTGGCTTTCAAAAGCCAATAGGAATTGTCCAGGCTGTCTCTGCCCTGCTGAGCCTGCCAAAAGTCCCATTCTGCAAACGGTGCTGCACCAGTTGAGTAGTCCTCAACTTACGACCGGTTGAGTAGTCCTCGACTTACGACCGGTTGGGGGTCGCGGCATTAAAAAGGTTGAGAACCACTGGCATAGAAGATGCAAATATCTGGCTTGCAGCAAGGACTTGATTGGCTCAGGAGACTCCTATGATTTTCCTTCCTTGCCCTGGCTGCTCCTGAAGACAAATGGTATGCACCTTTCACAGTCAGCATTGCTGTTTTCAACTTTTATGTGCTGATACAACTATTAGCTGTGAGAAGTCTGTTGTACAGAGGCTTTTGGCAGCAATTTTTCTCTCGACTAAGTCAAGGAGTCCTTTATAACAGTTTATTAAGCCATTAAGAGCATCTCCTATGAACCCATGCAGCTTGGCTCAGAAAGAATGCAAATCAATTACCCAAACATTGACTGATGCCTGCTTTCCAAATGTGGAAAGTACAAACTGGAAGTAATTCTGTTAGACTAAAATATGATCTAGGAAGCCACATCTATCTGTAGCCAAGGGTTACGGTTAATTGCTTGTTTGAGGAACATTTTTCTGCCCACAAACAATAAACTCCAAACCATCTATTGTGTTCTAGCCAGGTCTCTTGTCTGATTTGTCATAACAACTAGCAAATCAATAGCATTTTGAGAGATACCCTTGAGATGTGCACGGTTTAAAAGCAAGATGGGAAAGTTCCCTTCCTTAATTCTACAAACCTTATTAATTCTCACTTTTATTTCCACTCAACAAACCTGATAAGCGTATCTTAAGAAGATACTTTCATAGTCGTCTGGATTCCAGATGAGCTTATCCTGCATCCAAAAAAAATATATATGCATGTATAAAAATCAGCTGCAAAATATCAGTCCACATGAGACACCTCATTATTATTCACTCATTATGTTTCTAGCCATTTACCACAGGCAACATTGCACAGCCAACCTCAGAAGCCTGACAGTGACAAAAACAGCCCTATTATCCGATCCTTCATGTCTTTCTTATTTATCTAATTAAATTCCATCCAGTGGCACCCCATGTCCAAACTTCAAATTGCCCCAGGTCATTTGTGAGTGTATCATTTAGAAAAAAGCCTGCATGATACATTATTCATAAAACAACACGATGTTATTTTATGAAAGCTTTGAGAAAGAACAAGTTTTCAACAAAGTCTCAGGGATGAGGGCAGCTGGCAGTGATTTGTGGGGAAAAAGTGTCAGACTTAGAGAGCAAGAAAGAAGAGGAATGAGACAAAAGAGTGTCCATAAAGCTGGGATCTTCTTGAGTATAACCCTGTCTTTGAGATATGCAATGTATGAGCTCTTTAATGCTGGTTAAACACTAAAGAGGTCACCATCATCTGAAGAAAAAAAAAAAAGGAAACTGGCACACTCTCAGTGGTACTGTATGGATTCAAATAAGCTGAAGACAGGTTTCTGCAATTTGGTGCCCTCTAGTTCGGTTTAGACTACAACTCCCTTTGCCCATGCTGGTTAGTGATGAGAGAGATGCAGACAGCACACATGGAGAGTGCTATATAGTGAAAGCTGCTTTAAACAATAACCTTTTGGCAATTATTGTACTTCAAGCATTTCTGAACTACTAATGTGTAGGACTACTAGCCATCACTGTGGCTATATCTAACTTCTCTGAACTACTGATTTATTGCCCCAGCAACAGTGGAGAGACTCTGCACATTGCTAGTGCATAATTGTTTCAAAGCAAATTACTGAATTCATAAGACCCCCTAGATTAAAAGAAGGCTTGTGTCATCCACATCAAAGGTTGTTGACTTATACAGCTGTGGATTCTTCAGCAAACTATGGTTAAACCAAACCATGTTTAAACCCACCTTGGAATGAGATGTGTTCATTCTGTAAACAGGAGTATCCAACTTTGACCACCTTAAGACTTGTGGACTTTAACTCCCAGAATTCCACAGCCAGTCATGCTTTAAAGTGGCCAAGATTGGATGCCCTTATAGAAACCCTTGAAGATTTCGTTGTTTTTCCAAATTGTGGAGTGATGGATAAGCTCCTTGGCTGTGTTTTTATTTTTGTTTTCTGTTTGCATTTTGGGTCCAGATGCTACCTTTTCTGAGTTACTATTGTTTTTTTTATATTACTATTTGTGACCCACTCAGCCAGGGGGAGTATCCAGATTGAATAAAAACAAAGAAACCAATAAATATTGAAGAGATGCAGATAGCTGTCATTATTCATGGGACACCCATTTCAATCTCATTATCCATGACTGTGGATAATAAGATTTTGAAAAAAATATGCACTTTAAAAACATTTCAAACCTGTCCACCATTGTGTTCACGCATATAATACCCCTCCCCAAAAGGCTATACTTTTTGCTGCAAATATTGGTCTGATCTCATTTTAGTAACTTGATATATATATATATATATATATATATATATATATATATATATATATATATATATATATATATATATATATATGTATGTATGTATGGAGGGGGGATGGTTCCCCCTCCCTTTGGCATCAATGAGATTTTCAGAAGTATCTACCTTAGGGAAGAGCATTTGCTTCCTTTCCAGCATGAACACTAAGTAATTTTAAAAGCTATAAAACCATGGTTCGGATGTCCTCTAGATTGGTCTTAAGTTATTTAACCTATCTCTCTGAGAGGGTTGCAATACTTCCACTGTTGATAAAATGGTTGCACTTTACTTGGTATAAATTTGGAGCAGCTTTTTGACTTTAGTGTTAAATAGCATGGTGTCACAAGGACAATTAGGCAATCTATTTTTCAGAATAAGCTAAGATTTAAAAGAATAAAATAGTGAAGTAGTCCATCTCCTTGAGTGTTACAGTGGTGGAATTAAATGCAAAACAAATAATCTGGCCTATTCATCTCAAGAGAATAAGAAGATGAGATTTCAAACAGAAGAAAGGATAGTCCTGTTTTTCAATACTGCCAAAGAGGCAAACTGTCAACATTGTATTTCATTTTACTGATGATGGGAAAATATACTGCCTCATCTTTGCTTAATTCCCTCTGATAAATAATAATAATTTAAAACATGATATAATTACAATATCTAATTATAATACATACACTTATTGCTAAAGCTTTATTCACCTTGGAATAAGGCTTTACCATTCCAGAAAAGATTAAGTAAAGGTCTTCAGGTGGTCTGGAGATAACATCAAAATAGGTACTAGGTGAGTCTCTATGAAAGAACGTTACTGTAATTGGGATGCCATCACTTCAAAGACTCTTTCACTAGTGACAACCAACTTTTCTTCAGGTAGCAATGGCACTTAGATGAAAACAGAGATATCCATGGAGGCCTAAGGAAGGCAGAAATTCTTTAGGTGCCATACTCCCAAAGTCTTCAGCATGAAAATCTGTTGCTTCAATGGTTAATAAATAAAATCCTGACTTTAGCACTGCCATAGTATAAAAACTAATGCTAAGCTTGTTTCTCTAAATACAGGGTGACTTCTGTGGCTTCCAAGAGGGTTCAGACCCACAGCTGCTTTTCAATTCTGTCTGAATCATATAACATCAATAATAGATGTCTTTCATTTAAAGTAAAAATTCTTCATCTCTAGGAGATGGCCCCAAAGGAAGATAATTATCTCCAGACCTTAAAGATCAATTAGTCTACAAAGGCTGTACAACTATTTCTATTGGGCTAGGGCAACATTTTAATGTCCAAGGGCCAATGATTTTTTAGTTTCCTTTCCTCTGCAATTTTGACTGGAATTTAGGATTTGTTATTTCTTTATGATCTAACTTAAATTTAGCTAAGAGATTAAATTGTCCCTCAAATATGGGTTTTATGTATTTGCTACCTCAAAAAAGCACTTCAATATTGAGAAGTTTGGAGATTGCACACAGTGTATATCCTCAGATCATTAGTTCATTATATCAACATACCTTTGTCCCCTGTGAACTGATTTCATTGTTTGGCTCCCTAAAAGGGAAAAAAAAATCACACACATAAAAATGAGAACTTCATCAGAGTAGATTATTTTTATTTATTGCTTACAAGATCCAGAGAGGACAGTGTGTTATCATATTCAACCTTGATGTGTGTTTATCAAGCAACAGTGCACAAATCATTATCTGTGCCCAAGAACTAAATTATGGATGTTTCCACAAATTCTTTTTGACAAGAGTATTCTTTTGTCCCAAGGGGGACCAAGGTCCACATAAGTGGTATGACTTTCTGAAAAGAAAATCCAGAATGTAAATTATATTTTATTGTCTGATAAATCAAGACAATGGAATTTTATTTATTACACTCTAGCAACAGCTCTGTACACAGTTAAATGAATGTGAAGGGATCTAGGATAATATAGCTTTGCCTTAGGTCAAAATATCTTGATAATCAATAACACAATTATATTAGACTGAAATATCACATAATGTGGAGATTTATATTTGGTTTTCCTAATGGAGCTTCTCAAATGATTTAATTTCATCAACAATAAAAAATTAACTTCTTCAGCTAAATGCTACATATTATTACATACAAACTTCCAAACATAGTCAATTTCTCTGTGTTACTCCATATTGATCATCAGATATTATCAAATGTAAAACACCACTCCATGACAAGGATTAAGTATTGTCAAATATTAGCCATCAAACCTAAGAACAAAATATCATTGTCAACTAATGATTAGTTAAAATAATCTCATCAAACATTTATCAACTTCTTTTTAGACAGATTTAATTTGTCATAAGCAGCTAGACAAATGCATGCTTGCCCTTAAGAGGAGCGAGCTTCTTTAAATAGAATACAATAGAGCTGGAAGGGACCTTGAAGGTCTTCTAGTCCAGTCCCCCACTGAAGCAGGAGAACCTATACCATCTCAGACAAGTGACTGTCTAGCCTCTTTTTAAAAATCTCCAGTGATAGAGAGCCCACGATTTCTGGAGGCAAGCTGTTCCACTGGTTAATTGTCCTCACTGTCAGGAAGTTTCTCCTTAATTTTAGGTTGCTTCTCTCTTTGTTCAGTTTCCAACCATTGTTTCTTGTCCTGCCCTCTGATGCTTTGGTGAGTAACATGACTCCCTCTTCTTTGTGGTAGCCCCTCAAATACTGGAATACTGATCTCATGTCTCCCCTATTTCTTCTTTTTTTTTAGATTAGCCATACCCAAGTCCTGCAGCTGTTCTTTGTATGTTTTAGTCTCTAAGCCTTTGATCATCTTAGTTGTTCTTCTCTGAATTTTTTTCCAAACTCTCAACATCTTATTTTGTAATATGGTGACCAAAATTGGCTGCAATATTTCAGGTGTGGTCTTACTAAAGTTTTATTAAGTGGTACTAATACTTTGCGTGATCTTGATTCTATGCCTCTGTTTATACAATCCAGGATTGTATTAACTTTTTTGGCTGCTGCTGCACACTGCTGGCTCATGGTCAAGTGATCATCCACTAGGATTCCAAGATTATTATTTTTTAGTGAGGTCTCGCCCAGTCTGTACTTGTGCCTTTGATTTTTCCTGCTTAAATGTAAAACTTTGCCTTTCTCCACATTTTTTAGCGTAGGGTCCATTGTTCAAGTTTGTCAAGATCTTTTTGGATCCTGAGTTTGCCTTCTGGGGTGTTGGCTACTCCTGCCAATTTGTGTCATCTGCAAATTTGATGAGTTCCCCTTCAATTCCCTTATCTAAGTCATTTATGAAGATATTGAAAACTACTGGGCCTAAGATGGAACCTTGTGGTACCCCACTGCTTACCTCTCTCCATGTGGATATAGTGCCATTGAGGACTATTCGTTGAGTACAGTTTGCCAGCCAGCTACAGATCCATCTGGTGGTGATGTTGTCTAATCACCTTTTTCTAGTTTACCAAGGAGTAGGTTGCGGTCTACTTTATCAAATGCCTTACTGAAATCTAAGTATACTATGTCCACAGCATTTCGCTGGTCTACTAATTTAGTCACTTTTTTGAAGAATGAAATAATATTGGTTTGGCATGATTTGTTTTTAACAAACCCATACTGGCTACTGGTTATGACTTTCTTTGTTTCTAGTTGTTCGCATATCTGTTTTTTGATGATCTTTTCTAGGATCTTCCCAGGTATTGATGTTAAACTGATTGGTCTGTAGTTTCCTGGGTCTGTTTTTTTCCCTTTCTTGAAGATGGGAACAACATCAGCCATTTTCTAATCATCAGATATTTCCCTGGTGCTCCAGGATTTTTGAAAGATATGATACAATGGTTCTGAGATAACATCTGCCAGCTCCTTCAGAACTCTGGTTGTAATCTGTCGGGTCCCGGTGATTTATATTTGTCAAGGTCGGATAGGTGTTCTCTTATCATTTTCTTGCTTGTTTTAAATTTTGTTTCTAGTTTGTCTTTTGCCATAGTTTTTTTTTGTATTAGGTATAATGCCAGAAAAGATTGATAAACAAAGTATATATTTGATTTTACATGTGATAACAGCAGCAAGAATCATATTCGCACAACATTGGAAAAATGAAGAAATACCACCAGAGGAAGAAATAATTAAAAAAATACTAGAATGTGCGGAAATGGACAGACTTACTTTGAGATTGAAAGAAAAAGAAGAAACAGAATACTATCAAACTTGGGACTTATTTTATCAATGGCTGGAGAAAAGAATAAAAGATTAGGAATTAAATTTGTATTAGTGAATGATAAACTCAGACAACACACTTGTTGAACAAGTACTACTAAACTGTATGAAAAAATTAATAAAAACTTTTTTAAAAAATAAAAATAAAATAAAGTCAGCTCTTTTGAAATTTAAGACCCTGGTTGGATTGTTTTCTGTTGCTAGTATTTGCGTTATATTAAATTCCAGTATGATGTGGTCACTTTCGCCCAAGGTTATGGTAACTTCAACTCTCTCTATCACTTCTTCTCTATTAGTAAGAATTAAGTCCAGTATGGCTTTACGTCTAGTTCCCTCCTCCACCTTTTGGATGACAAAGTTGTCGGCTAGGTTGGTTAGGAATCTGTTTGATCTACCGCTCACTGCAGAGTTTGTCTCCCAGTTGATATCTGGATAGTTGAAGTCTCCCATTACTATTGTGGTATGCTTCCTACATACATTTGTTAACTGGTTGGCAAAGAGTTCATCTATTTCTTCTGATTGGTTGGATGGTCTGTAATATATACCTATAGTAATGTCACTTTTTTTCTTTTTTATATTAACCCATATGCATTCTGGGGAGATTTTGTCTTTGATCATGTGCATTTCTGTAGATATGTAGTGTTCTCTTACATATAGTGCTACTCCCCCTCCTCTTTTTGTAGACCTGTTTCTTTCGAACAATTTGTATCCATACATCAGTCCATTCCACCAGGCTTCTGTAATACCAACTATGTTATACCCTCCCTTGTGTACTATTGCTTCTAGTTCACCCTGTTTGTTCCCCAAGCTTTGAGCATTTGTATATAAGCATTTAAGGCTTTTATGCCTGTCCTTGGGTATATTTCCTGCATCTCCTGAATATTGTTTGAGTTTTTCTTTTTTCTCATCTCTGCCCACCTCATTGTTTGATTTGTTTTCTTGGGATTTATGATTGGTTTTGGGTTCTAGAGATTTTGAAGATTGGTCACCCTCCCCCCTCAATTTTAGTTTGATAAAAAAAAAGGATAAGGAAAATGGTGGATTTTCTTTGATACAATACATGTTCTAATTGTAATTACTTTACCTTATATTGCCTTGACTTTTTAAAAAGATTCGTAGAAGAAACTTTGATTCTTGGCTTTGTGGTGATGTAGTTGGAATAATTGTGTAATCGCCAGGCTTCAATTGATAGGAAACAGTGATATCTCGTGTTACCTTAAGCTGCGTGTCATGAACTATGGTTCTACCCTTAGACAAAATATTATGAAAAGAAATTATTAGTTACTTTGAAGTTATTTTAACTTGCAGCTTTTTTTGCTACACACACAGACACACACATTCACATAGACACACACACTTACATACTTATTCATCAACCGATGGTAAGTATGCTAGAGTTGGTTGAATGGTCAAGGTTTCATGGATATCCATAGCAAAATCACAGGCCCGTGCATGCCCTTATTTGAAAGTGAGATTCATTTGTTATAAATGGGCTAATCTCCAAATATCTATGCCTGAGACTGTATTATCTGTAATATATGGAAGATATAGCAGAACCAACAAAAGGAGTGGGAAATATTTAGAGAGAGGAGATTTTATCTGCATATTTAGGCTTGTCATGAGCATTCTGAACCTTGTATCAAGCCCACTTCTATAAGAAAATAATAGACCCTGGTATATTTCTTGTGGCTCCAATATTTTCCACAAAATGGCACAATAAATAAAATGCAACCACTATTACTGTGATGACATATAAAGACAACATGATAAAAACCCCAACTAAAAAAAATTCTTACGAAAACACTGGAGTGTATACTGTAAATCCCATTTAGAATGGTTAGTCGGAGTGGGCACAATAATTTATGAGCAATGCCTTTTTGGGGTGGGAAGGACACGCACACACACTGCTATTTTGCAAAAATGAAAGGAAAAACATTTTCAAAGTGGGAGGGGGGCAAAGGAAGTGTTGAACTTAGAATGTGATGAATTAAAACTTCAATAAACCTAAATAGGGACAACTCTTTTCAAGCAAATGGAATTTTTTATGTACAATCATTTCTTTTGTTCAAGATATAGAGAAGATTTTATGGTATTTGGATATTTTTTAACTGAGCATCTTATCCTTGAAACTGTCTTGATGCAAGCAAGCTATTCTAACAATGGAAAAAGAAACTCCAGATTTTCTGTATATAAATATTGGATAAATGGTTTTTCTTTCATTTACATTTTCCTCTTTCCCCCCCACCCCCTGCTGCCTTTATAATGTATACATTTTATGCTGTTTTTAATTTATTTGTTGTGTATGAAGTATTTTGTAAACAGCTGTAACATAATTAAGTATAGAAAGCAACATAAAAAGATATAATCATGGTTTAGTTCATCACAGCACAGCCATCACTCAGTCTGAGAAACCCTCTTTTCTATGAGGAATAGTTACTGAACTGATGAACAATTTGTACCTAATTACTGATATTTCAGAGAGCCACTTTGGTGTAGTAGTTAAGTCCAAGAAAGAAGGCAATGGCAAACCACCTTGCCAAGAAAACTGCAGGGACCTGTCCAAGCAGCAGTCAACTTGAATCAAAGACTTGCATGTGCAACACACACACACAGAGAGAGAGAGAGAGAGAGAGAGAGAGAGAGAATTCAGAGAAAAGTAAAGAGGACCTACCTGTAGCTCATCATAAAATAGAAGAAAAGAAGAAAAGTGCATTAAGCATAGAATTTGAGATAATCATTTCCTTTCATTTTCATTGTAGTATACTGCCTCTCCCACCCTACTTAAGTGCTAATAGTCATAATTTTCTGATCCAAAAAAATTTCTACTAGTTAGGAAGATGCACACATAATGAATGTCAATGATCCAATTTGTGTTCTTATATGAATGATGTTTCCTGTCTGTGGAAATTATTAGTGTGGTCAAGGCAGAAGCATACTATTAAAAGTTCTAGGCAGATATTGATTTCAATTGTATAATGTTGCAAAAAAAAAAAAGACATTTCTTAGCTCAAAAGAATGGTGACAACATTGTACAGAATAAGAAGAAAGACTGGAGTTCATAGATAATGCAGGTTAATGCTGGTTTCATAACTTATGATCCCATCTGCATTGACATGGCTTGTCATTATATGGCAATCTATTCAGACTTCATGTATGTAGTATGAACATGGATGAGGTAACAAGGCTGATGGTAGCAATGAAGCATGCAGCTCACTGCATGAAACAGTATAGTCCAACCAGACAAACATGCAAAGTGCAGCAGATATTGGAAGAGGCCAATATTATTTTTCTGGGAAGTGCATCTTTTCCAGTGACTGGAAGATCATTGTGGTGATTTTTGGCTTTTGCTAAAAAAAAATACAATTGCCTGAGGCACTTGGATGTTAGGTGGCTCTTTAAATGCAGAATTTCAATGTGTCATAAAAGTGATTTTCTATTATATTTTGTCTCTGAAATCTTGAAGAAGTTGAGGATTACAAATGGGTTGATGAAAGAGCATAAGAAGTATGTGAAGCTCAAAGAACAACACAGTATGAGATTATTCATAGAATCCCAAGGCTTGGAGGGGCCTTAGAGATCTTCTAGTCCATCCCACTGCTCAAGGCAGGAGCCTTACACCATCCTGGTCAAATGTTATTCTGTTCCTGCAAACATTGATTTTGACTATGTTCATTTTTACTTCCTTGGAGGTTCCTCCTCCTGGAAGATTTCTCAATATGAAATTGTAATGCTCTTCCTCTAATGCAGATGATAATCTAAAATAGTTCCAGGTATGCACTACATCTCAAATATGCCTACGTGAAAATTCTTTATATATGATGAGGGACTCAATTTTTGTGAGATTTTTTCCCCCCACATTGACAAACCTTGTTTGTATATGTACTGGCTCTATACACATAAGCTATTGTTTATAATAATTCTCTTCTGTCACAGGGATTTCAAATACATAGCTTTCCTGATATTTTATTGTAGTAATTTTCCAACTAATAAAAACTGTAATTTAGTATAGGCTGGTTACAATAGTTTGGGCAAAAAAAACCCTGAATTGGTCTGTAAACCTCAGATGTGGTGTATTATAAGAATGCTATCAGTAGTGAAGATGCTTTTAAAAGATAGTCCAGTAAAAATCTAATTAAAATCACACATTTTAAAATTGTGCTTAATGGCTAAATTAACTATATTTATTGTCCAATTAATAATTTAATGCTATTTACAGCTTTTTGGATCAGAACACATTTCTTATTCTCTGCAGGATTTTTCTCTTTCTTGCAAATTTTCTTTGTATCTAGAATCACATTGTTATATTTTAAGGTACGGTATAAGCACACAGAACAACATGAAATATTAATATTTCCCTTACTTCATTTCATATGCAAATTTCATTTCCACTGGTTCTTTTGTTGGTTAATTTCTTTATTAAGGGTGTCCTTCGTTTCCTCAAAATCTAACTGGTTTTAAATGAATTCTCTCTCTATTAGTTTTATAGCAGTTATTTAAAAATATCTGTATGATTTAAGTAGCTTATTTTAAAAAACACTTTCATATCAATTTATAATTCAAATGTGAAGAAAAAAATAGTGTTTGCTAAATTAAAATAAATCCTTATCAAATATATAAAGAAATTAATCATTTAGTTAAGCAGTAATGAAACACTGTATTTGCAAACACAATGAAACTCTATCCAAATGAATGGATATCAATAATCCATTGCTAACTGCTGATTAAAATGTTTTGTTGTTTGATCTATTTAGAAGAAAAACTAAAAGAACTTAGTTACCATTATATAAACCCTCCCTTCAGTAAAGATTTAGGCTTTTTTCTCTTTTATGAGTGACAAGTTTTAGAGTCTTATATTTAGGATTTGAGTTTTGTATGTTTGAAGAAGCCTTGGAGGTTCAAATTATGTACCCTGACTTTCAGAACTACAAGGAGGTTATGTACATTGAACAGTAGATAGAGGGTTTTTAAATTTATATGCCACCAATCTCATTGTTGAAGTGGCTCTGGCTCTTACAAAACGATAAAATAAACCAATTAGAATTTCTATGAATTCAATAGAGATTAAGAACCAAGAGGACCAATGCTATAGAAGTGGGATCTTCAAATTTTAAAGCTCTTCTGGAAGATCAAAAGGGTGGGGGCAGAGCTCACATCCTGGCCATAGGATGTTCAAAAGGGTGGGGACCACAGCAGAAAAGACTCTTCTCCTAGACCCCCCCCCCAAGTCAAACTTCCTTGACAGACAGGGTCTGTAGCAAGCCCCTTCTGCTAGAAAGAATGAGATGGGCCAATCCTATTGGGCCAAGATCAGTGGTGGGATTCAGCCAGTTCGCACCACTTCGGCAGAACCGGTAGCTAATTTTTTGTTGCCCAGGCCCAGAATGGACTTCTGGAAGCGGCATCCACACAGAGAACTGGTTGTTCACATATTTGAATCCCACCACTGGCCAAGATGGCTTCTCAGATATGTTAAGGATTAAGCAGTTCAGGATTTATTCTGTGCCCCTCTTTGTCTACCATTCTGCAGGCAGTTTATCTAAGAGATTGTTAATTTGAAGTCATTTATTTCTGTATGCACAGAGCATGCATGTTCTTAGCCTCTCCTGAGTAAGCTGTAGCTAGCTAAGTGCTTTGCCTATCTCTCTAATGTATTTCTTGTAAATAAATGCCCTTTCTGTAATAGTCGTACCACCTGCTCCACTAATCCTTGCTAAAGTCAGATTTCTATTCCTAGAAATATTCGCATACACATGTAGAACAGTTCAAACTCCATGGAAAGGGCAATTTATCTCTCTGAGAATCATATGAAGCTGAAATAACTACAAATTTGCAGCCAGCCTCACAGGCTAGGCTATAAAGATTTAATTCAGATCTGACTCTCTACAGGAGTTGCTATAAATGAGTTTAAACAACTGATGCTCTCAAAATGAACAGTAGTTGAGTTTTTACTGGGTTTGCAAAACCAGACATTCAGAAATAAGAGGAAGTATAAAGCACATAGAGGAGCATCCTAAAGTCTGTGGAAGTAGATTAAAAGACTAAGGCAGAGAATATTTTTAGAGAATAGAGCACTGCCTCCTTCATTATAAATCTTTTCAGAGGCTACTTTATTGTGTAGGACTGCTGATGGGTTGGGAAGAAGACTGTTAAAACTTGCTTTAGGATGGGGAATAGCTAAAAGTTTCTCTCTCCTTCTCAACAATCCTTGCCATCCACTTTGGGAGGTTTTCCTCTTAACAGAGGAAAGAATAATGAAAACTACGCAGTTGGAAAGTGAAGACAAACAGGAAACTGATTGGGCTAGGCAAAGTTTCAGAACAGTATTTCTTTTCAGCGATGTTTGAAGTGGACATATTTATTGGAAAGTTACTGCAATTAAATTTAATCATTCTTTGCCTGGCACCTCATGAGAAAAGTGGTATCTTGATTTAGGTCAAACTGACAGAAAATCAGGATCTATAGAGGTAGTCCTCGTTAAGTGACTGCCTTGGATAACATCCATTCGCAATCACAATAGTGATGAAAAAATACCTTTGTGATCAATCCTTCCATTTATGACCTTTGAAGGTCTATAAGACAAAATAAAGCTAAAGTTAAGTTCATAAGCACAATCACAGTTTGACTTAGCAACTACTTTGCTTAGTGATCAAGTTGCTAATTTCAATTGTGGTTGCTAAACAAGGAGTAACTACTGTAGTAATCATGGCACCAATCCATATTTGACACCTTTACTTACCTTACCTCCTAATCCTGCTAGGATCTGACTGCTCAAAATAAACTGAATCCAAAACTCTGTGTTACCCAATTTTCCCTTAGACAAAACATCTAAACAGTTTTGCCATGTTGTCTCTGAAATAGTAAGATGGAGTAACTTCTCATTGATGGGAATTCTTGCTTCATCATTCTTCTCACCTCTACAGTTTCTCTCCCCCTCTTTCCCCATTGAAAAAAGAGCAGGGTTTTTTTTCTCTTTCTCTTTAATGTTGCACTGTTTTGAGTCTTTAGCAAGCAAGAAGCCAGAAGAGGGTTTTGTGTAAATGTGTATGTACATAGGCCTTTTCTGGCATAGTCAATAACCGGTGAGGCCTCAAAAATGGCAAAACATCTCCTAATTCAGCCAGGTTAATCATGTCACTTTCATGGCCCAAATGTGTCATGGGGCAGTATTTCACGCTTCTAATTGCTCTTACTCACCTTTTTTATCTGGAAACCTATAGGCACCAGCATCCGTGAGGTATTTGCAGGTCTTTGCATCAATGCTATTACAACATTGTCTTTAGTCATAAGCTCTGGAACTTTGATGAAATATTGATGGTCTCTTGAAAGAGCACCTATTGTGGATGAACAGATATGATAACACACCTCAGACTTGATTAAGACCTTCTTTCATTTATATATATATATATATATATATATATATATATATATATATATATATATATATATATATATATATATAACACTTCCTTGTTAGAAGGGAGCTTTGATTATTGAACATCATGGAAATACCGTAAATGCCGGCGTACAAGGCGACCCGGCGTATAAGACGACCCCCATCTTTATAGCCAGGCCGCATTCCTAGAACATCGTCTTATACGCCGGAAACTACCAGTATTTCCGGCGTATAAGACAACTCGGCGTATAAGACGACCCCCATCTTTGGCGCCGATTTCAGCGCTCGCGGAAGTCGCCTTATACGCCGGCATTTACGGTATATTCTGATATACTGCAATGACAACATCCCTTTGAACAGTTAAAATTTCCTGAAATGAAGCATGCAACTCTCAGTAACCTTGCCAAAGAATAGTGACACAGAAAACTACCAGGTATTGATACAGATCACTGATTCATCAAGCTCAATATTTTCTCCATCAACTGGAAACAGTTTCCCGATCCCAATTTTCTGGAAATTCCAGAAATTGATGGAACTCTAGCTCCATTAACTTCAATGAAACCTAAGTCAAGATGGATGCACACAGATTATACATTCATGTGTTGTAAGCTTCATTAAATGAAAGACCATTCATTAGCCTTGTGTAAGCTGATCTTTGTTAAAGAATAGCAATACTATAGATACTGTTTCATGTTGTATACATATATAAACATTTTTAACAAACATATCTGTATGAAATGTTATTACTATATTTCTAAGTTAAATAACAAATCTAAATATAAATGACAAACACTTGGAGATAATGTAAAGATAACTAAGACTACAATTCTCATTTGCCTAAAGAGTAAGTCCTAGTACCCTTAATGGGTCTTACCGCTACGTAAACTTGTATATGATACATTGCAAAAGACTGAAGTATGATTCAAGAAGTCCCTGCTTTACAGTTGATTTCTCTGACAGTGATGTGGTTGCAAACAATCAATAGCAACTTGAAGGCACATAATAAGTCAAAATGATTATTATTGTCACTATCATTTTTTTTCCAAATAAGTGTGTCTAGAAATGCAGGCCAATTCTAATTTGCCCTATTGTTGTCTGTTTTAAATATTGTTCTAAATCCAGGTAGTCTTCATTTAATGTCCATTCATTCAGTGATTATTTAAAATTATGACAGCATTGAACAAGGGATAATTTACTATGGGTCTTCATAGTTGTAGCAGTCGCAGTGCCCCCATGATCACATGATCATGACTTTGGCATTCAGCAACCAGTTTGCAATCACAACATTGCAGCATCCTATTTTCACATGATCACTATTTGTAATTTTCCTATAGCCTCCAAGAAGCAAAGTCAATGGGAAGCTGGCAGGAGATTGCAAATGGCAATCACATGGCTGTGGGACACCATGACCATATGGGAGTCATTAATACTGCAGCTGGAACTGTCACAACTACCATCATAAATTGGCATGGTCATGGATGCCAAATTTTACAATCACATTGCTTAGTATTAGAGTTTCCAGTCCCAGTTACTGTTGTCAAAATTGATTATCTGAATAAAAACTCAAAAGATAGTACACAGATATCACTTCTATTACATACAGGGCACAAAGTTACCCATCTCCAGATTTACCATGTAACTAGAATATTGCTAAAATGATACTCCTACGAAAATGGTTTAAGATATCAACTTATTATCTGAGGCTACTTACTTCGATAGTTGCTCCCTTCTGGAAATAATTGGATGAAATATGAAGTCACAGACCAAGACATATTGCTCTCCTTACCAAAATCCAGGAATGTGGGTAAGTTATTGCAAACAAACAGGGATGAAAAATTGTCTTTCAAATCTTCAAATGATATCCTGAGAAAAGAGAATGTGATTTGGGCTGCAGACAAATGTTAGTTTCCATTTCTAGTGTGCATTTGCACTTTTTAGAAGCCTAAAAAAAAATTGTAGGATGCAAGTATCTATGTATGTATGTATGTGTGTGTGTATGGAGATAGATAGATAGATAGATAGATAGATAGATAGATAGATAGATAGATAGATAGATAGATAGATAGATAGACAGACAGACACACACACAGAGAGAGAGATGGAGATATAGAGAGACAGACACACAGAGAGAAAGAAAGAGAGAGAGAGAGAGAGAGAGAGAGAGAGAGAGAGAGAGAGAGAGAGAGAGAGAGAGAGAGAGAGAGAGAGAGAGAGAGAGAGAGATACAGAGAAATCCCCCAAAGCCTATCAATTAATGTAAAAATACCAGAATTCGCCATCAGCCCTGTTCATATAGAATTTTTCCTTGAATGATTGAGGGACTTGATTCCACTCCATAGAACTGTAAGATATCAAAATCACATATGATTTGAAAGATATCAATACCCTTGTCATTGTAACTTTAGCTTATAGACCTTTTCATGCGAAGACTTCCACTTTGAGTATTCACCTCTAAAAGTTGAAATCAAAATGGTGGAGAATTGCATCAAAGAAAATGCCCTCCCCCAAACATGCATTTCATTTTGGATTTCTTTGATGCAGAAAGATTAACGTTCAATATATTTTGTAGTAACTTTTTCATCTGCCCATGAGCTTGGCCTTTTTTACTACAGAGTTTGTGGAATTCTTCTCATTACTGGATTCAGTTTGCTTCATTTGGCTGCTTCTAATGTTAGTGTGACCTTTACAACAAAATTGCAAGGATAATTACAGGGGAAGAGAATTCTTCTCTAATGAGATAGTCAGCTTTCCACAACAAAACCCAGGAAGTGAATCTGGCGAGTAAAGTAGATCCTGGAAAACAGAACAGATGCAAATATACATCCCAACCAATTGTTCCAAGCAATAGAGTTGAAAACAGTGTCCCTGCTCAGTTCCCCATTGTGATAATTTCTGCAAATCATGTAGTGAAGTTGCAAAGTATTATGTTATCATGACAACAAATATTAGACAGATTGCTGGGTAGGTAGTGGTCCTTAGGGCAGTTTCCTCCCATTACTTGAAAGAATGCATGGATCTCTCCTGTCCTTTAGTATTACAGAAAGTCCTCAAGTTACAACAGCAATTGGGACCAGACATGTGTGAGTTCTGACACCTTTTTTTTAAAGAAAAAAAGCACTGTATATATATGTGTGTGTTTTCTGAGATTTTTGCGGGTGTTTGTATGTAGGTCTTTGGTTATTCGGGTTTTCTCCCACGTAAAATTGGAAGTGTCTTGGCGACGTTTCGACGAAGTCTCATTCGTCATCTTCAGGCTGGTGCTTTCGGCTTCGTGCTTCGTGCTTTCGGCTTCGTGCTTCCAATTTTACGTGGGAGAAAACCCGAATAACCAACGACCTACATATATAGTGATCAAGAAAGTGATCACCAGGAAATATAAACAATAAAGTTTTAATAAATAAAACCAAGCTTTCGATGGCTTAAAACTGCCATCTGCACATGGCTCCTGGACCTCATGAGGCAAAGATTGGTCGGCCAGGACCTATCACGAGGTCCAGGAGCCATGTGCAGACGGGATTACATTTATAAGCAAGCTCTCCCATCATCCGGTTTATACCCTGATGATGATGACAGTTTTAGGCCATCGAAAGCTTGGTTTTATTTTTTAAAACTTTATTGTTTATATTTCCTGGTGATCACTTTCTTGTCTTTTAAATATGTACATAACCAGGAATGCACTTTGAAATTAAGAAACTGAAAATTCAGACAAAAACTCAGAGGGAATGATTTTTAAAAACCTAAACATTTATTTATGCAGGTCAGTCATTGGCTGGTCACTAAAGAATTTGAACTGGAATTGCTGGGAATAAAAGGTCTACCATCATCATGAACTGGTTCAATTAAGGTCAACCTTAATGTTCTCATTGGTTGAAATATAGTCTTGAATGGCCTCTTTATTAAGAAAATAATTCCTTCCATCTCTGACTTCTGATATTACCTCTCAGCAAACTCATTACAGGGAATTAGCTATCTAACTGTGTTAATTCCCAAGCTGCAATTTTATAATTAAGTGATAATTGTATTGTCTGCTTAGCATAAGCTAGGCAGGAATCAATAACTGTATTGATTCACACAACTTAAGGTTGCTTCACCAAAATTTCAACTGAATCCAAATTAGACTTTAATTTTTTGTTCATAGGAAAGCTGGAGAAGTTAGTTGAGCTCCAACAACATTTTCAAGGAAATTTTATTTCTTGGTGTTTTTCACTAAGAGTTCTGTTAATAGAACCAATAGAAAAGAAGCTACAGTATAAAACTATAGCATTGGTTCCCATCTTAAAACCAGAAAATGGTCCACATTATCCAACATGATCATTCTCTGTTTTCTGCATAGAGTACTAGGGAAAAATCACAAACTGTTATCATTTTTTTCACTGATGTCAATAAAAACACGCAAAATTATTCCCATGGAAAGCAATGAGACTTAATAGTACTTTTTTGTTTTGTTTTTTTGGGAGGCTTGAATCCAGGGTAATTCTAGCAAATTGTTTCTAAACGTGATGAAGGAAAATACTATACAATGTCTGAAATTAGGAACCAGATGACAACCTGCCAAAATTGAATAGCTGGCAAGGCTAAAGGGAGCTATTTCAGTTTCTCCAAGCTATAATTTTGCAAATGATTTTAGCAGCCGAGATGGACTATTTACTACCGTGGCAGGTTGCAATGTTGCTTTCCTTTCCTCCCACATTTTAAACTTATATTTATAAATAATAGATCTCCTACTGTCTGTGGTCTTCTGGCAGCAATAAACAGCTGTAACAATGCTTTTCTTGGCACCACCTACTGATCTCTTACCAGAGATGGTGATGGTGGTAGTGGCAACAACAGAGGATCTCTGCTTCTGCAACTACTTTCCAAGCATTGTAGGGGAGATAAGATCAGTTTCCAGCTTAGGATCTTCTAGATCAGGGGTGTCCAATCTTGGCAACTTTAAGACTTGCGATCCTCAGTTCCCTGAATTCCCTACAGAATTTGGGGAGCTAAAATCCACAGGTGTTGACATTATCAAGGTTGAACATCCCTTTCTGGCTTATTTGGCTTCATGATTTCTGTATACATACCCACAGACAATATTGGCTGAGGTTTTGTATACATATATTAAATAAAAGTTATCATTTATCCAATTTAAATTTGCCTGTTAAGTTCAAATTGGAGTAACAATTCAATTTGGGGTGTGGGAGGAAACAATTAATCAAAAATGGTAAGATCTGGCATTATCTGAATGAAGATAAATGGGATGGAAATGGCTAGGGATGCCTTGAATTTTAATATAGAGCATGAAATGCCGACCCTTGGGTTGCAATATTAGTTCTTGCAGCAGTATTATTATGCCAAGTCCCTACATGCTAACTCTTAAAGAGCGTTCTTATTCCAAGACCTCAAGGGAGTCATCCTTCTTAAGAAATTAAAAGATTGCAACATCATACTGATCACTCCAAGCTCCATTCCATTCCACAGTGCCCCACGGATTCCAGAGTTTGATTAGACGTTCTTTCCTGTACATGTAAGGAACCTGTTAAAAAAGAAAGGAAGAGAAAACATCCTAACTTTATATATTTTGCATGAGGAAAGAGGCACACAGATACATTCTTTTATATTTTAGTGGCTATCTCTTGAAGTATATTTAGATAAAGACAGATGTGATCCTGTTAGGGAAATCCTTTTCTGAATAGAAATAGTTTACAGGTCAGACCATCACATTGCCTTATTCAGAATATAAAATCCTCATATTCTTCACATCCTAATCCTGATCCCAGGGATACTGCTAGACCAAATTTATAGATATGAGTCCTTTTTCTTCATATTAACATTTATTATTGAAAAGAAAGTGAAGATGGGCTCAGTTACAGTGATAATGGGTGCAATATTGAAAGACTTGAAGGACCAGGTTAAGAACAGATTATCCTGGAGAAAATCTATCTCTATGGCCTCTAGGAGTCAGCATTGACTTGGTGGCACATAATCAATCAATCAACATTTATTACAAAAATAAAAGTAACCTGTAGATTTATGAAAATTTCATTTGGGCTTTGGGTGATATGCAGATCTCTAGGGAAAAAAAAAGTTTCTTTTAGGAGGCATTGCTTTATGCACTTCCACTTACATAAATAATAAACATAAAAAGCTTCCAGGGAGATGCATAATACATCTAAAAAGTCTGTCATCTTGGAACATATTCACTGAATTCTGAATTTGACTCTCATTTGGATATAAACCTCTCTGAATCAGTATCTAAGTGCTATCTGTTCACACTTGGAATGTATTTTTTTTCCTAATTCTATACTGATTGCCAAAAAGGTCTCCTTCAAGGTCATTCTAGAATCTCTTTTCATATAAGTCTCTGAAATGTTTTGCATGAGAAATATATGATAGAATCTAGTAACAAATTCTTGAGTTGGTGGGACAGCAAGCTCAGATTTCAGGCAATTCATTCCCTCAGAAATAACCAACATGTTCCCCTTGTTCTTACAACTAATTCAGCCATGTGACCCAGCTGCTTTGCCTTCCACTCCTAACTGTGATGACACTGCATGGAGCATGAACCAGCAACTTATATAACTGCGATGCCACCATTTTATAACTCAGAAATTGCTACACATCATATCCATGCACAGGCTAGTTCATGTTAGTTTTCTCAGTATAATCCTATGTGTGTGTGTGGGGGGGGGGGATGAACTTCTGCATATAAACCAAATCCTTCAATCTTTTTGTTTAGGGGCTGATTAGAATAACCTGAGAATATCATGAGAATTTCACCTTTCTATAGAGAAATCATTGGTAGATAAGTATTATTTAGTATAGTTCCTGGTATGGAGCCAGTGGTTAATGCATCACCTTAATCATAAAAGTTTATGGCTTAAGCAAAGTCATTATAATAATTAAAGTCTTTATGCTTAAAGAGAATATATTAAATCATAATACTGTATGAATATCATTATCTCTTTAATCACACATTCTGTACAACAATGGTATCATTCTTGGCTTCCAAAGTGCTGTATTCAAATACAAAGGAACTTTAAAATGCATTGATTACAATTTTTTTCTCATAGGGGATTGGATTGTCTCTACATTTCATATATGTATGTGATGGTATGCAGTGTGGGTGGGAAGGGTATCTAAAAGAGGTGTCCATGTTGTAGCAACATCTGAACACTGATAATTAAGCTAGACAAATGGATTTGCTATTTCAATTTTCCATAAGACTCACAAAATACATCTCACAGACCCAGTCATCTAGTGTAGTACTCTTTTTTCCATGACCCATTATCCACAGATCTAGGAGGAAACCCACTAGAAGTTACTTTGTGAAAGGCTCCTTCAGAATTGGAGCTGGTCTTCAAAGAGAAATGACTTCATAATATATTTGGCTGCTTAACTCTAGTCTAGATCAAGATGTTTGCAAGACAATAAATGTCAAGAGCTATTGTCACCACTGAGTACTTCTCTCCCTTTGCAGAAAGCCAGATGTATCTCATATTAATGGGTAGGCTTGCTGCTACTGATGAAAGGAAAACCAGAGGATTAGATAAATTTGCTGTCTTTCAAGACCTCTTCTCTTGTCATTGTGGATATTAGCATCAGAAATTATGTCTATGGTGGGATGAGCACTAACCTCATCCTGATCCTCTTAAGTGCAATAACTCCTTTCCTTTCTTTCACAATTGTTGGATTATTTCTTCTGGCTAAATTGATCTACTCTAGAGAAGATGATATTAATATTTGGGGAAGGCAAAGGCTTGTGCTTTGGAAGAATAAGCCTGAGTAAATGACTTCTTCATCCCATTCCAAATTTCTGACCCTCCATTTCAATGCAAACTGCAAAGCTGTTCTTGAGCTTGAGCTATGTAGCATAATCCACATTTTTGGGTGGTTGTCACTAGATGTGGTTTTATTATCCTTTAAGGGATGTATAATTCTATTATGTTTTCTATCAAATAGAAAAGAACCTTCAAGGCTTCAGCAGTAGACTTTCTGGAAAATTTAAATTACATTCCATCCTTCTTGCTGTCTCTCTGTCTTTTATTACAAAAAAAGATGGTCCTTGTTCCCAGAAAATGAAAGAGATAGATTATCAATGCAGATGAATTTTTTTATTGACTGTGTGTGTGTGTGTGGGCGTGCACACGTGCATGTGTGTGTGTGTGTTGTGTGTGTATTTACTGTGAGATTACAGATCTATAGAACCAAGCATAGGCAGTTTGCATGAAAGCTGAAAGTATGAAAATAGCATGCCATTCAGAGCAGCAGCCTTGCTAATTTTTAACACTGAATTCACAGATTTACTTATTACATCTAGATCTCATTCTTTTATTCTGGAATGGAATGGAAATCAAGGCCATGAGTATTCAAGTGGTTTCTTGCATAGGCATTAACTAGATTTATCCATATTTAACTTCAGCATCATGCATGAACTACGGTACCATGAGCTATCAGACAATAGTTGAAAATCAGTCTACAGAAATACTCAATGTTCTTATCTATATAGGGCAATTGTTTCATTTAACACAAGAAACAGCCTGTTATTCAGAGATTTTGTAGGAATAATGTCATCCCAAGGCTCAGAGCAAACATTTTTTTTTTTTTTTGTCTATTGGTGCATCTCAACAAACTTGCACACTACACATATGGACATTACGAGCATGTTTAATGGGGAAGATTTCAGAAATGGTGCAGTGGTGCTACTCTACTATATCTCCTGCAGAAAATAATGAAGAACCCCATTTTCTGACCCTCCTAAGTATCTCTGCATTTTACAACTTGACTCCCCCACCTTTGTGTTGTAATTGAAATAAATGTCAGAGCAGTTGAATTGCAGGATTCATTTCACATTGGCATCAACTGTAGAATTGTTTTTCTTGGTACCCAGAAAGCCAACAGAAATTGCTCTGACTTATACCAGAGGGTTAGATGATGATGTTGGGGATGACAATGATGATAATTGTAATAAGAATGCATCCCACCACTTCTTCACATAGAAAAAAGGGATATGGCGGGAGAGTTTTGATTATTGTCTGATGCAACTGCTCAATTCCTGGCAGCTGAATTACATGAATATTGAGGCCTTCTCAACAAACAGAATGAAGACTCTTTCTTGGGCTTCTATGCAGGTATTTAAATGAAAGTGCAGAAGCTGGCAGTTGGCCAATGACTCATTAAATTAATACCTTAAAGGAGCATCTGTCATGCTCTTTTCAGGAAATCTTGTGAGTCCTCATCAAAATCACCTGCAGTTATAGATTTGAGTGTTGCTGTGGCAACTCCATTCTTTTGGCAGCTTGTCCTTGAGCAAGGTGGTTCTGCCTTGTATCAGTCCTATGAGGTCACACTAGCTTCCTTAAAATATCTACTTAGGTTAGAGGATGTCATTTCTACTATGTGGTTTCCAAACCTTGAAATCTTCCAACATTAACAATGAACCCTAGTTCTCACTGCATTGAACACAATCAATTTGCTTATGATAATCTCAAATTAAATTATCTCCATGGAATGAGCCTACTTATGTCTTCATTCATTTACATTCTGATAGCCTCTTAAAATTTGCTGGGGTTTCTTTTTCAGTAGCAAGCTATCTTTTAGTACTATTGACTTAGCCAATAAATATTAACTACCGGCTTAGAGTTCTTAATCCTTTACTTGAAAATAGTGAATTGGTTGACTATGGACTTGACTAAATTAATCATTTATTTTTTACTCTAACAAAAAGTTGTTTGGAGTATTTTTGGAAAGCAGGAGTGAAATGGTGAAATCACTGTGAGGAAAGGAATCACACAATATTGCCTTCTGGTTCATAAAGCAATGTATCAGCAAAAATAAAGAAAAACCAGTAGAATAGTTGCCAATTAGAAGAGAAGATTATAGTGAAAGGAGAGATTTATTTATTTTACCTCTGTGGCATCTATAACAGCATAGACGTGTTGCTGCACAATTCCATTTTCCAATACTTGGTTATCCGGCTTTTTCTGAAAGGGTACAAAACAGTTTTACTCTCTCTAAAACATTTACATTTGGTCCAACAAATAACTGGGTAGCTTTATTTTGATGTCACAGTGGCTCAGCAGTTAAGACACTGGGCTTGTCAGCTGGAAAGCAGGCAGCCCTGGTTCAAATCCTGGTGCCATGCAACAGGATGAATTCCTGTCCTCACCCCAGCTTCAAACAAATGCAAATAGATAAAAGGTCCCACTTCGGTGGGAGGGTAACAGCCACATGATCACAGAAATGTCTTCAGACAACACTGTCTGAGGACAACACTGGCTCAATCTCCTTGAACTGGAGATGAGTACTAGCCTCTAAAGTAGCAATGACTAATGGAATAAAATCTGCAAGGATTCCTTTATCCCAAAGGTGCTCTTTTCATGAAGCAACTGGATTTTCTTGTTTTTTTCTTTGAAGATGTTTCAGTTCTCATTCATGAAGTTTCTTCAGCTCTGACTGGATGGTGGGAGAATGGCAGGATTTTATACTCTTTGCAGAGAACTGGTCATTTGCATTCTTTTAACAAGTCATTGAGGCCACATGGAGGTTTATCTGTTTGTCAGGGTCACCTGTATCTGATGACACAGATAAACCCCAAGTGGCCTCAATGACTCTCTAAAAGAATGCAAATGACCAGCTGTCTGCAAGGAGTATAAATCCTGTCATTCCCCACCATCCAGTCAGAGCTGAAGAAGTTTCTTGGATGAAAAATGAAACATCTTCAAAGAAAAAACAAGAAAGTTCAGTTGCCTTGTGAAAAAAGCACCTTTGGGACAACCATGACCTGGATGATTGAGAACCTCCATAGACAAAGATTCTCTTACCTTTTTTTTTTTTTTTAGTTTGATGGGAAGAAAAATCTGGATCTTTTTTCATGGGAGAGGCACAGCCCCTACTAAAATTATGGGTGTTTACCCTTAGGACATGTACTACTTATGGCATAAGCATAATTGAGCTAAATCAGCTGAATAGCTTTGACTTGCCACCTGCTGTGTTTGATAAGCTCCCTATTTTTAAAGCAACACAAGCAGTCAAAAGCAGGGGTTTACTTAAGAGCACTATAAGGCATATGCATTTTAATTTGCCTCTTCTGCTTTTGAGAAGGGATGATCTGTTTCCCCCTTAGCAGAATAAATTTCTGGCTCTCATTTTCTTTTCCTGAGAAAGTCTGCTTAAGCCCAAATAGTACGCTGTTATTGAGAGTTAGCAAGGGCAGATGGGAATTGTATTTTAAAAAATATATAAGCTGCTTAAAGACCCTCCAGCTTTGTTTAACCTTTAATAAGTGTGGTGAGTTTATAGCAGCACTGGGCTCTGTATACATAGGCATTGGATTTTCTCTGGTGCTCCATGACCAGGAAATAGAGGATAAGATGTAGAAATCTTTCTGCAGAAAGCATGCTGTGACTGTTTGCCAATCTTTTTTTGAAGTTTTAAAGAAAGCCAGAAAAACATTCCTTAACAACTTTATGCATCAGGGTTTATTCCACTTTTTGGGGGAGTGGAATGATAAATGCTAGCTAGGCTATGCTTGTTTGTTTGTTTCCTGCCGTTATTATTTTTACAAATAACTCAAGGTGGTAAACATCCACAATACTCCTCCTGCTCCTCCTCCTATTTTCTCCTCAATCCTGTGAGATGGGTTGGACTAAGAAAGAATGACTGGCCCAAAGTCAGCTAGATGGCTTTCATGGTTAAGGTATCAGAGTCTCCCAATTTCTAGCCTGGTCCCTTAACCACTAGACTAACTGACTCACACTATTGCCAATTCCATAATAGATTCTGTTGAAACATTCCAAACCCTTTCCTATGAAATTTGGGGTTAACTTAATTTATATCTTTATTGTGGGTGGTTAATCTACATTTAGAAGATGCAAAAAAAGAAGAATATTCTGGATTCAGTTGTGGATAGGGAATCCAATTCCACCAATTCCTATTTAAGAAAAACACCAGCAAAGGAAAATCATCCATCCCAAACTTGCCAATAAATGCCATCTTATAAATGTCAACTTAAATAATTGAATTTCCTCTAATTCCTTTTCCCTCTATTCCTCATTCTTTTATGTTTGTTTACTGGTGGTTGTGAACTGGCTTTAGAGTTTATTCTTCTTTTTAAATTGAAATGAGCTGCTTTGGGAAACAATAGTTAATTGAAGAACAGAATCAAATATAGGGGAGTAAGTAAATAAGCAAGTAGGTATGTAAAGGATCTGGCTGTAAGGATATTACTGAGATCAAACTGAGTCCTAAAGACAAAACATGTTTGAATGTTCTTATCCAAGCTACTCTGCTTGTATCTGCCCATCTGTATTACTACATCCAACTTACAAGCCCACTGGAAGTATTGAAACAAGAAAACAAGAAAAAATAGCATTCTGACCAACTCTTTAGGATTTCAACATGGAAGGGAGAATGCCAGTTGAGATGCTAGTGGGAAAATAGTCAAAATGTGACAACTTCCATAAGCAGCAGATTGCTGGATTTATTCAGGGTGGGGGGAAACTTTATTTATTTATTTTTTTGCTACATCCTAAAGAATATTTGGGACAGGAATGGGTAATAATGAAAAGGTGTTATAATGTCACGTAGTTCAAAGATTATGTTCTATTTATTTCCAGAGGAAAAAAGTAAACTGGCAAACAATAAGAAATGAGCAATATTTAAAACAAGGGCCTATGTAAAAGTCTTAAAAGCCCAAATGACTAAATCAGGGATAAAAAAATTGTAAGAAGAGCAACTAATCCAAGAGATATTAACACTTTTAACTAAATAATAATAGAATAGAGCTGGAAAGGACCTTGGAGGTCTTCTAGTCCAGCCCCCCACTTAAGCAGGAGAACCTACACCAAACTCAGACAAGTGATTGTCTAGTCTCTTCTTAAAGTTCTCCAGTGATGGGGTGCCCACAATTTCTGGGGTAAGCTGTTCCACTGATTGATTGTCCATAGCTCCTGAATACTTTCTGTTGGCTGAAGATTTTATAATTGGATGGAACCACAGAAATAGTTCTAGAATTTATAGCTATCTTAACTGATCAAGAGGTCTAAAATAGTGTCAAATGGCGTGAAGCAAGAATATATGGAAGAAGATGCTCTAGAAACCAACTGGAAGCAAACAGGAAGAGATATTCCTAGCTCTTGCCACATCTTGCATCAGTCAGTTTGCCCAAGAAAGAGTTTTGCCATAGCTTAATCTGGAATTTATTAAGACATAAGTAACTGATATGTTCTGTTTTTGTCAGAAGGTCAACAGAACCCAGTAAAAGGCACATCTCAGAATTAATATGATCTGCAGATGTAACAAGGAGCAGTGCCAAACAAGTTTGATTTTCCACAGATAGTTGTTGACTCTGAAGTCCTAACTCCACTTGGTTCCTTGGGTCAAATTCAGAAGTTTCTATGGCTTGGGTCTCCCAACTTTCTAGTATTATCTTATGATCATATATGTTTGTGGGTCAATAGAGGTACTAGTTTATTTTCTTGCTTTCTGACATTCTTCTTAGCACTATCCAAACTATGAACTGTTCTGCACCATGAAAGGATTGTTTGTGTCCTAAATGCATCATTTCATCACAAGTAAAGATCTTTTAATTTTCCAAGAACCTTCCAACTGTACATTGTCACGGTTATTGATGTTTTGATATCTAAAGGATTTTTTCTAGTAACTTTAGAGAAACTATTCTGAGAATCTCTTCTGAACAACAGGATCCCAGTCTCTGTAAAGCTAACTTCTAACTTACCCTTTCAGGAGTGCTGCATGCCATTAGACAGCCTGACAAAGTAGCAGTTTTCATTATTTCAAACAAATGATCAGTAAGATTTCCAAGACTGAATCCAAACTGGACCCCACCTGTGAGATCTACGAAAGCTTCTGAGATAAAGCCGTAGTGCAACTTCTCATAAGAACCACGCAATCTAGAAGAAAAGAGAAGACATTCAGGGTAGGCAGCAAAAGGGAAACAACACAGAATGTTTATATGTATAAAAATATAAAAGAAAATTGATGGTTAGAGAAGTTCAGGTAGGTTAATGGTAAATTTTCTTTCTAGCACCACTAGTGTGTTCTGTTAAGTAAGACTAGAAATAGAAACATGGCTTTAAATTAAAAGTATATTTCTATTATATTGCCATTTTTGATTTACCTAATAGGCTAAATAATTTTTTTCTTACTTTGTCAATTAAAAGTCAGTAAATGGATTATACTATATATTTGTTAATAGTTCATTGTTTTAGATTTATTTCATTTCTTAATTCAATACAAACAGTAAGTCTTTTCTTGGTTCTAATTCATCCCCTTTCTTTTTCTTTTTTCTTCTTTCTTTCTTTCTTTCTTTCTTTCTTTCTTTTCTTTTTTCTTTCCTTTTTCTTTTCTTTCTTTCTTTTTTCTTTCTTTCTTTTTTCACATAAATAAATAAATATACACATCCATCCATCTAGCCCCATGCATATCCTGGAATAGGTTCAATATCTCATATGCAATTAAGAGAACTGAAGAATGTTTGTAGTCATCATACAACACAGTAACCCAGAGAAAAAGGACAGTTCAAGTCCATCTTGTGTTGGATTTACTCTTTAGAGCCATTGAAGAACACAATACGACAAACTCTCTAAGGTAGCAGGTGTTGCCCCCCACTTTCTGTTAATCTGAATGAAACATGACTTCAAAATTTCAGACAGTACAATCCAAGAATATTATGGTTCCATTTTTTGAATGGGTTAAGTACAAAGAGTCTTATTTAATCATCCCTCTAGCCCAGAAGATAGTGGGCTCCAATAGGCTGGAAACATTTCCAGTTTTCCAGGAAGAAGGGCAAACGCAGAAGTGAAGCTGGGTTGAGATGTTACATAAATATGAGCTTCAGAAAAAGTCTTCTACAAGAAAACGTTGTAGAAAGTTCTGTAAATAACTGAAAATACTTGTAAAAACATCCCTGCAGTTTTCTTTTCTGACAAATCTTTGTCCCCAGATAAGCCTTTATACATTGTTTAATGCTGCATGCAAAAACTATATCATGCATCATATCCTGAAAGATAAAACAACAGCCTTGGTTACAACCCAAAGTTAAAAACATTTTCTCTGTTGGAAGGAGATCTGCCACAAATAATTAAACAAGAAAGTAAGAATAAAATTAAACACAACCTAGGTCAGGGGAGGCAACCTTGGCTCTTTTATGACTCATGGACTTCAACTCCCAGAATTCCTGAGCCAGCATGGTTGGCTCAGGAATTCTGGGTGTTGAAGTCCAGGAGTCATAAAAGAGCTAAGGTTGCCTACCCCTGGCCTAGGTATTTATTATTTGTTCCATTTTTATTTAGTTCATATCATTGAATGTTCATCAGACTAAAGACTAAAAAGCATGTTTCAAGTCTTTTTTATTTTATTTTGAGCTTATAATTATTAACACAAAACAAAAAAAAGAGGAATCAGAATTCACTACAATAGTAGCATGTGTCATTTAATAAAAGTAACAACACAATCTGAGCTTCATCCTGAATTAAAAAAAAAAAATAGAAATCCATGGTTTATTTTATTAAAGCTAATGTTTCCAACCTAGCATTTTCCTTTCTGTTTCTTCTTTGTTTTCTTTTCTTGTACTTTTTGCTTTCCCTTTGTTTTCTTTTCATATCTTTTCTTCTTTACTTTGTATTAGTTTATATTAGTTTTATCTTTTTAAAAAAAGCTTTAATAAAAATTATATATTTTAAATATATATAATATTGAACTTAAAAATAGAGTAAAAATAAAACCTATTAAAGTTAGAAATAGAAACTAGCAATCAGACAAAAATAAATGTAAACAATTGGAAAATGTATGATTCCATTTGTAAATTTGAGAAACAAAAAAAATTAAATATTCATTTATAATATTTTAGACTTTGAAGAAGTAGGATAGAAGACTATTAACATATCTGAACTCTGTAGAAGACTCTTAAAAATACCATGAATAGCCATCAAATGGATGATAAAACAGATCAATCTGGAGGTCTCACTCAAAGCAGAAATGACCAGGCTCAAATTATCAAATTTTGGGCATATTATGCAAAGATGTAGTTCTCTGGAGAAGTCTCTAATGCTGGGATAGTTTGAGGGAAAGAGCAGAGGTTGACTAGGAACAAGACAAATGGACCCAGAGAAGCAATAGATCTGAAGGACCAGCCTTTGTACTCTAGAAAAAAAATTAAGTGTCACTAAAAGTTGACACTAGCACATAATCAATTAATTTAGAGTCTCTCTCTCTGTGTGTGTCTGTGTGTGTCTCTATGTCTATGTCTGTGTGCATGTGTGTATGCAGATAACACATTTGGAGTGACTTTTTAAAGTAACTAAAGTTGTTTTTTATTGCTTTTCCTGTTTTGTTTTTCTGACATTGTCCTTTGGGGACTGACAACTCGACTCACATTTGATGAAGGCTGGGTTCACTGAAAATGATCTGAACTGATTCTAGTTGAAACTGCACACTTGTTAGCAAGAGAAAATACACACTAGTACTGATTTATAGAAAAGTGTGGCTAGAAAAAGTGTCATATGGAGTCAAAAATATGTATACATTTCCAGAGAGAAGATAATAGAAGTTTAGTAATTGGACTTCTGATGATCATGAAGATATATATCATGAAGATATATATCCATGTCATTTCTTGCCTTCCTCCAGATTGTTCTTTTCCCTCCATGGCCTCTTCTAAATCCTGACAATTTCCATTCATTTACTAAAAAAGTCCAACCCTGCTTAGCACTGGCTCAATACTTTCACACCATGAAAGACATATCTTTGGTACTGATCCCAACAATGACCCCATCAACTTCTATTTATTTTGTGACTGATTTGCACTGTACGCTATATAAATCTACACAGTGCTGCACTTGCAATGTTTAAATGTTTAAAGTCCACTTAAACAAAATTGTTTCCCAGCCTCTGGAATTAAAAATGCATGAAAAGAAACAATAAGAAAAGTCTATCATCATTGCTTTGTCTAACCCTAACCTTAATTAGCTATTTAGATGGGGGCTGCCCATCTCACAAAAATGACTCTGGATGGCATACAAAAATTAAAACAAATGCTACAAGGTTTCTTGGTAAGGTTTCTTTTTTTCAGTGTTGTGCCAGATTGCTTCTTGCTGTTGCTTGTATGTACAATATCTTAATAAATTGTGATAGTTTCTATTTATGTTTTTTGGAAACATACCTTATAAAAATATAATTTTTAATATAAATTCTAATTTTATTTTTAGATTTTTTTTTTAAATTTTGTGTATTTTTTCCAGTAATTTCAAGACTTTTTGCATAACCACCACATATGACAAATTATTCCTTTCTTATTGTGCATTTCCAATATTTATTGTTAAATCGTTTTTCTACCTCGGTAATCATTCAATTATATACCATCTGTATAAGATTTTGTTCCAATTTGCCTTCAAACTGTAGCTTGGAGTAAATTTCATGATTTTTTTCCCCATAATTTTTCCTATGGTTCCACTGTTATTACTTCTTTAAAAGTTTTGCATTCATTTAATCAGACAATTTTTATTTTGTTCCATCTCTGTGCTATATTGATTGGGCTCCTACCTTTATAGCTAAGTGACCTGACTTTGGATTGATCTTAAAGATTGGTCAATCGCATCAACAATAGCAGAATTCACTAACCTTATGGGAGACTAACAGGACTGTGGCCATTTCCAGGGGGATGCTACTCCACAGGGCAGGCATTGCCACCAAAAAGGCATGGCTCCAGGAACCAACCAATAACACTATTTGATAGAAAGGATTCAAATCTTGCCATCTCTGCTACATTTGGTGGGATGTATTCTGCAACCTTCTGACAATCAAAGTCAATGAGGGAGCCAAATTCATTTAACAACTGTGTTACTAACTTAACAACTACAGTGATTCACTTAACAACAACTGTTATTAAAAAAGGTCATAAAATGGGGCAAAACTCACTTAACTATATCTCTTAGCAACAGAGATTTTGGGCTCAATCGTGGTTGTAAGTGAGACCTTAATCTTAAAAGAGTTATTAATATTGTATTATTGCTTCTTCAAGGACTAGTAGGGTAGTCCTCGACTTACAACAGTTCATTTAGTGACCGTTCAAAGTTACAATTGCACTGAAAAAAGTGACTTACGACTGTTTTTCACACAACCGTGGCAGCATTTCCATGGTCACATAATCAAAATTCAGACATTTAACAACTGAGTCATATTTATGAGAGTTGCATAATGGAGCAAAATTCACTTAACAACTGTTTCACTTAGCAGCATAAATTTTGGGCTCGATTGTATCATAAGTCGAGGTAATCATATGAGTTTTAAATGAAGCAGGAAAGTAACTTTTTTTCTCCATTGATGGCCTCATGATTTTTTTCATGGAGAATCTGTTAAAGATATCTATACGTTGAAACTAGTGATTGAACTAGTAAATGACTATAAACAAAGACATACACACACATACATATGGTGGTGAGACATATAAGCAAAACTTGAAATAGAATCAGGTTTTGGAAATATTTACTTGGCATAAGCTTTCTCAAGCAGAGGTGGCCAGAATTCATTTGTGCTCCTGGGATGAACTGATAAGTAATTTCCATCCATGAAAGGCAGACGGTCATCTATCACCACATCAACCCAGCTTCCAAAATACCAGAACTACAGAACAAGAAAAAGAAGGATAATTTTAATAGTTTTTCATTATAGCACATCATGAAATGAATTTTTTAAATAATTATTACTAGAATTTTTTCCTATTCTTTGGAAATCAAGGGGGTGCTCATGGAAGTGTCCTTTCATTATAAATTCACAAGAACCTTTTGAATTAGACTTGATTGAAAGAAAATGCATGTTTTGAAATTAATAGGAGGTTTCATAATTGAGTGGAGGCTATTTCTCTCTTTCTTTTTTTAAGTGTATAGGCAAAAATGAAAGAAAGACCATAAAAAGACAGAGAGAAAAAGAAGTACCCTCCTCCAAATTTATACATGTCTCTTAACAAAACAAAGTTAATTTTACATCTATATCCATATCTAGTTATACAATTGAATTAATCATATTTAAGTCTGTCTAATTTAGAAACAAATGGGGAATTAAATGTATAAACTACGTATATACTTTTCTTACTTTCTACTTGGTAAAATAGATTTGGAGAGAAATTGCTGAAACATAGGGAATTAAATTCTTCAGACCATTACATAACTTTTTGAGAATAATTACCATTTAAATAATTACCATTCAAACAGTATCAGTGTTATGATACTGTACAAGAACACTGTATGCATTGCAATTGTCTTCCTGTTAATTTCCAAATTACTGGAAAATAATAATGATCATCTACAACCAATGAATTTTCCAAAACAAAATTAATGTTTTCAGTTAATCAAGGCTTTCATTTGGATTTCCCCATCTTACATCTTAACCAGTAGTCTTGCTTTAGTGAATGTCCAGAGCAATTTCGCACAGGCAGGTGGCCTTGGTCAAATTCATAGATTAACAAGATATTATAATAAGAGCTTTTCAGTATTAGGCTACAAATCAGTATCCTGATTTTAACAACAAACATCCAGGTGTTTTAAGGGCACTAAAATGACAACATGAAATCCTTCTATGTTGATTCTGTTTTTACATGTTCCAGCAGGAAATATTTAAACATATATTGCATCTGAATCTATAATCACAATCACAACTAAATCTGTTTAATGCCATTTTAAAGTTTGTAAACTTAACTCTACATTTATGAAGGTCAATTATATAAGGTAATTAATGAACTGAGGTGTTTCAATCTATCCTGAATCAAATAGAATTGGTTTCACTGGATGATCCAGGCTCTAGAACCAGAGAACAGGCGAAGTAGGGTCTTCCTCTTATTTTTTTCACAACAAAGAAAAAGGAAAAAAAATTCCAACTTTGTAGTTACTTTGTCTTTTCTCTAAATCATCGTTAACAACAACAAAAGAACTTTTCTTCTTTGCACAGAGAATAAATTTTGTATTTTTCTGCTCCATCTATATAATTTTTAAATAACCATATTGAAAGAATTATACCATAATTATATAAGATTATACCATAATCTCATAAATTAGGCATTATTAATACAAAACAGGGAAGATTGAATATTGGAGGATAGTTATCTGAAACTCCTGCATCTAAAGATAGTCCTGTCAGAAGGGTGTACACTCCTTCTCAAACAACTTCCTTTCAGAAAGCAGTAAATCACTTATTTAAATATAAAAAATTGACGGATATTGCTTGGTAGAATGATGCATATGTGTATTTATTGTAGAATTATTGTGTGATTCATTGATTAAAACAGTCTAAGAGATAAACTGCTTTTCAAACAGCCTAGCTGACAAAGATAGTATGTGAAATTAATTGCTTTTTAAAACAACAACAACAACCCTTCATTCTCCTCAAGCATTATATTTTCAATAACTATTGATTAAGCATAAGCTGCTTGGTTCGTTTTGCCAAATCATACAATGGACTGTGTCTACAATGAAATACAATAGTTAAAAGATTATTTTACCTACAGTATGAAAGAAAAGGATTCTGCTGGCCACTTAAGCAGCTGGAGAGTACAGGTGTTCATCTATGAAGTACATATCAATTGTTTCAAGAAAGGAGTAAAGAAAGATTTCACTACGGACAAACCAAAGAATCCATTTCTGCCATCATTAGCCAGCTAATGGAGTATGCCATGACTTTGCTAGCTCTATGAGACAAATCTCCTCAAAGACATAAGCTGAAGTATCAGGGATCAATTTTAGCACTGAATGGTTGCTTAGATGGGGGACTTTGAAAGATTCAGGGAGAACAGAATGAAGCCCTTGAAAGGTCAAATCTTTGGAAGGTCACAAAGAAACATCAAGGGGATGACTTTGCCATACTGTCATTTAATAAGTAATAAATACGCCTGAAAGTTTTATGTGAATATGGAATTAAAAGCACTAGGCGTGAAAGCAAACAATGTTTAGTGTATGGTTCAACATTGAATAAGGTTTAAGTCAAGGAAGTAGGATGTATTTATGAATCAATTGTCATGTGAAACACTTGAAACACTTCAAAGAACTTTCAGGCATGGTTTAACCTAAAAGGCCTTTTTATTAGTGTAGAGGGGGGTCAGTACGGCATGGTGGATGCCAAGATCTGAATTTCCCTTCCTTTGAACATAACATTCCAGGCATTTCCCCTCCCCTATTCTGGGGTCATGATTCACATCTTCCAATTAACCTGGAGGGCAAAGATTCACTTCTGTTCCTCCCCCCCCCCCTTTCCTTATAATTCTCCTCCCCTTTCTCTGTCATCTGAATTAACTCTAAAAATACCAGACAGTTCTGCATATTTTGTCAAAGCAAGAATATTCAATATTAGCAGCGTTGACATCAATGTTATGGAGAAGGCTTGTGATGATACTAGAGGAGTTTAAGTTGGGGATATGACTGCATGTGTATTTTTGTGTGCAGATGATGCTGTGTTGTTGATTGAGAATACACATTGTTTGTAACAAACTTTAGCTTGCAAAATAGTCTGAAAAATGGTTAATTGAAAAACAAAGTAGTTGCCTTTAATAGAGGAAATGGAGCAAACTGCTGCAAGTTATACTTAAATGGTAAAAACTAGCAACAGTAGATTTTATATACCGTAATAAAAGTACTTTTTAAGAATACAAATGCTGGTAGAAAAGTAATATAGTTATGTGCTGAGATAGCAAGGAACACTTTTTGTTGCTGCTGTTAAAAGAAGATAAAACAATTGTGCATAGTAGTGCACTTCTGCCTAATTTGTTTTATGAGAGTGCAAGGGGAAAAACATAATTTGTTTTGAATTATGAAGTTGAATGCAGTGGGAATGGAGTACTTAAGAAGTGTGTGATAAAAAGAGAAGAGATAGGTTCAAGAGTGGATGGATGCTGAATGAATGTGGACGCTATATGCAAATGAATTATCACTATGTAAGAAATGTGTTAAGATGCCTTGGAGAGGCATATAGAGAGAATGAATGAGGAGTGAATTGTAAAACAAATATTTGAAGAGTGAATGAGTTGGGAGAAGATGAAGACCTAGAACATTATGGGCTGATGAGATCCTGAAAAAGAGAATTGTGAGAAGCTTAGGAAATAAAAGGCAAAATATAAATGATGTATGGAGACAGTGGAAACAAAGATGGTTTAAAAGGATAAAAAAATATCAAGGGTATAATAAACAGGGCTGGCACAAAGCAGTTTTAGCTGCTGAATTTTTCTTCTTTTATCTTATCTCATGTGTTTTAATTCCTTTGTTTTAGTGTTTCTTATATTGTCTGTGCACTCAGCAGAACATTACTTATCCTGAAAGAAAACAGTGTCATGGCTATGCAGGTAACAAAGGTAGATTGGTAAGTAGATCTCTTTATTTTATTTTATTTTTTAAAAAGAATATTCTTCACAAAGTTGGACAGAAACTAATTAGCAAGTTAGCAACTTTGAAGAGATAATATAAAAATATTACAGACTGGACCTTTTGATTTAGAGAAACAAGGTTGGGGATTGCTTTTCTTTGCTTCAGTTTGATCTTGCAGGAAGAACTATAGATCCAGGTGTATTGAGCTGCTGATAAGGGGGCAGTGAAAAATGGTTTCAGATAGCATTTATAGATTCTGCTTCTTATTAATAGGTTGCTTCCAAAGAAGTGCCAGTCATGAAGCAATTCCTAGCAGAGAATTTTATATCTATATTGGAATCAGCATTAAAAAGCAAGCCATATATAATATTCAGAACTAAATATAATACGTGGAATTGATTATTGTGGATAATCTGACATGACTTATTCTGTTGTTCACTGAATTTATTTGTACACTACAAGGGCTACAAATGGTAGTAGTGAATGCTTTAGCTATTCTGAAAAAAACCCCTCATTTGATATAAGTATGCAATTTACATTTATCTCAGAGGTACCGCTGTATGCCTCTTTTTACATACGTTAATAAATATATTTATAATTGTGCTTATTTTGTTATTATGTTTGCATTTAAAGATCTTTTGAACTTTAATAATGCTAACAAGAAATACCTATTGTCATCCAAGCTCTAGGTTTTAAAATAGTTGAAAAAGACACTGCAACATTTTGCATCACATACCTGAAAATGAAAGATTCCTGCATAAGTGTGATTAAATCCTTGGTCTATAGGAATCACATTTTTCAGGAACCGCTGTTGTTGGGTCAAAGCACCCAGAGCTGCTAAAACCCAACAGTCACCTTTTTAAAAAAATGGCAAATTAGAATGACAAATTAGAAAAGTTCACGTAACTTCATATCTAGAATTCACAAGAGCTTGGCTATTAACCCAACTGATGGGCCCTGGCCATTGATTTTTCCAATATGTCTGAACATGCTTGGAAATCAGCATGAGATTCATTCATTGTCTCCTGGCATGTGTTCTCCAGTATGGTGAGGTTCTTTTTTATAGTTCATAAAGAATTACATGATATTTGCCCAATTCTAAAGATTAGGTATTATTTACTGAATGGGATTTTCCCAAAAGGTTAACCTCTGGCTTGGAGTCTAAAGTATTGGTATGGTGAAACCATGACCCCAACCCCAGCTGTTATGGAGGTCCTTGAATAATATTTCTTGAAATAATTCATTTTACTCTTAGTGAAACAGTTCTCAGTTACTCTGCAATTATTTTGTAAATGGATGCATGTTACGTTTTTTATTGTTATCCCTTTATTCTTGATTGAACAACTATAAATTGTTGTAGGATATTTCACTGGTTACCATTTAGTGTAAATGTAGTGTCTTGTATGATGAATGTCATATCTGAGTCAATCTTCTTCCCAATTATTTTTTACAAATATTTTATCACATGACCCAGTTGTGTTTCATTTATTTTTTCCCAGATATGTATTTTTAGTGGACAGGGAAAGTATAATTTTCAAAGTTACAAATTGGAGTTTACACAAATATACCCTTACGCTTTTGAAAATAATTCCGAAAATGAATGAAACCACCTCTGTTATTCCTGACTTATGCTTAAAGATTTAGATTCTAGTGATGTTGGAATTTTTTAAAAAACAAAGAAAACAAGTTTTCTGGTATCATTTCATATTCTGCTTATTTTCTAGTCTAGCCCTTTAAAAAGAACCTGAGCTTATCCATCAGTCTAAGTCAGGGGTGTCAAATTGGCAGCCTACAAGCCAGATGTGTCAAATGCAGGCCACACCCACCCCAGCTCCAAAAAGGTAAAAAACATCACAATATGTCATGATATGTCACTGACGCGATCAGGTTTGACACCTGTGGTCTGTGTAAACCAGAAGAACAAGTATAACTTGGGTGCAAAAATTTTATATAAATGCTAGCTGCCCTGCTGATATTTCTGCCTAGAACACTTAGGGAAATTCTCAAAATGTTTGAGGGTAGCTGTCAGTATCTGGAGTTCAATTAGTTTCCTAATGTTCTAGAACAGTGGTTCTCAACCTTCCTAATGCCGCGACCCCCAACCATGTGGTTGTAAGTCGAGGACTACCTGTATTTCCCTGCGGGCGGGGGCAGGAGGAGGGGCGGGGTTTGCTCACTCTCATTCTCTCTCTCACTTTTTATTTTTCTCTCTCTGGTGCGCACGCTCCACTTCCTCTCCTGCGGCTGGAGCACATGCCGGGCAGGCCGAGGGCACACGCCAATAGAATAGACTTATTGAATAAAATATTGAATAGAATATTGGCTTTCAAATGCCAATAGAATAGACTCTCTTGAACAGAGTCTATTCTATTGGCTTTCAAAAGCCAATAGAATAAGAGGGAGTAGCACAGCTCATGAAAAAGAGGGAAAAAACAAACAAACAAAAAATGCCGGACTGCATTTCACAAGGATTTTATGAGGAAGAACTCCAGGACTTTGGCGACCCCCATGAAATGATCATTTGACCCCAAATGGGGTCGTGACCCACAGGTTGAGAACCGCTGTTCTAGAAGTAGAGTTGTGGGGTGGGGAACGAGGGAGACACTTGAATTCTGATTTCATTTTCTTCCAAGATCCAAGCTGTGGTTAATTCCTTCCACTTTTTTTGTTTGTTTGCCACACATACTTTTTCTTTTCCACTTCAGTTGCTAATATGCCTTGCATATCCAGGTCATCTTTCATGAAGACAATTTTCTTGTTTTCCTTGCTATTGTTTGCTGTTCATTTACTCTGTCCTTGGTACACTGGAAGAAGAGTGTCGTTTATCACTCTGAGTACATGATCTCTTCATTTTTTCAAAGGCATTATTGCTTTAGCATGCCATTTGCCCCTTGAAATGCTTTTAGTTTGAAACAGGCACGTTGTATATTTAGCTTTGTCAAATAAATTTAGATAGATAATACACCATATACACATTATATATTATTACATATGACCAGGGCTTTTTTTGTCATAGAACATCCAGAACGGAGTTCCGGCACTTTTTTTGGGATGGAACCTTGTAGGGTAGGTTGTATGACATGAGTGAGTTCCAGCACCTTTTTTTAACAAAAAAAGCACTCCATATGATATAATAAGTTTAAGATATCAGTTACTTTTCTAACTCAAGATTACTGAGAGTTACAGTGCCTCCTTCCTTGATTGGAGAGAAAGGCTCGTGTCTTAGGAGACCAGACACCTCAAGAACAACTGAATGGCCTGGATAACCTTATCATGTATACTCTCCAATGAACTATAAATAATGCATACTAAATCATATTTTGAGGGGGTCTTCATACTCTGAATTTAGGGAATCCTTAGGAAATTGTTACCTCACCTTCCTTACCAAAGAACCTTACCAGCTTTAAGGTTTCTCAACCTTAGCAACTTTAAGATATGAAGACTTCAATTCCCAGAATCCTCCAGCCCGCCAGCTTTCTTGGACTGAAAATTGAGGTAAAGGGGGAGGAGATGCACTTTTAGACCTGAAAGATTCTGTTACCATAATCTTGCAATAAAGATAGTCTTAACAGTCCTGACTGATGCTTCTTGTCTGGACCACCTCTGAGGGCTAACTTCTGGCAGCTAAGGTCCACATATTTTACAGTTCTCAAGATTGAGAAACCTTGTCATTGATCTATGTCGTTGCGGGTTGCATTATTGCATACATTATGTATAGTATATGCAGAGTTTTTTTTCTAAAAAAAAAAAAAAAGGTGCCAGAACTCACACACGTCATACAACCCGCCTTGCCTACCCTATAAGGTTCTATCCAAAAAAGGTGCCGGAACTCTGTTCTGGGTGTTCTATGAGAAAAAAAGCCCTGAGTATATATGTGTAACTATACTGCATATGTATAAACATACAGTGACTTTACATCAGGTCTCTTTGCCACCTCCCTCCTATCAAAGCATTGGGTCCAGTGAATAAAACAATAATTTGGATCCTCTCCAGTTATTTAAGATAAGTTCTTTGGGTGTCTTTTCCACCTCCTTTCCCATTTCTGCACAGATTCACCACTGGTTTCCATGTGTTCTCTCTATCCCTCAGCTTCATCACTATACTGTGGTAACTTTATTCCCTTATTCCAACTCGCTGCCATCACCTCTCCACAAGCCTCTTCTTACCACTTTTTCTTTCACCCATATCCTATTCATTTTTTATTTCACTTGTTATTTGCCTTGCTTCTTTGCACTGTCTCTCTTTATCAGCCAAACCATCTTTCTTCTCTTTAAACCTCTCCTAATCAAACCTTAATTTTCTTTTTTTCCAAAACACATCCGTCACACATCATCGGTTTCCTATTTGGAACTCTACTTTCTCTGCTACCAGTTAATACTCCATCAGCTTTTCTTTTCACTTATCAAACTCTAGCACCTGTTTTCTGCTGTTTTGTATTTATTACAAAGCTGATGGAGGAAATTCAGAGCATAAAATTAAACGTATGCTTAGATCTCCCTCTGAAAACTGTAGGCTTCAGACAACTTAACTTTGATGAGATTGCTTCCTAGAGCAAACTGTGTTCTCTTCCACTTAACACCATGCCAGGCAACAGTCAATACAATCCTGTTCAAAAGACAGGATATGTATCAAAACACAAGTAAAGTAGTCTAGAAGAGGACCATAAAATAATTCAAAGTGGGGAAAGTGGAGATTTCCCCCCCTCCTTATCTCAAAATGGTAGAAGGTTTTGAACCTGAAGAGTAAAAAATTGGGGGTAGGGGAAAGAGCAATTTCTACAATGCAAAGTGAAATTATAGAATATGCTGTGATAATATATGGTGTATGACTCTCAATGTGGATTATACAAATTAATAGGGAAGATTATCAGTGCCCTCTGTTCATAATGGTTACAGCCTATGTCCATTATCAATATATTATACCTCTTAATACAAATTGTGGGAAGCCACAAATTGCCTGTTGTAAGCAATCAGATCAATATGTGAAAGGTTCAAGTAGGCTACTTTATTATATTCTACCTATAGTACAAGAATCTCCACTTGGGAACAAACAGATAAAGTTCCATGGAACTGGAGGGGGGGGGAGGGATCAGTCCTAGGTCTCTCGCAGCTACGCAATAACTCAAGTCTAACTCCCTGTTTGATTCCTTCTCCTTGCCTGGCTGGTAATTTCCCAACACAAATTCTTCTATAGTGCTATTGTTTTATGTTCTATTTCTCCTAGGAATAGCTTTGACCATTATGAGAACATTTTATGCATGCAGAAGATCCACTGAAAACCCTTAATGAGGAAAGACTAGAACCAAGCAAACAAGGATATTTCCAAAACCATACTTTTACTACTGAAATATTCAATACCTTACCTATTTTTTGTCCTTGAAGAATATCAAATCGGTTTATTCCATCCACAAATAAACATGGATTTCTGACCCAGGCCTTTGATGGAAGGTGAAAAACAATATTCATTCATTCTTGATTAAACAATTATTTAATTAATTATTATTATCAGTAGCAGTAATTTAAATAATTATTTATCCTAGCTACTACCAGCACTTCTATATAAATCAAAAAAGAAAGGAAGTCCTTTGGGTCCTGGTTAAGAGACTCAGGGAAGTACAAGACATATATTTAATTGGAAGTAATTTTCATACTATACCTACATGTTGGTCTTGAAAACCCTAAAACCTAAGATCTAGAATTGTACATGCATACTCTCATCATCTGTGCCGACTGCTTTGAAACTAGACATGCATTTGGAAACTATAGCTATCAGTGAGATATATATACACTAAAGAAATTCTTTAGAACAGGTGTGTTTCTTGCTACAAAAACTTCCAACTTCTTCTACCAATATGTAATCCAGTTTAATGAATTATGCTAGAAGAGAGATTTAGAATGTACTTCATTCCATTTGAAGATATTGCATTACATCAAAAATGGAGCACTCAGTGTGCTTTAACATCTTTGTTTACTGGCTTGAAAGAAACTGTTGGAGTTATCCAGCTGAGCCATGTTACCTACGGCAAGAAATTATTTATCTAGACATCCATTGTTAGTCTCACTCCTTTTTATTTCTTCAAAAAAATAAAATAAAATCAGATATCTGCAAAAACCTCAATGATTACTGTTCTGTTCTGAGCATTGGTAAGGCATTGAGACAAGGCAGGAGTAACAACATTTGCTTCTTTATTCAATCTTCGACAGAACAACACAAAATGGTGCAGATCCCTTTTATACCCCCTTACAGGGAGCAGCATCAACCAATCAATGCAATGGACCTTTCCCGCCTTGCGCATGCGCAATAGGCTGGAGACAGCCTGTCTGGCCCGGGCAGCCACATGGACTGCCCGGGTCTCTCTGCAGCTTCCTGCACCTGCTGTGTCAATCACAGCCCGGGACATAACACCCCTCCCCTCTTAGCTCAAAAAACATAGCCCTTACTATTTTGCAATACTACAAATCTAACACCTTTTCGATTCTTTTGAGCATTTTCTGATTTCTAAGGAACACTTAAACCTGCCCACCTACTAACAGGAACTTCACATAGTCCTGCAAATACTTTGGTGGGACTCTGGCCTGCTCTGATCTTCTTGGAGCGGTTGTAAGTGCCCAGACTACAAGCTCGCCTGCCAGGCTAGGCAGACCAGGACTTTGATGCCCACTAGGTACAGGCGAACCCACATCATGCTGAATGGTCGGGTCCTGTAAACCCAGATCAGAGTTCCTTGGTGGGGTGGAATTCCCCCAGGCCCACGACAGACCCCTCTTGGGAGCACTGTCTCATAGGCACAAGGCCAGCAGATGGAGTGGCCTGAACAGCTGGTTTCGTGCAATGTCCCATGGACCAGTGCCAGAGTCAGGAGCTGCCTCATTGGCAAAACCCCTATGCGCAGAGTGCAACCCCCTGCTTCTGCAGGAAGACTGAGATCCACGATCGTGGTCGTGGTCCTCCTCCCCCCCCCAAGAGCAGAATCAGGAGCAGAAGGGTGACTGGGTAGCCTCCAGCACAGCTGGTCAATGTGCCGACGCAACACATGACCATCTTCCAGAGCCACTTCATATGACAATGGCCCAGTGACTTTACAGACCACTGCTGTCACTCAGAGATGTCCAGGTCCATAGTTCCTTGCCCAAACTGGATCACCCACCTGTAGTCTCCTAGGTGCCTGCGGCTGTGACACCTGTGAAGCCACCCGGTCTGGGTGCAATCTGTCCACTTTGGTAATGAGATGGCGTCCCCAGCAGAGTTCAACTGGGCTTTTCCCAGTAGCTGTGCAAGGTATGGTATGTTGGCAAAGAAGAAAGTCAGCTAACCTGTGATGCCAGCTCCCATGAATGAGCCTCTTCAAGGCATCTTTGGTTGTGTGCACCATGTGCTCAGCTTGGTCATTGGAAGCTGGATGAAAGGGTGCCGAAGTAGCATGGTGAATCATGTTAGCCTGTAGGAAAGCCTGAAACTCAGAAGAAGTGAATTAAGGTCTGTTGTCGGAGACAAGAATATCTGGGAGCCCATGGGAGGCGAAGATCCGCCTCAACACCTGGATGGTCCTGGCAGTCGTCGTAGTGGACACTGGAACGACCTCTAGCCATTTAGAGTGACTGTCCACAACAATGAGGAAGAATTGCCCCTGAAAGGGCCAGCATAGTCAATAAAGAGAAGGACGAGGGGGGACATGATAGCAGTGTTCCAATATCTCAGGGGCTACCACAAAGAAGAGAGAGTCAAGCTATTTTCCAAAGCGCCTGAAGGCAGGACAAGAAGCAACGGATGGAAACTAATCAAAGAGAGAAGCAACCTAGAACTAAGGAGAAACTATCTGTGCGTAATTACGCTCAGCAGATGCCAGAGTCCTAGAATAGTAGGCTACAGGGACTTGTGTCCCATCAGCCTTGAGGTGACTTAAGACAGCCCTGATCCTATAAGGGGATGCATCGCAGGCTATACACACTGGCAACTGCTCATTGAAATGAGCAAGAACAGCGTTTGAAGACAACAATGCCTTGACCTCTGCAAAACTCCTTTCATGGACTTGTGCCCACTTCTATGGAGCCTGTTTGTCCAAGAGCCGGTGTAACGGCTCTGCCACTGCAGCCTTGTGAGGTAGGAAGGAATGATAGAAATTTAGAAGCCCAAGGAAGGCTTGATGCTCGCTCTTTGACTTGGGGCTTGGGGCCTGCTGAATCGCTTTGAGCTTAGGTTCAGCAGGATGGATGCCTTCTGCGTCTATACGAAACCCCAGGAATTCAGTGGAATTTTGCATTTGTCTTGCATTTGTCTTGTTTAAGCTTTAGCCCTGCTTCGCGGAAATGCAGCAAAATGGACCAAAGCCTCTCAGCCATGTTTTCGTGTGATTCCCCTGCGATAAGGACATCATCAAAATATGGGCAAGCTCCCAGAATGTTATGGAGTGTTTGCTCCATAACGTTTTGGAAAATGCCAGGGGCTATGTTAATCCCGAACTGCAGTCTTCTGACTTTGAAAGCTCCCTGGTGCATAACGATCGTCTGGGCCTCAGCCATTGCCTCATTAACCGGTAGCTGTTGATAGGCCTGAGCCAAATCAAGTTTGGCGAAAACTCGGCCTCCCTTAAGCGAGGCCAAAATGTGGCTCACCACAGGCACCAGATAAGAGTGCTGCTGTAATGCTTTGTTTAGCGTGCATTTATAGTCAGCACAAATGCGGGCTTCCCCATTGGCCTTCAGTGGCGTAACTATGGGTGTTTCTCATGGACTGCTATCTACAGGATCCAAGATACCTTGCTGAAGCAGTTTGTCCAACTTGGCATTAATCTTTTGCTTCAGCACAAAAAGCACCCAATGAGGCTTAATCCTAATCAGAGCAATGGATGGGTCCAACTGCAAGGCAATTGGAGGCCCCTTGTATGACCCTAGTTCTGAGCTAAACACATCAGCAAACTCCTTGCAAACTTCTGCACAGCCTGCCATTTGCAAGCTGTGTAGCCCAGTCACTTGAATCCCAAGTGCCTCGAACCAATCGAGTGACATTGACAGACTTTATCTACCAAGGCAAATAGGTGGGCATGGAATGCTACAAGTACATCAGATGGTTGAAAAAATGGCTTTGGAAGAATATCTGAAGAACAATGATGAAGATGCACTGAAATTAGTATATCAGGAAGGCTTACTGACTACTGGAGAGACCAAACTGGCCTACAAGAAAGACCAAATGAAGAACAGAATAGAGGCATGGGAAGACAAAGCACTACATGGCCAATACATTAAAAAAATAGCTGGGAAAGCAGATAATAACAAGACCTGGCAATGGCTAAGAGCAGGAAAATTGAAGAAAGAGACCGAGGGACTAATTCTGGCTGCACAAGACCAAGCCTTAAGGACAAATGCATACAAAGTCAAAATTGAGAAGACAGCAACAGACAGTAAGTGCCGCCTATGCAAAGAAGCTGAAGAAACAGTGGACCACTTGGTAAGCTGTTGCAAGAAGATTGCACAGACTGATTACAAGCAGCGGCATGACAAAGTAGCAACAATGGTGCATTGGAAGATCTGCAAAAAATATCATTTGCCTGTAAGCAAAAACTGGTGGGATCATAAAATAGAGAAAGTCATAGAAAATGATAAAATTAAACTGCTCTGGGACTTCAGAATTCAAACAGACAAGCACCTGCAACATAACACCCCAGACTTAACAATTGTCGATAAGAAAGACAAAAAAGTCTGGATAGTGGACGTGGCAGTGCCTGGAGACAGCAGAATAGAAGAGAAAGAACTGGAGAAGATAACAAAATACAAAGACCTACAAATAGAAATAGAAAGACTGTGGCAAAAGCAAGCAAGGGTAGTACCAATAGTCATAGGCTCCTTGGGTGCAATCCCAAAACAACTGGAGCACCACTTGAACACCATTGGCATTGACAAATTCGCTATTAGTCAATTGCAAAAGGCGGCCTTATTAGGAACTGCTTCCATCCTGCGACGATACCTGTAATACCATCAAACATCCACATCTGCCTATCCCAGGTCCTGGGTAAGGACTGATAGGTAGACAAAATGCCAAATCCAGTCTGAACATCTGGCTGACTGTGCGATGATCAGTAATAATAATAATAATAATAATAATAATAATAATAATAATAATAATAATAATAATAATAATAATAATAATCCCCCAGTGAGGCACTACCTTGACGTGGTTGTGGGGCTTGTGTACTCTGAGGAAGATGAGAGCTATGCCAGAGGTTCAACCATACTGGACAGGTCTCATCAGAGGAGTCAGACAAAGAGTGTCTCTCCCATAAAAAATATGGTGAGACGTAAATTTCAGAATGCCATACCGGCTCGGACGTCGCCCGGGTTAACAAGGTCCGCACTAGATATTGGAGTTCCTGGATATCTGGTGAAAAATGGGTTACAGGACTCAGGACTGTTGGCTGAGCAACCAGGGCCAGCAGCTGCAGAACTACTGGAAGAAAAGGTGTTTACCCGTCGCAGATACACAGTGATGGAAAACAAAGAAATAATGATCTGTTACTACAGATCAAGTCCAACAAGAAGAGGATATCTAAAACGAATGCACCAGTTCTGGAAAGAACAACATCCAGAATCAGAAATAACAGAACAGAGACTAGCAGATCAACGCCGATTTATAACACGAAATAAAGTATTCACAGAAACAGAATTGGACGAACTGCAAAGGTTTACCCAGGGCAAAGAAATCAAAGCCTTACCAGAAGTAATTCAGAATGTAGAGGCAAACCAGGGGGAGTTGGCAGTGAAGGAATCCAGCAGAGATATACAACTGTTCTCATTTGGAAACCAGGCACCTCTACCTCAGGAAGAACAAAACCCTCTAACTAAAGAAATAAAAGAATTGAAACAAAGAATAACTGAGCATCTAGAACAGCACAAAAACAATAGAATAAGGCTACCTGCATTGAAGCTTGTTCCAAAGAAACAGCTAGCACAAGCATTAAAAGATGCAAATATTGCAATATCAAGTATAAGCACCAATTCATTGCAAGAAACAAACCAACTAATGTACAGCACAGCTGCAGTTATAACAGAATACCTGGGATGCAAAATCAACAAAGAAGAAAAACAAACAAACAGTGCACCAGAAAAATGGAAGGTTAGACTAGAAAATAAGATCAGCAAGTTAAGATCACATGCAAGCAAGCTAGAACAGATGAAAGAAAAGAAGCTGAAGAACAAGAAGACCAAAGAATACCTAATCAAGAAATACCACTTAGAAACAAGGAAGATCAAGGAAGCACTGGAAATAATAAAGCAACAAATAACAGCTATAGCCAGGAAAATCAGTAGATATGAAGCTCGAATTGCAAACTATAGGCAGAACCTCCAATTTCAATCCAATCAGAAACGTTTCTACCAATCCATCAATGGAGAAACTGCAAAGAATCAGTCAGTACCTGACAAGGAAGAAACAGTGCAGTTCTGGAAGCAGATATGGGATAACCCAAAGAAATACAACAAGGATGCGGCTTGGTTAAAAGAGGTGGATGCAAATAAAACAGAAGTTGAAATGAAAGAACTAGTAATAACAACAAAAATGGTAGAAAAAAGAGCAAAGAAAATCAAAAATTGGTCAGCACCAGGTGAAGATGAACTGCATGGGTTTTGGTTGAAACATCTAACTGTTATACACCCACTCATTGCCAAACAGTTCAACAATATACTACAAGGAGGAGAAATTGAAAAGTGGCTAACAACTGGGAAAACCTACCTAATAATGAAAAATCCAGCAAAAGGGGCAACACCAGGTAACTACAGGCCAATTACCTGCTTACCAACAACTTTCAAATTACTAACTGGTGTAGTAGCTGATGCAGTGCAACAGCATCTAGTTGAAAACAATCTCTTTCCACCTGAGCAGAAAGGAAACCGCCCCAATAGCAGAGGAACAAAAGATCAACTCCTAATAGACAAAATGATCTTGGAAAACTGCAAGAGAAGGAAGACCAACCTGAATGTGGCATGGATTGACTACAAAAAGGCATTTGACTCTCTGCCACATGATTGGATAATCAAGTGCCTAGAAATAACAGGAGTCAGTAGAAACATCAGAAAATTTGTGCAAAGATCGATGGCACAATGGAAGACACAGTTGCAGATCAATGGTGAGAAGCTGGGAGAGGTTAATATCAAGAGAGGAATATTTCAAGGAGATTCATTATCACCATTACTATTTGTTATTGCACTGTTTCCTCTGTCAACAATACTGAATAACTCAGGACATGGCTATCAAACATCAAAAACATCTGCCAGACTATCCCACCTCCTTTATATGGATGATCTGAAGCTGTATGGAAAAACATCATCTGAAATAGAATCGCTGCTCAACACTGTCCGTATATATAGCCAAGATATTGTAATGGAGTTTGGCTTGGACAAATGTGCCACACTTACTATCAAACAAGGAAAAATAGTGAAAACTGAAGGAATCAAGATGCCCCACGAAAATAACATTAAGAGTCTGGATGAGGAAGAATACTACAAATACTTGGGTATCCTTCAAGCTGACAACATCAAGCACACTGAAGTCAAGAAAAAGATTAGAGGTGAATACATCAAGAGAGTGAAGAAGATCTTAAAATCCAAACTCAATGGAGGAAATACCATAAAGGCAATCAACACCTGGGCAATCCCAGTCATTAGGTACACAGCTGGAATAGTGGACTGGACTCAAGCAGAACTAAAAGCAATGGATAGGCAGACCAGAAAAATAATGACAATGAATCATGCCCTTCATCCACGCAGTGACATTGATAGACTTTATCTACCAAGGCAAATAGGTGGGCGTGGAATGCTACAAGTACATCAGATGGTTGAAGAAGAAAAAATGGCTTTGGAAGAATATCTGAAGAACAATGATGAAGATGCACTGAAATTAGTATATCAGGAAGGCTTACTAACTACTGGAGAGACCAAACTGGCCTACAAGAAAGACCAAATGAAGAACAGAATAGAGGCATGGGAAGACAAAGCACTACATGGCCAATACATAAAAAAATAGCTGGGAAAGCAGATAATAATAAAACCTGGCAATGGCTAAGAGCAGGAAAATTGAAGAAAGAGACCGAGGGACTAATTCTGGCTGCACAAGACCAAGCCTTAAGGACAAATGCATACAAAGTCAAAATTGAGAAGACAGCAACAGACAGTAAGTGCCGCCTATGCAAAGAAGCTGAAGAAACAGTGGACCACTTGGTAAGCTGTTGCAAGAAGATTGCACAAACTGATTACAAGCAGCGGCATGACAAAGTAGCAACAATGGTGCATTGGAAGATCTGCAAAAAATATCATTTGCCTGTAAGCAAAAACTGGTGGGATCATAAAATAGAGAAAGTCATAGAAAATGATAAAATTAAACTGCTCTGGGACTTCAGAATTCAAACAGACAAGCACCTGCAACATAACACCCCAGACTTAACAATTGTCGATAAGAAAGACAAAAAAGTCTGGATAGTGGACGTGGCAGTGCCTGGAGATAGCAGAATAGAAGAGAAAGAACTGGAGAAGATAACAAAATACAAAGACCTACAAATAGAAATAGAAAGACTGTGGCAAAAGCAAGCAAGGGTAGTACCAATAGTCATAGGCTCCTTGGGTGCAATCCCAAAACAACTGGAGCACCACTTGAACACCATTGGCATTGACAAATTCGCTATTAGTCAATTGCAAAAGGCGGCCTTATTAGGAACTGCTTCCATCCTGCGACGATATCTGTAATACCATCAAACATCCACATCTGCCTATCCCAGGTCCTGGGTAAGGACTCGATAGGTAGACAAAATGCCAAATCCAGTCTGAACATCTGGCTGACTGTGCGATGATCGATAATAATAATAATAATAAAGTTGGAAGGGACCTCGGAGGTCATCTAGTCCAACCCCCTGCTCAGGCAGGAAACCCTATACCATTTCAGACAAATGGCTGTCCAGTTTCTTCTTAAAAACTTTCAGTATTGGCGCATTCACCACTTCTGGAGGCAAGTTGTTCCACTGGTTAATTGTTCTAACTGTCAGGAAGTTTCTCCTTAGTTCTAGGTTGCTTCTCACTTGGTTAGTTTCCACCCGTTGCTCCTTGTCCTGCCTTCAGGCGCTTTGGAAAATAGCTTGACTTCCTCTTCTTTGTGGCAGCCCCTGAGATATTGGAACACTGCTATCATGTCCCCCCTCGTCCTTCTCTTTGTTAAACTAGACATACCCAATTCCAGCAACCGTTCCTCATATGTTTTAGCCTCCAGTCCCCTAATCAACTTTGTTGCTCTTCTCTGTATTCTTTCAGAGTCTCAGCATCTTTTTTACATCGTGGTGACCAAAACTGGATGCAGTATTCCAAGTGTGGCCTTACCAAGGAATTGTAAAGTGGTATTAATACTTCATGTGATCTTGATTCTATCCCTCTGTTAATGCAGCCTAGCACTGTGTTGGCTTTTTTGGCAGCTGCAGCTGGCTCATATTTAAATGATTGTCCACTAGGACTCCGAGATCCCTCTCACAGTTACTACTATTGAGCAAGGTACCCCCTATACTATACCCGTGCATTTGTTTTTTCTTGCCTAAATGTAGAACCTTACTTTTTTCACCATTGAATTTCATTTTGTTAGATAGCGCCCAGTGTTCAAGTCTGTTCAGATCCTCCTGTCTTCTGGAGTGTTGGCTATTCCTTCCAGCTTGGTGTCGTCTGCAAATTTGATGAGTACCCCATCTATCCCCTCATCCAGATCGTTGATGAAGATGTTAAAGAACACTGGGCCCAGAACAGAGCCCGGGACACCCCACTACACACTTCCTTCCATGTAGATGCAATTCCATTGAGGACCACACGCTGAGTACAGCCGATGAGCCAGCTACGGATCCATCTGGTGGTGATATTGTCTACCCTCATTTTTCTATCTTCTCAAGTAGTAGGTTGTGGTCTACTTTGTCAAATGCCTTACTGAAGTCCAAGTAAATTATATCCACAGAATTCCTCTGATCCACTAATTTTGTCACTTGGTCAAAGAATGCAATAAGATTTGTCTGGCATGATCTATTTTTGACAAACCCGTTGGCTTTTAGTAATGACTTTGTTTGCCTGTAGGTGTTCACTGATTCGTTGTTTGATTATCTTTTCCAGAATCTTCCCAGGTATTGATATCAGGCTGATAGGTCTGTAATTTCCTGGGTTCTTTTTTTCCCCTTTTTTGAAGATGGGAACTACATCAGCTCTTGCCTGAGGTGAGATCCTGTTTGGCCATTTGTAAAGTATTTGAGCCTGTGAATCACAAGAGAATAATAGTATAGGCGCCAGTGTGCAAATTAATTTCATGCCCCTTTTTTTGAATGTTTGGGGGAAGGTAACATGTGGTTGGGTTCAAGCAATGGCAAATTCATTCTTTAATGGGGTTCCATCTGTTCTGAAAAAAAATGGTGGTGTGACTTCTTATCAAGAAACATGACTGTATCCAATAGTGTTAGATAATTTACAGCTGCCAACCTTCCATTTGGGATACGTTTGTGGAGCTGATAGTGGTGCCTGATGGGAGTAGCTTATCTGGATCTTTTCAGTCAGGTTTCAACCCTGAATATAGTACTGAGGTTGCCATTGATTATGCTAGTGGATGTCTGGCTTGTGATATGATTCTCTTAATCCTTCTTGATCCCTTAGTAACTATCAATGCCATCTATCATTGTAACTTTCTGTACTGTGTTTGAATGCTGAGTATGGTTCTCCTCCTTTCTCTATGGTTAGTTTCAGTTAGCATTAATAAAGAGAAGAAATTAGGATCTTGCTTTATGGGATTCTTCAATGGTCAACACTTTTATTTCTTCTGTTTAGCCTCTAAATGAGGCAATTGAATAAGAGAATCTGACAGCATGGAATCAGGTATCATCAATATGCACAATATACATAATTGCATATTCTCAACCCCAAGCCAACTAAGTGATACTACTAAGCTTCTGTCTCATTGACTGGAGTTTGTATGGTGAGGAATAGGCTTAGATTCAACCCTAGCAAGACTGAGTAACTATCAATTCAATAATCCTCTGTTTCAGGTGATTTTTTTGGCTTTAATTTTTGATATGGGAACACATGGAAAATACTCATAGTAACTATGTTTAATTGATGAAATAGAAATATAAATACACATTTTTAAAAACATTTTCCCCTTGCTCCATCCAATGTTTGTCCTGTCCTACTTTTTTCTGGAGTGCAATCCAGAAAACATTAGTTCTCAGCACATAAAGCTATTTACCTGCAAGCATTAATTCATCATTTCCATCACCATCAATCAATAGAATTAGGAAGCTGGACTCCTAATTGTTCAATTATATTTCTGTTTTGTTGTATGTAATAAAATTTTATGTGTTTTTATGAGTACTACTGGGCTTTTTTGGCTACATATTCAATATCCCAAAGTAAAATTGTATTCCCTCAGCTGAAGAAGAAGTGGAGTAATATTTCCTGACTGTGACTCCTTCATTAAAGTCATGTCACTACTTATTTATCTGAATAAATTCAGTGCAGATTTTGAATTGTAATTGATGGCTGAGAAGAAGAAGAAACAACAGCCTGTGATGGTAGTATTTGCACCAATTCAGTTTCTCCAGCAGAAAACCTTTTCAAAAAGGGCATGACTCATTACCCTGGGATCAGTTTTATTTTCTTAGGGCAGAATTCAGTCTTCTTTAGAAAACTTGTCAGAAAAATTCCTTGTGATTTTATTCACCTTTTCTATGGTGGGTAGTGCATTAAGCTTTATTTTCCTATATTGTGCTACTGTAATGGGCTGTAAAAGGAAGAGAGAGAGGGAGAGAGATTTAGACCTTTGAGAAATCTGAAGTAAGTTGCCATAAGTAAGTACTTATGAAGATATTTTGTATAAGGTATTATGAAAGAGACATAAAAGGCATATTCCTTCTTCCCTTTCTCTGACAATCCATCATCCATAAGCTATTGCAAAAGAAGAAAAATCCCACCCACTTTATTATTCATTCATTTATTCATTTTTTCTATTTTTATTGCCATTCCTTTCAAGAATGCATCTCAGGGCAGCTTACAACATGTTTAAACTTTTTTAAAAATCCAATATTAATAGTCACTTTTTAAAAACAACAATGGTCATGAAAGATCAATCCAAATCAAACAGTTAACAGAAACCTATCAAAGGGGCATCTAAACTTCTAATCCTCAGACTGTGAAGCACAGTCATGACAGTTCAGAACAGACAAATGAAACATATGAATAGTTGAGGTTCAAACAGGGAAGCTAATTGATAGAAGATTTTGATAGCAGATTCAGTACACCATAGGGGGGTTAGCATGATTAAGGGGGAGGGCCACTTAAAATATTTCTAAAAATAGATGAAATAAAACCATTAACACCATTTAGCTTAATTCAGCTAGAAGACTATTATATTTTAATACACATTTATAGTAATCTCTATCCAGCATTTTATGTAATTTCCAGGTTTAAAATAAATTAAGAGTTAATTTGGCTGGCATAAAATCCAACTAGTTTACTGCTAATGTCAGCCAATCAAGCTGCCACAGTTGGCAAAAAGATTAGCAATCCCTGTCTCTCTTTCACTCCTATGTTTCCAAATTCTTCAAATGGCCACAGGCCCAGAAGAAACTAACATGAAAGGAAAGAGTTCTTAAGCATCCACTGATACTAAAAAGGAAGCAGTCTAATTCTCTCTAGCCTTTGGCCACTCTCCTTGGGGATTCTAGGAATTATAATCCAACACCCCTGGAGGGCACTAAGACTGGTCTTAAACCAGTAGCAATCACTGCATGGATTCGAATTTACTTAGCTATGCCATGAGGATGTTTAAAAGGTGAAATGAATTGTGCGTGCATGTCAAAGTTGTCTTAGTAAGGTGGAACAGTTGGGTGATTTTGTAAGGAAGCTGAGCAAGGTTGGGCCAGGTAAATTCTTGAATGGTAAATGATCAGAGAATATCAGAACTATAGGCTAGATGGGAAAATTGAAAAACCATCCTGGAAGAAGCCCTGGTAAACCACTTCCATACTGTGGCTAAGAAAGCTGTACAGTTATCAGGAAATCAGTTTGATTCAAGGGCATCTTCATTTATTCTCATCAGTAAATTAGCTATCTGGCAGGGTTAATTCCTATCCATTATTATTAAAGTACAATATAACAAGCCACCAGAGTTTTGCCTATTGGGTGGAAGTGTAAACTATCAAATTTCTACATCAAGGTATTCTAGATTTTTAAAAGATAGTATTCTTAATTTTAAGAATAACATACAGGATTGTGTGGTTTTGATTATGGACAAATCAATGACACAATACATGTCTGCTATAGTGGAGAATTTACGTAGCTCAAGGCTAAGTTGTTCAGTTCTTGCTGTTCTTTGACTTTGTGTCTCTTCCAAGAGACATTTCATTAGCAGGCTAGGTAACATCATCAGTGCATGGGGGAATGGAGTTTGCTAGCTGTTTATATGTAGTAGCTTGTATTACCAGCCATAACCAGGGTATTGTTTCTTCCTTGATTGCTTTTGGGGTGGGATATTGTTTATTTTTTAAAATTTTTCTTTCTCTGGTGCAATGAGGAAGGATCTGTTTAAATCTATTTGCTTTTTTTTTCACCTTAGATTATTTCCTTTCTTGAATAGTTTATACCCGATTGTTATCTCCTTGTGACTGTTAATGCTTGATTCATGGCCATACTTCTAGGAGTTTTTAGTGGTTTCGTTTTCTAATTGAAAATAACCAAAGTTCAGGGAAAGAAACATAAGACCCAAACACCTCCTTTCTCATCACCCACCTATTAACTAATACACTGATAAGCAGAAATTCCAATCAAGGCTGGTAAAACAAGCTATTGCACGCAGCAAAAACGCTCCTGCTCTACTTTCCCATGATTTTTGTCTGTAGGAAGAGAAGTCAACTCAGAGAACTCCAAGAACCTCCCAATACATGACTGCTATGAGTACATCCCAGTGAATTCCTGATTGTGTTGCCTTTTGGAAGATCTGGAAAAATGATTATGGTTTTTGTAAAAATAATTTTAATCCAATTTACTTTGGCAAGTGGCAGCCCCTGCAAACTATGGCTGAGTTGAAAGGTGCTTTTTCAAAAGGCACCTGGGCTTTCTTTGTCTTTCCTTGAACACATTTCACTTCCTATCCAAGATGCTTCTTGGATGAGAAGTGAAACATCTTCAAGGAAAAATGAAGAAAGTCCAGGTGCCTTTTGATAAAGCACCTTTAGGACAACCACAATCTGGATGATTGAGAATTTCCATAGATCAGGGGTCTTCAAACTTGGCAACTTTAAGACTTGTGGACTTCAACTCCCAGAATTCTCTGGCTGGCTGAGGAATTCTGGGAATTGAAGTCCACAAGTCTTAAAGTTGTCAAATTTGAAGACCCCTGGTCTATAGAGATATGGCTGAGCTCATAAGTAAAGCAGATTTGGCCTTGGTCAGTATTTGGATGGGAACCATCAAGGAATTCCAAGACATTTGGCTGGATAGCAACACAGAAAAACATCCTGGGAGAAAGCTGTGCAATACCTATTTCAAGAGTATTGTGTGGGATGCAGTCACTAGCTCTGTTTGAAGTTAACATTATCTTTACATCTATGAATAAAGAGTGGGGAACTCAGGCTGTGTCAGTTCTGTGTTCAAATCCTGTTCCCTTTGGGGATTCCTGTTGTCAAATTGGCTCACTTTACAAATCAAAACAAGCTGCTCCAAGCTGTCAGACTGCCTGGCATCTGCAAATCAAGCTGTGTTCTTTCTGCTTTGTGCTCCAAAGATTCCAGGCTCTGAACGTAATTGGCAATTCTCTTGTCAATGCATGAGATAAAACTGAAACCTGCTTTACTTCTCAGCTGCTACATTGGATCTGGAAGGGGGACTGTATTAAAAAAAAAGTTATCTGTCACTTAAATAACCAGATATGGCATAACTCAGAAAATGCAAAACCAGCAAAAACATCTTATACTAAGGTGCTCTTCTTTCTTTACCATCACTTTTCAAAAACTAATCTTGGGGTGGAAAAACAAAGAAAAAACATCTGAGGAACAACATGACTGTTGTGCAAAATGGATATTTCAATGAATATGGATTGAGGTAATTGCTCATTGGAGCTTTAAACTAAAATTAACACTGAGATTCTACTATGTTGTATAGAATCACAATGTAGCCTTTTAAATGCAAAACACCTTCTGCTCTGCCACTGAGCTTCACCATTTGTCTTCACTTTATAAAACAGTCAAGGAAATTATTCTTATAAACTTTATATTAATTAATTTTAAGAAAGAGGAAAAGGGAAATGCTGTGATGGGAGATGAATGAGATATTCCATACTGATAAGGAAGTGTAACAGGATAGTTGTATCTTGTTACACTTTCTTATCCATACCATGTATACTCAGAGATAAGTTCAATGTGACTTTCTCACAATTAAATGTGTATATAGTGGCAGCCTAACTTTCAGAACATAGGCTACATTTGAACTACTTAGCATTACTTTTTAAAAAATGACTGTTAAATATTTGAAAATAGTTATCACACCTTTCAACTTCCAGTTATGTCTAGTGCTATGTCAAGGATTATTTTAACTGCAGTAATATAGCTGGTGGTAGCAGTGTCAAACTAGCAAATGCCTTTGCCAGATTTTGACCACATGTAGGCAAAAATCAAGAATCTCCTGGAGATCTCTAGCAAAAAGCAATCTAGTTACAATATAGTCCAAATCCTTTGAATTTTCCAAATTAAGGTTGTTGTTTTTTAACTAACTTTTTTCCAGGATTTTTTTAATATTACCATCTAATACCTGCTGCTATTCCAACCAAAAAGTTTGTGGTCCAGAGACTATTACAAAGCTTTACTTATGCTAACATCTTTCAAATATATTGGTTGGTTTTATGATGAAGAAGGTGATATTAACTTTTAATAACAAAAAAGGTTCTTCAAGAAGATCTATCCTCAACCTGGTCCTTCAGGTCTGCTGACTTTATAGTGATAGTTATTTTAAATTCCAATATGCTTAGGAATGGATGCATGCATGCATGATGTATGGATACATGGATGGTTGGATGGATACATGGCTGGCTGCAGAACTGAAGACAGTTAGTTGAGATACATGTAGATGACCAAGAGGCTATTCAGAACAGGTATGTTCAATCAAACAATCAGAATAGAGCTGGAAAGGACCTTGGAGGTCTTCTAGTCCAGCCCCCTGCTCAAGCTGGAGTCCCTATATCATTTCAGAAAAGTAGCTGTCCAGTCTCTTTTTAAAATCTTTGAGTGTTGGAGCACCCACAACTTTTGAAGGCAAGCTGTTCCACTGGTTAATTGACCTCACTGTTAGGAAGTTTCTCCTTAACTCCAGGTTGCTTCTCTCTTTGATTAGTTTCCAATTCAGACTTGGATATTTAACTGGGCAAATTATGACTGAGGTGAAGATGGATTTAAATGAAACTAGTTTGGCTATTAAAAAAAAGGTTAGGATCAATTAGATTGAACAGAAAGTAAGGAATGCAGTTCCTAACAGTCCCAGGCAATGTAGCCAATGATAAATTAATCCAAAATATTTGTAAGGTATCAAGATGCTAATTGTTGGATTAGAGAAATACACTTTAGAATTTGATTTGTCTTTCTAATTCTGTTCCATAGGCTAAGTGGGGAACTAACCTCTTCCCTTGGAAGGCTGACATCAAATAAAACACTTAATTCAATGAGCAACTGACAAGAAGAAGACAGCAGAATTTGCACCTGTCGTAAAGGAAGGCAAGAAGACATAGTCTAAGGTAGATTGGATTTAGTCTGGGTTGTGAAGGTATTTATCATCTGTATTTTCTGTACAACAAGAACCTAGAAGTGGACGTCATGCCAAGAAGATCATTCCCATGTATACTATACACATATACAAATATCCAAGGGCACAATAAATTTTATCACTACTCACGTGTGGTCTCAACCACTGTACTTTTCTCAGTTTCTCTTGTGGAAACAAATTAAATCCAATGGAATGACTATTTGCTGGGAATGCATCATCTTCAAAAAGTAGGCCCTTACGCAAGCAGTAGTTTTGCAGTTTAACAAAGTCCTGATTGTTAAACGGCAAAGGGGAAGCTGGACTTCCTTCAGTTGCTTGATTTGGCTTGAGAAGCAGGTTCTTGTCTTTCTCCTATAATGAGAAAAAGGGAATGGAGAAGAATTTCATTAGCTGACAAATTTAAGAACTGAAATTCACTGAAAAAGAGATCACTTCTATATCACAAATCAAGAGGATTTAGATTTGTCTGAAATGCGCACTAATCTTATGCAGAGAAATGTAGAAACAATTAACATTCAAATGGGGAAAAATCAATAGTGGGAGGTTTTTCTAGATTGATTAGGGATTTAACTCAGGGATGGTGACATTGTGGGGATTCAGGACATTTCTGCAGGGTAGTGTCAAGTCAAAGAAGCAAAATTGTCCAGATTCAATAAAGCGAGTTAATATTCACATTAGGATTAAAGTACATACTCTTGGAAATGGTAAGCACTTCCATTTCTAATTTATTAGTGAGTTAATTCAAGCAGAGTTTGTTGGAACATTTCAAATCTAGAATATAGAATAACAGAACTGGAAGGTCTTGGAGGTCTTCTAGTCCAACCCTCTGCTTGAGCAGGAAACCCTATACTACTCCAGATAAATGGCTGTCCAGTCTCTTTCTGAAAGCCTCTAGTGATGGAGCACCCACAACTTCTGAAGGCAAGCTATTCCATTGGTCTCTTCTTCCTGTGTTTTTCAGCAGGCGCTACCATTTATAAGATGAGCTATGATTAAATCTCCCTGTTATCTGTGATTGTTTCTGTCTAAATTTTTATTATTTTCCCAGTCTCCTGCCAACTATCACAGTTAGAACATGTGTACAATTTAGAGGAGTCCTTATTCCTATTCTCTGTTAGAATGCGGTATTGCAGGCTAATTCTGCCAACTGCCAGCAGTTTGATTCTCACCAGCTCAAGATTGACTAGCCTTCCATCCTTCTGTGGATGGTAAAATGAGAACCCAGATTGTTGCAGGGCAATATGCTTGACTCTGTAAACTGCTTAGAGAGGGCTGTAATGCATTGTGAAGCAGCATATAAGTCTAAGTGCTATTGCTATTAAATGACCTGATAAAAATCATGATCTGATAGGAGCAGCTGGACTACAAAAGTGTACAGTCCACGACTGAGTGATGTTTATGCCAAATTAGATCTGTTACAAGCAGGATTTCCTGCACATGGAGAGAAAATCTGGACTTTCCATCCACTTGCTTTTGCTCAATAAAAGTGAAACCACTGAGATAATTAACAAGCATTTGATTTGATGAAAATGAATTATGAACCTAACTAAATAATGAATCTATAGAAGATTGCTTTATGTAGCTGAGCATTCACACCAACTTCAAAGCTTTCCCCAGAGCTTCTGTAAGGCCTTATTTAAGACCTCAACCCATGAACCAGATGGTTGTAGACCTCAAATAACACATTTAGACGTAGATTCTTTGCAGATTGATTTTTGCATCCTGCAGTAGCTCTCTGCCACAAATATACATTTTCCATTAAATGATTAATTACTTTCTACATTCTTAAATAAGGAAAGTAGCTCCTTTTTTAAAGATGAAATTGGATGACATTCCAAAATAAGCTTCCACTGACACCAAGAATTAATATTCTTTTCCTGGTTCCATTTCTCCTACAATGGAAATAAATCTTATGTAATGTAGCATAACACGACAAGAGAATGGTTTCCCCTTAACAAATACTCATTTGCAACAGTGCTCAAGTCCCTGCATGCAAAGATCTATTTCTCCTAATGCAGTCCCAGCAAAACTGATGACTAATTCCACAGCCCAAATTAAAACTAACAGAGCTTGAAGACTGGGGTTGACACATGCCCAATCTTTCTTTTCACTCCCTCTTGATGAAGAACAGAAAGAACTTTTAGCACGTGAGCATGTATGCTTAATTACATTGTTTAACACACTGGGAATAATTTAGCAAGTGAAGTGAAAGTGAAGAAGGCATTTCACTCTCCTCTGTGCTGCAAAAGAACCTTGTCAACTACATAAGAATGGGTGTTGGGGAGACATATGAGCAAATGTCAGAAGCAGTATTCCCTATCATTTAAAATTTCCTGTTAGAGAAAAAGAGGCTGATCAGTGGTCAAAGATAGACTTGTGATTGTAGGAAGCTGCTTTTTGTTAGTCTAGCTCACAGGTGTCAAACTTGATCGTATCGTGATCTTTTGTGACATTTTTTGCCTTTGTGGAGCTGGGGTGGGTGTGGCCTGTGCATGATGCATCCAGCCCACGGGCCACCAGTTTGATATCCCTGGTCTAACTGGATTAGTACTGTCCACTCTAAGAACATAAGAAGAGCCACAGTGGCTCACATTATAAATCCATCAAGTTAAGCCTTCAATTCTCACAGCAACCAACAAGCTTGGATATCTTTTTTTTTTACTATATTTTGCAGTGATGACTTTAGAGTGATTATTAGAAGTCACTTAAGACTGCCAATACTTAATTGCAGTCTGAAGATTTTCTAATATTCCCCTCAGATTTCATCAATAAGTTCAGAAAATAAATGGCTCTTGGTTGTCTGAAAAGATCTGATGCGTGCTGAATTTTGCAAGACAGTTTCAACAAATTAGAAACAGTGCTAATTATGGCATTGGCAGGTTAACATACATGATTCACATCATAATACGGAAGTGGAGAACTAAAGAAAAGAGAAGAGGTATCTGTGTTCAATTCCTCTATGACAGTAGTTACTAAGCCTGGGCGGATCTTTGAGGATATCTTGCATCGCTGGAGATCTGAATGAAGTGGCTTTATTGAAAAGATGGACATCAGATTTTTTTTGCTGAGGGTGTAACAAAATTGTGAGTCATGTGAACATCTGGTATCTTTTTGGAGTAGTATTTTCATGTTTATAAAAAGGTTCATGCAAAGCTATTTGTCTCACTGATCCCATGAGCCCATCTCTGAGACTTGGCCACCTCATCTATTTCCTTGTCCATTTAAAAAAAGTCATCAGACAAGAATGTGACTAATTAGAATAATAGGAGAAAATCTCCAGTGTGATAACTGGCAAGTTTCTCAAAAGGTGAAAGTGTGATTATGAAGCATTGCATTCCAATTATGCTTGTATACATCTATTCATATCATCTCTAAATGCCATAATTATTCTTATCTCATCTCTTTGCTCAGGTATAGTTGTATCCTGCTGGAATGCCATCTGTTCTATAGTGGGGATTTTTAGATAGTAGTATCTCAGAAACTGACTGAAAACTTGCTTCAGTAATTAAGTTATACAACTTAATCTCTTTTTCTTTTAATTCCTAGACAAGATTGTTTTGAAGACTTCCCACCCACCCACCCACATACTTCCATTCTCTATGTAGATACTGTTTTCTGTATTATATGAACAAAACAAATTAAATGTAAAAGATGCCCTGTAAATGTTCATTTGGAGATTACCAATCACAATACCAATGAGCACGTCTGTATCATTGGGAAACCCTGTACAGAATAGTAAATAAATTACAAGTGATATATCTGGAAATTTCAACTGTAGTGGGAAAATTCAAGTATAAAATCAGTGCCTGCCAAGAAGAAATAAGGCATGACTAAGGGGCAAACATGAAATAAACACTTTAAATCTGAAGCAACCATTAGAGAAAGAAACTTTTGGGATAATTGATAGTAGTTGTGAAAATTATGAATTATAAGCAAATCTGAGAAACAATTTGATAGCCATACATGAATGAACTGAAAGAACAGATGAACTATATACAGTGGTTAGATTGTGCAACCAGGTCCATAGCCGTATGATGATAGTATAGTCCACATTTTTCCATTTTTAATAGGATCTCATTCAACTCTGCATTCCTCTGATTAACTAAACTGGTTATTCTATTGATAAAGATTTGTTTTCTTAATGGGTGATTGCTTTGGCCACTAAAACCTGTGTGGAACATGATGATGAAGCATGCAAGAGATGTGATTTTCATTTGTTTGAGTTTGAATGGGGTTACTAACTTGAGTAAATTAAGCCTAGCATAGGCTTATTACAATTAGTTTTCTGATAGTTTTCTGCCTGCTTCTGAATCTAAACTTGGGCAGAAAACTGAAGCAGCACAAAGGCCACTTATTCATAGTCTTCCCCATTATGTAAGCATGTACTGCATTTCTATTCATATAGATGTTTTTACATACAAAAACTATATCCATATCCATAAATGAGTATATCTCTATTTCAAGCAACCTGGGTTTCTTTCTCTCTTCTTTTATAATGATACATTTTAATTTCTTCAGTGATGCAAAAGACCACATGACACTCGCCTGCAGCTGGCTATTTATTTTCCACAACAGAATAAACTAGGAACATCCATGTGTCATCATGATTTATCCACCATGGTGGGAAAAAATTGAATTGAGAAACAATTTGTAAAATAACAATTTGTAAAATAAAAAGAACATGGAGGAAGACATGTTGAATCCTAAGAACATTCACATTAGATCACTGAGGCTCAAGCCACCCCACCAAGGGACCCACATCCACAGATGTGAAATAGCTGTGCAGTTTCCTGGCCAGTTATAAAAAACGCTTGGAAGGACCACCATAATGATAGCTACCACCACAGGTCTAAAAGATTTTTTTTTTTATCCATGGTTCTGCTTTGTACCAGTTTTAGGAGACTTAGGCATGAAGTCTGGAAATTGATGAGGGATTAACACAAAAAATAAAATATGAATCAGCAGGCCATTCAGCAGGAAGCAGTACAGCAGGGGTGTCAAACTGCCGGCCCACAGGCCGGATATGTCATAGCAAAACTGTGCCCATCCCATTGCCAGCAATGGGAAAAAAGTTGTGATACGTCGCGACACGCCACGTGACATTGCGAATTTGACACCCCTGTAGTAGTGTGAAGCTTTGTTTTGTAGCTTCAGTTTCCTCCTGACACAGACTTCTGCCAATTGCTGAATTCCACCAGACCTTGCTTTCATCTGGGTCCTTCTCTGCAGCCCCATAAACAGAGGCCTTTCTACTATTTTGTAACCTGGAAAAGTGACTACCTAGTGATTTACACTATAGAGGACCCAGATCCCACCCTCTTAGCCCAGAGGCTTTCTTTTTTATTATTATAGAAAAGAAATGGCTTTCTTTGATCATTCTTTTTATTTAAAAAAAGGAAGGCTTGCACAGTTTCAATCTGAATTTATTCAACGGCTATCCTGAGAATACTTATTACTGTTTCTGCTGCTTCTATAATGAATAAATAGCTAAGCCACAAACTGCCTCCTCTTTCTTTAAAGCTGACATTGTTATTGTCATCATCATCATCATTTTCATTTTGAAACTTAGTATTTGCTGCTACATTTTTTTGCTACCAAGGACAAATACTACCTTACTATGCTTGTTTAGATACCATATATATTATATAATTGGGATTGCAAAAAGAAAGGCAGTCATGAAACAGGATTGATCCTTACTTAAAACACTTCTCAAATATCCTTTCCCTAACTCTGTGGAATTTCCCACAAAATTCCCAATACAAAGTTTCCTAGTAGAGGTAGATTCATTTTTTTTACTGGAAAAATAGTGTGAACATTGCAAACATTACTGTTTGCTTTCTCTTACCTAGATTCAACCTTGGCTTGAAAACCCCAATGATGGAATACCCAAGATTCCAGAAGACAGGCTATTCCACTATTTAATAATTCTTACTATCAGAATTATTATTTTTCTTTGAGTTTGAATCTCTCTATAAAATTTCCAACCATGGGCTTTGTTGTACCCTCAGGGAATACAATAGTCAGAATAGAATAGAGCTGGAAGGGACCTTGGAGGTCTTCTAGTCCAGCCCCCTGCTCAAGTAGGAGAATCTATACCATCTTAGACAAGTGACTGTCTAGTCTCTTCTTCAAAATCTCCATGATTTCTGGAGGCAAGTTGTTCCACAGGTTGATTGTCCTCACTGTCAGGAAGTTTTTCCTTAATTCCAGAATAAACCCACATCCTTTCCCCTGTGTCAGCCCTTCAAGAATGCTATAAAATCTCCCTTAGCCTTTTCTACTTAAGCTAAATGTGCCCTGTTCCTTTAATATTCTTCATGGATTTAGCCTGCAAGCCCCTCACCACTTTTGTCACTCTTCTGTTTTATCCTCTTTCAATTCCTCAGCATGCTTCCTGAACTGTGGTAAGCAAAAATGGATACGGCATAGTCTGCCCAGTGTGATGCAGAATGGAATTATCACTTCCTGTGAACCTGATATTATATCTCTGTTGATGCAGCTCAGGCACCACTTACCTTATCCTTATGCATCTAGCTTTTCCTACCTGAGTGCAGAACTCTACATTTTTCACCACTGATTGCATTTTATTAGGTAGGTCCTTATGTTCAAATCTATCAAGATAATAATAGAACAGAACAGAACAGAATAGAATCGGAAGAGACCTTGGAGATCTTCTGGTCCAGCTCTCTGCTCAAGCAAGAGAACCTATACGATCTCAGACAAGTGACTGTCCAGTTTCTTCTTAAAAGCCTCCAGTGATGATTAATTGTCCTCACTGTCAGGAGGTTTCTCCTTAATTCCAGGTTGTTTCAATGGTCAGTTTCCAACCATTGGTTCTTGTCCTGCCCTCTAGTACTTTGGAGAATAATTTGACCCCCTCTTCTTTGGGGCATACTGGAATACTGCTATCATTTCTTCTTTTCTTTAGACTAGCCAAACTTAAGTCCTGCAGCCATTCTTCATATGTTTTAGTCTCCAAGCCTTTTGATCTACATTTCTTTTCTACCCACAACAGTGTGGCTTCTAACAAGTTGGACTACTTTTTCCTTTTGTGAAAATAATAATAATAATAATAATAATAATAATAATAATAATAATGATGATGATGATGATGATGATGATGATGATGATGATGATGATGTAGTAGTAGTAGTAGTAATAGTAGTATAGTAGTAGTAGTAGTAGTAAAGTTGGAAGGGACCTTGGAGGTCATCTAGTCCAACCCCCTGCTCAGGCAGGAAACCCTATACCATTTCGGACAAATGGCTGTCCAGTCTCTTCTTAAAAAGTTCCAGTGTCGGAGCATTCACCGCTTCTGGAGGCAGGTTGTTCCACTGGTTAATTGTTCTAACTGTCAGGAAGTTTCTCCTTAGTTCTAGGTTGCTTCTCTCCTTGCTTAGTTTCCACCCGTTGCTTCTTGTCCTGCCTTCAGGTGCCTTGGAAAATAGCTTGACTCCCTCTTCTTTGTGGCAGCCCCTGAGATATTGGAACACTGCTATCATGTCCCCCCTCATCTTTCTCTTCATTAAACTAGACATACCCAATTCCAGCAACCGTTCTTTATATGTTTTAGCTCCAGCCCCCTGATCATCTTTGCTGCTCTTCTCTGTACTCTTTCTAGAGCAGACATGTCAAAGCCAGATGCGGCCTGCGAAGTGGTTTCATGTGGCCTGCAAAGCCATCCTGGAAACAGTGAGGGAACGGCCCCCACTGCCTTGGCCCTGGCCCTGGCCCTGGCTGCGTTTCTTGCCTGTTTTTCTCCCTCCCTCATCTCAAATATTTTCCCACCACTCTGTACTTAGGGAGGAAGAAAGGAAAGAAGGAAAGAAGGAGAGGGAGGGTCTGAGGAAGTCCTGCCTTAGTCCGGTCCTGCTGCCCTTCTACCATCCCTTTGCCCCCTATCCTGGGGTCTCCCATCCTATTGCTAAGGAAGCTTTCAATACAAAACCGGATCTCCTCCCATGGAGAGGGAATAGGCCTCCCTCTGACTTTGCCCTCGTACCCATCATGGGCAACCTGGCTAAGAAGAGAAAGCACAGCAGCAGCAGCCTTGAGGAGGAGGTAAGTGCAGCTGGGTGCCCCCTTGGGGATGTGGGCTTGGTGCTGTGGGTGCTCGAGGGCCAGGTTGGGTGTTTGACCTCTGCTTCCCAGGGCTCCAGGCAGCTCGCACCACTATCCATCCCCCCACATGGCCACATGCCTTGGCACTTGCCCTGGTCCCACCGCCTTTTGCCTGAGACCCTCAGATCTGTCCCACTCCTGCCCAGGCCCCCACATGCCCCCTTGATGTGAACAATGTAGAGCTGGCATTGCCCACCCAATAGGCCACACCCACTCCACGCCCACCCAGTAGGCCGCACCCACCCTGGCCATACCCACCTGGCCCCCTGAGGGCAACCTCAATGCTGATGCGACCCTCAATGAAAGTTTGACACCCCTGTTCTAGAGTCTCAACATCTTTTTTACATTGTGGTAACCAAAACTGGAGGCAGTATTCCAAGTGTGGCCTTACCAAGGCATTGTAAAGTGGTATTAACACTTCACGTGATCTTGATTCTATGCCTCTGTTAATGCAGCCTAGCACTGTGTTGGCTTTTTTGGTAGCTGCAGCACACTGCTGGCTCATATTTAAATGATTGTCCACTAGGATTCCGAGGTCCCTCTCACAGTTACTACTATTAAGCAAGGTACCCCCTATACTATACCTGTGCATTTGGTTTTTCTTGCCTAAATGTAGAACCTTGCTTTTTTCACCATTGAATTTCATTTTGTTAGATAGCGCCCAGTGTTCAAGTCTGTCCAGGTCCTCCTGTATCCTAAGCCTGTCTTCTGGAGTGTTGGCTATTCCTGCCAGCTTGGTGTCGTCTGCAAATTTGATGAGTTCCCCATCTATACCCTTGTCCAAATGGTTGATGAAGATGTTGAAGAACACTGTGCCTAGAACAGAGTCCTGAGGCACCCCACTACACACTTCCCTCCATGTAGATGCGGTTCCATTGAGGACCACACGCTGAGTATGGCTGGTCAGCCAGCTATGGATCCATCTGGTGGTGGTGCTGTCTACCCCACATTTTTCTATCTTGTCAAGTAGTAGGTTGTGATCTACTTTATAAAATGCCTTACTGAAGTCTAAGTAAATTATGTCCACAGCATTTCTCTGATCCACTAATTTTGTCACTTGGTCAAAGAATGCAATAAGATTTGTCTGGCATGATCTATTTTTGACAAACCCATGTTGGCTTTTAGTAATGACTTTGTTTGCCTCTAGGTATTCGTTGTTTGATTATCTTTTCCAGGATCTTCCCAGGTATTGAGGTCAGGCTGATAGGTCTGTAATTTCCTGTGTCCATTTTTTTCCTTTTTTTGTAGATGGGAACTACATCAGCTCTTTTCCAGTTCTCTGGTAGTTCCCTTGTGCTCCAGGATCTTCGAAAAATATAGTTCAATTGTTCTGAGATCACATCTGCCAGTTCCTTGAGAACCTTGGGTTGTAATCTATCTGGTCCTGGCGATTTAAACTTGTCTAGGCTGGATAGGTGCTCACTTACCATTTTCTTGCCCATCTTAACTTGTGTTTCTATTCTGTTTTTATGGCACTATTTTTGATAGGTTGGTCTGTTTTTTCCTTTGTGTAAAGACAGATGCAAAAAAGGAGTTAAATAGTTCTGCTTTCTCCCTGTTGCTTGTCACCTTCTTGCCACTTTCACCCACTAATGGACCAATCATTTCCTTCACTTTTTTCTTGTTTTTTACATGTTGAAAGAAGCTTTTTTTGTTATTTTTGACTTTGGTCGCAAGCCTTAGTTCATTTTGAGCCTTGGCTTTCCTCACTTTATCTTTGGAGGCTCGGGCTATTTGCTGATATTCTGACTTAGTTATGTGCCCCTCTTTCCACTTTCTATACTTGTCCTTTTTATGTTTCAATTTATCAGAGAGTTCTTTATGCAGCCATGCTGGTTTCTTTTGAGAGTTGTTATTTTTCCTCTTTGTTGGTATTGTGTTAGACTGGGCTTTTATTATCTCATTTTTCAAAATTTCCCAAACTTCTTGAGTTGTTTTCCCCTTGAGGATTCTCATCCATGGAATCCTTCTCAAGCCCTCTCTAAGTTTATTGAAATTAGCTCTCTTGAAGTCCAGGACTCTAGTTTGACTGTGTTCTATTGCTTGTACTTCCATAATGTTGAATTCCAATATTGCATAACCACTTCCTCCCAGGGTTCCTATGGCTTCAACACCTAGATGATAGATGATAGATGATAAATGAAAATTAAAGAGCTCAGTCTTCACCCTATTGACTGTCATTATTTTCTCCAACTAGTGAACCAACTACTTCCTTGGCTTTCTTCTTGTTCCATGAATACCAAAAGAACATTTTTTATTTTGGTTACAAGCTGAACTTCAGTTTTCCTAATCCCATTGTTATAATTTCAAGCTGTTCTCTGATATATTCTGTTTTTCATACATACTTTCCTTTTCTTTTCAAAAAATTATTTTTATTGTTTTTTCAGTTTATCCAAGAGCTATTTATGCAGTCTTGATGATTTTATTAGGTGCTTCCTTTTGTTTTATTTGTTTTTTCTTGCTATTGTGTTTGGCCCTTAATTATCTCACTTTTTTCAGAATTTTACAACCCTTCTGAAGATTTCACAATTTTTATTAATATCATTCCAAGTTTTCCCCTTAGCCTAGACATGTCAAACACAAGGCCCGGGGGCCGGATGCGGCCCGCGAAGTTGTTTCATGTGGCCCGCAAAGCCATCCTGGAAACAGTGAGGGAACAGCCCCCTCTGCCTTGGCCCTGGCCCAGGCCAGCTAGGAGCCAATGTACAATTTTGTGGTGGCCATCTATGCTGAAACACATTCAGTCTTAACTCCATAACCAACCCCCCCCCCCGCATGGCCTGAGAGGAACAGTGAGGCTCCTCCAGTGGACCATGCCTTGGCACTTGCCCCGGTCCCACCCCCTTCTGCCAGAGACCCTCAGATCTGTCCCACTCTTGCCCAGGCCCCCACAGGCACCCTTGATGCAAACGATGTAGAGCTGGCCGCACCTACCCAGTAGGCCACACCCACTCCATCCATGCCCACCCAGTAGGCCAGACCCACCCTGGCCACACCCACCCGCCCCCCTGAGGTCAACCGCAATGCTGATGCAGCCCTCAATGAAATTGAGTTTGATACCCCTGCCTTAGCCTATTCAAGTAAATTTTCTTAAAATCTAGAACAGCAACCTGTTTTCTATTCTTTTTTTCTATATTACAGTATACTGCATTCTAGAATCACATAGTCACTCTCACAATGGTTCTACAATTTGTACTTTCTCAATGTTTTCTTTCCTATTAATAAATACTAACTCTGGTATATCTGACCTCCTAGGTCCCTCTTACATTTTTGGGACCTTGACATTTTTTTCCGTGCACATCAAGAACCTGTTGGCTTTCCACCCGCTGCAGAGTTTTATTCCCAGCTGATGTGGGGGTAGTTGAAATTCCCCATTACCAAAGTAATGTGTTTCCTGCACAGCCCAGTCATCAGATTTGTGAAAATATGATTTTATTTATATCTTCAGCATATAGCTTCAGCATTGGATCCCTTTGGCACAAACACATAGACCAAACCTGCAAGATTTTCATTTTTCTTTTCTTTTAATTTTTGCCCTGTCAGTTTCAGCAAGGTTTTTACCCTAGATGTCATAAATTATATAAGTTTAGTCATTCTTTACATATAATTCAATACTCTCACTCTCTTTTTGAGGCACCTTTTTCTTTGGAATAAATTATTTTCCATCACCATATTTAAGTCATGAGTTCCATCAGGTTTCAGGAATACTAACAATGTCATATCTGCCCCCTTCCCTTTACCAAAATTTCAAGTTTTCCTTATTTATTTCCATACTCTTGATACACTTCCTTGGCTAAACTCCACTCTATCTTGACTCCAGCTTTTCTGCTGCTCATGGCATTTAACTCTGATTCTCTTATCTTTCTGATTCTAGATAAAGTTCCTTCTATTTAACCAGCTATGATGATGTTGATGAAGATTAGATGACTAGTAAGGCCTTTGAACAGTTTACATTAAACATTAAACCAAGGTCTAAGAATATTAATGCATTAAAGTCTTCAACAATCAAAGAGCTATGTTTTATAATATAATGCTGTGCATGCATATTTACAAAAAGATTTCACTGAATCTTACTGTCAGCCTCCCTGGCTCTAATTTGACAGAAGATAACTTGACTAATGAGAATCTTCACTGCAATCTAAAATAAAGCCATGTTCAGCAGCTAATATCCCAACATCTGTATGGGAGTAAGTCACCTCCTTACTCACTGCTGTTTAAATCTGGCCATGTCTTTTTTTCCCACCTTTCTGCTAGCTCAACAGACATCTTGCTTTGTCTTTCCCAAGCTTGGTGCTAAGCAGATGACATAATTGGCATTCCTGTCCTGGGAAGTTCTAACTGTCAGCATAACTCCCACACTTCCTCCAAGAAAAGCACGTGCAAAATGATGGCTTTACTTTGATTTTGATTGTATCTGACAGTTTTATTGCAGTGAAGATCAGTGAAATATACTTAATTTTCAGTATTCAAATGTCCATCAACATAATAGTTTGCATTGGACTGAGTATCCAGAAATCAGATTTTAAAAACTGTCCATCAAGAAATCATAAATGATCAGTTTAATTTCCCAATATTCTAGACCAGTGCTTCTCAACGTTTGTGTGACGGCGACCCCAGTCACACAAATGTTCTGCGCATGTGCGGTGCCGCGCGTATGGGGGCGGGCCTCCCATGCGCGGCGCACATGTGCGCCGCCCCCCCATGCACGACGCGCATGCGCACCGCCCCATGCGCGGCACACGTGCACGGCGCCGCCCCCATGCACGGCGCACGTGCACGGTGCCGCCCCCATGCGTGGTGCACGTGCATGGCGCCGCCCCCATGCGCGGCACACATGCATGGCGCCACGAAAAATGGCGGATCGCCACCTTTGGCAACCCCCGAAAAATGGTCGATCGACTCCAAATGGGGTCGCGACCCATAGGTTGAGAACTGCTGTTCTAGACTTAACTGAAATTACTCTTCCTTTTTTACATTATAAAGGTATATATATAGCACTCTTCTTCTATACATTAAAGCAGTTCAATTTTTTTCAACTTTCTACACAGGGCTGCTGCCGCCGTTGCTTTAAGGAGTTCATTCATTACAGATAATGCAGTTCTTTATTTCAAAAAAGCAGTAGCAACTTTTTCAGGTTTGCTTTCACAAAGTCTAAACCACTTCTGTTGAATCATTTTTGAAGTATGCATAGCCTATCTATTTATATACACACACTCATTTTATGCATGCATTATTGCCCCTTCAACAATTAATAATAATAATAATAATAGTAAAGTTGGAAGGGACCTTGGAGGTCATCTAGTCCAACCCCCTGCTCGGGCAGGAAACCCTACACCATTTCGGACAAATGGCTGTCCAGTCTCTTCTTAAAAACTTCCAGTGTTGGAGCATTTACTGCTTCTGGAGGCAAGCTGTTCCACTGATTAATTGTTCTCACTGTCAGGAAGTTTCTCCTTAGTTCTAGGTTGCTTCTCTCCTTGATTAGTTTCCACCCGTTGCTTCTTGTCCTGCCTTCAGGTGCTTTGGAAAATAGCTTAATTCCCTCTTCTTTATGGCAGCCCCTGAGATATTGGAATACTGCTATCATGTCCCCCCTTGTCCTTCTCTTCGTTAAACTAGACATACCCAATTCTAGCAACCGTTCCTTATATGTTTTAGCCTCCAGTCCCCTAATCATCTTTGTTGCTCTTCTCTGTACTCTTTCTAGAGTCTCAACATCTTTTTTACATCGTGGTGACCAAAACTGGATGCAGTATTCCAAGTGTGGCCTTACCAAGGCATTGAAGAGTGGTATTAATACTTCGCGTGATCTTGATTCTATCCCTCTGTTAATGCAGCCTAGTACTGTGTTGGCCTTTTTGGCAGCTGCCGCACACTGCTGGCTCATATTTAACTGATTGTCTACTAGGACTCCGAGGTCCCTCTCACAATTACTACTATTGAGCATGGTGCCACCTATGCTGTACTTGTGCATTTGGTTTTTCTTGCCTAAATGTAGAACCTTGCTTTTTTCACCATTGAATTTCATTTTGTTAGTTAGTGCCCAGTGTTCAAGTCTGTCCAGATCCTTCTGTATCTTAAGCCTGTCTTCTGGAGTGTTGGCTATTCCTGCCAGCTTGGTGTCGTCTGCAAATTTGATGAGTTCCCCATCTATCCCTTCATCCAAATCGTTGATGAAGATGTTGAAGAGTACTGGGCCCAGAACAGAGCCCTGGGGCACCCCACTACACACTTCCCTCCATATAGATGCAGTTCCATTGAGGACCACTCGCTGAGTACGGCCGGTCAGCCAGCTACGGATCCATCTGGTGGTGGTTCTGTCTACCCCACATTTTTCTATCTTGTCAAGTAGTAGGTTGTGATCTACTTTATCAAATGCCTTACTGAAGTCCAAGTAAATTATGTCCACAGCATTCCTCTGATCCACTAATTTTGTCACTTGGTCAAAGAATGCAATAAGATTTGTCTGGCATGATCTATTTTTGACAAACCCATGTTGGCTTTTAGTAATGACTTTGTTTGCCTCTAGGTGTTCGTTGATTCGTTGTTTGATTATCTTTTCCAGGATCTTCCCAGGTATTGAGGTCAGGCTGATAGGTCTGTAATTTCCTGGATCCATTTTTTTTCCTTTTTTGAGGATGGGAACTACATCAGCTCTTTTCCAGTCCTCTGGTAGTTCCCCTGTGTTCCAGGATCTTTGAAAAATATAGTTCAGTGGCTCCGATATCACATCTGCCAGTTCCTTGAGAACTCTGGGGTGTAATCCATCTGGTCCTGGCGATTTGAACTCATCTAGGCTGGACAGGTGCTCCCTAACCATTTTCTTGCCTATCTTAACTTGTGTTTCTGTTTTGTTTTTTATGGCACTATTTTTGATAGGTTGGTCTGTTTTTTCCCTTTGTGTAAAGACAGATGCAAAAAATGAGTTAAATAGTTCTGCTTTCTCCCTGTTGCTTGTCACCTTCTTGCCACTTCCACCCACTAATGGACCAATCATTTCCTTCACTTTTTTCTTGTTTTTTACATGTTGAAAGAAGCTTTTTTTGTTATTTTTGACTTTGGTCGCAAGCCTTAGTTCATTTTGAGCCTTGGCTTTCTTCACTTCATCTTTGCAGGCTCGGGCTATTTGCTGATATTCTGACTTAGTTATGTTCCCCTCTTTCCACTTTCTATACTTGTCCTTTTTATCTTTCAATTTGTCAGAGAGTTCTTTATGCAGCCATGCTGGTTTCTTTTGAGAGCTGTTATTTTTCCTCTTTGTTGGTATTGTGCTAGACTGTGCTTTTATTATCTCATTTTTCAAAATTTCCCAAGCTTCTTGAGTTGTTTTCCCCTTGAGGATTCTCATCCATGGAATCCTTCCCAAGCCCTCTCTAAGTTTATTGAAATTAGCTCTCTTGAAGTCCAAGACTCTAGTTTGACTGTGTTCTATTGGTTGTGCTTCTATAATGTTGAATTCTAATATTGCATGATCACTTCCTCCCAGGGTTCCTATGGCTTCAACACCGTCTATCATTTCATCTCTGTTAGTGAGAATTAGATCCAAAATGGCTAATCCCCTAGTTCCTTCTCTACTTTTTGGGAGACAAAGTTGTCTGCTAGGTTTGCCAGGAACCTGTTTGATCTTCCACTTGGTGCGGAGTTTGTCTCCCAGTTGATGTCAGGGTAGTTAAAGTCCCCCATTACTATTGTGGTGTGCTTCCTACATACCTTAGTTAGCTGACTAGCAAAAAGTTCATCTATTTCCTCTGTTTGGTTGGGTGGTCTGTAGTATACACCTATGGCAATGTCATTTCCCCCCCCCCCTTTTATATTGACAATGTACAATGGTTTCTTTTGATCAGCCTTCAGCTGACTTTTTTGCTTTATTATTCCTTTATTCTAAGTTGGCATCTGATAAAGAAGGATATCATTTAATAATTTCTAAGAAGTATGTCTCAAGGTGCCATCAGACATATTTCCCAAGCTTTTTCAAGTGTTATGTTGTTGAACTTGCTGTCTTCTTCTGATTTATTGTATTACTTTTATTGAAGTTTCATCAGTTTAATATTTCTCTAAACTGATTTAAGATGTTAAGTGCCTGAAAAGCATCATAAATATTTAAAATAAAATAAATTTTGCTTTTGTTTGTTTCATTTTTACTGTCACAAAGCATTAGCTGAAGACAGGGACAAGATCAGCCATTGTGTTTTCAGCAAACACGTAGATGGTTTAGATGCTAGGGAGCAAAGATATTTTCTGTACAACAGAAGCAGATTCTGGGGGGAAATGATAACAATTATTGTCCTTTATGGTGCAAAGAAGTGATGATCTGGAGAAGCTCAAAGAAGAATGGTATGAGACCTGATTTAGTTTTAGATGAAATTATGTAATGACATAATTTTGGCCAGATAAACATGGCCAAAAGAAAGATGCAGTGTATGTTTGGAAGTTTTCAAAGTTCTCAGGTGATATGTCTATGGAGATTCTCAGTCATCCAGGTCATGGTTGTCCCAAAGATGCTTTTTCATGAGGCAACTGGACTGTCTTGTTTTTTCTATGAAGTCTAAATTTTAGACAGAGAAGACCGTTCCTTTGAAAGAGGAGTCAAAGAGGCCATCTATGTCAAAACTGAACAGCCCTCTCTCAACAGAGGGAGAGGAATATGACATCATCTATCTCCAGTCTACAACACAGACCTTTCAACAGTTCCAAGAAGGTTCCACACTCATTTGCACTACTTAGGTGACCCTGATGACACAGATAAGCCTCCAGGTAGCATTGAGAACTAGCTAAAAGAATGCAAATGAACAGCTGTCTGCAAGGAGTATAAATCCTTCCATTCCCCACCATCCAGTAAGAACTGAAGAAGCTTCTTGATGAGAAATGAAACATCTTCAAAGAAAAATCAAGAAAGTCCAGTTGTCTTGTGAAAGGAGCATCTTTGGGATTCTCAGTGATAGAATTTATTCTGGGGGTTGGTTGAGTGGAACTATTATTTAGATTTATAGATGACTACTTCTACCCGGAAAAGATATCACCAAGACACAGAACTCATGTTCTAAATGTAAACTCAGCATCCATAGCCAGGCATAAAGAACTTTATTGGATTAGTTCAACCTTCTAATGTGGTGCCACCCAGAAGTGTTCACTTACCTCCCAGCATTTCTACCCAATGGCCATTTGTATTAGAAAAGCAAGGAGGCCGAAACCAAGAAACTGGAGGGCACCAGGCTAGGCAAACTGAGTGCTTTCCCATTCCCTTTTGTTGTTGTTGTTAATTGCGAAGTTGTGTCCGACCCATCGCGACCCCATGGACAATGTTCCTCCAGGTCTTCCTGTCCTCTACCATCTTCTTCCCTTTTCTACATGTGCCTATAACTGGAGGATGTCGTGCCTCCGTCCGAGCCTGACTCTGAGGACGACATGGAGTTCCCTGTTGAGGCCCAGTAGGCTTTGGAGGTCTGTGGGGAGGAACAGGCTGAAGCAGGCCAGGACCCTTCAAGTTTGGAACAGGGAAGGCAGAGCTCAGGCGAGGAGCAAGGCCCCTCCCCACCAGATCCCAGAGCAAGGAGAGCAGAGAGGAGGAGGGAACAATGGAGGCAGGCTCACTTGCTCGGGAGGAGAGCATCACGCCCCACTCCACAAGGCACACCTGGGGAGTAGGTATTTAAGGTGACGCTGTGGAGTTGGGCATTTGCCGGGAACAAATGTGACCTCTTGTGATGTGAGCTCTTGTATCTGGACTCTTTGTATTTTGGATCAAGTTTGTTTCCTGCTGAGTTCTCCTTGCTGTCTTCAGTTTTGCAGTTTGCAGGTTACAGGCAAGCTGGGCGTGGAAAAGATATACTTTGTTATCTGTTTTACTTTAAAGAACTGTTTAACTCCCTTGACTGTTTTATTGAACTTGTGCCAGATATGTGGGGGCTGTTGGGTGAACATTGGCAGTGCTTACAAAGACAATTATTCTAACCAGCTAATTGCTTTGCCTCCGTTTGGGGCCCTGGGTCATCACAGAGGATCTCATGCAGCTATACAGCATTCAGTTTGAGTAGCCTGAATCCTCCCCATCAGCAAAGATCTGCCCATACAGGCTCTGAAAAGATCATCAGGAGACTGGTAGATGACCAAACTACAGTAGACCTGCTGACATAAGACACTTTGTAGAAATCCAGGGTATTTTTACATCTCTGGAAAAAGGAAGAATTAATATAAAGGTTTTTAACATTTTTTATATCATGGACCCCTTTGAGAGTCTGGTGAAAACTTTAGATCCTTATTGATAAATATGCATTGAAATATATAAAATAAAATATATGGGTGTGGGTTGTATTAATAGAATATCTGTAGCTCAGATTTGAACTTTGGAGTTCTTGCTGCCCTCTAAGCTTGGTTGAATATTGATTGCTGGACACTGCTATATGAGCCATCAATAGACCTACTGAAGTAAACCACATTTTACACACACTCAAAAGAGACAATAAAAAACTAGGAAGGAAACAAAAGGAGTAGAACACATCCCCTCCAATATTCAAACAAGGAGGGATCAATATCAGAAAAACAATCTGGCAGAAAGCAATATTCTAATCAAAGAATCACCAAGGATGAATCCCCATTCCCCAAACCCTGGGAAGTAAAGCTACTGTTTATAAATAGGGAGCAAATTGCATGCTCACTTGAACTGATGCTATTACCTAGTCAGGTAATAAAACATCTGCAAACAAGCTCAGGGAGCATCTAGAACTCCAAAGATTGCATTACAAAGTAGAACAATTATGCTTAAATAAAGTTATCAAAATATCTCGAATAAATAGGGAGAAAAAAGTCAGATTTAAATAAAGAGCTTGACACCTCTTGGACAAATCTCTAATAAACATAGTTATAACTAGACTAATCACGTAGTATAAATTAACTGTCTAATCAAAATTATTCTGGATAAGTTCCTTAAAGTTGTCCCCCCCCCCAAAAAAAATCCTATATATTTGGATTGTGGCATAATTTGTGTTCACCACAATTTTATTTCTAATTTGCAATTTAGCCTCTATTTGTTAAAGTGCTGCTGTTTTCTGTAATTATCTATTACTTAGGAAAAAGTTGTAAATAAGCCACTCCTGCTACAATTACTGCTTGTTAATGCCTCGGGAGATCAACATTAAGCTAAAGATATTGTATGCAAATCCCAGTCATACATACTATTTTGGCACTTCGTGGTCTTTAATCCTATTAAAGAGGATTTTCTTATTTGTATTCATTAGAAGTTGACTATTACACTTTGTATATAAAATGGGCTCAATAAACTTTTCCATGTAATTTAACTGGAAACTGTACGATCACTGCCACATAGCTTTCTTTCACTTGAGGTCTTGTGACAGGTTCTTTTTTTTTTAAATCATGCTCAATTGGATTGACCCAAACTCAGGAGAGACACAAACCCACGGGACCCTGGACAGGCAGATTCTTTATACTTCCCTATAAGGACTGGGTGGTGGCTTTAATTTGTGAATACAAACGTGTTAAAAGTGATATGAAAATGTTTTTTACATTGCTATCTCTATACTATTACCATTATTACTACCATATAACTATTACTCTTCAATTACTATTATGAAAATTTTTATACTCTATATCATTACCAATCAATATACTATACTATTACTATTCAATTACTATTACTTATTACTTTATTACCTAATCACCTTTTATTTGTTGTATACTAGTATGTTAAGATTTTAGGAAAGAACATTTCTGTCTTAAATCTGTTCTGTCCATCTCCTCTATTTCATCTTCTTTTTCAGTCAATAGCCAACATGTCCAGCTCTTGCACCTTTTTTACATTGTGCTTTGTCTTCCTGTCCTGCTATACTTCCTTTTCCTCATATAGGAAAGGAAAAAGGCAGCATGGGTGCCTTAAATTTTGCTAAGCTCCCTGCTCTTCCACAGGCCTCCTCTCTAATTCATTTTATTTAAAAACCTCAATCTATCAGCCTAAGATATAGTTTCCTTTTAAATATATTTTAGAAAACACACCATAGTAGCAGTCTAGTTTGTACATAACACTAATCCATAAAGCAAGGTTTATAAACCATAACAGTTGGGCTTATAGACATCTCACTAAGCAAATCCGACAATTTTGGTTTTATATATCAACACCTGGGGGCCCATTCTCACATAAATTCAAGATTTTATTCAAAAAGGCATAATTTACATAATAATTATGCTTGTTTTCATTTCTATACCTAATTTTAGTAGGATTATGAACACAAACTAACTTGGGAAGGGGGCATGGATTAATGCTTAGCCTGAAGAATATAGTTTAATAGCATAGTGGAGAATTTCAATTATTTTTTTCTCACCAGTAACCTGGCTTTCTGTATCTAATGTGAGCAGAATCCAGCAATTCCACTCACGATTGATGAGATTTGTCCCCATTTCCCAGACACTTTGCTTAAAATTGGTGATTCCTCCCCACAGGGAATCAGTAATCTTCAAGCAGGCAGGCCCTAGTTCTGAAAAGGTTAAGGAAAATACTCTTAAAGGAAGTACTCTAATTTTTCTTTACGCCCTTATTTTTTTTCCATTTTCCAATGCCATTTAACTAGGCCAATTAAAAATGTGCCCCTGCCTCCTCCAGCTAAATCCTGGGGTTGGCTACAGTGGTGAAAGTATCAGGCCAGAAACCAGGTGTCCGTACACTCTAGTCCCACCACCTTAGGCTCAAAGCCAATTGGGCATTTTGGGCCCGTCATTTTCTCTCAGGGAGAAAGAAATGGCAAACAACTTCTGAGAAACCTTGCCAAGAAAATTTCACAGATGTATCCATCAGTCGCCGGGAGTCAAGAACAAAGAAATCCTCTGACTCAAGACACAAACACACACTCAAGTTTGAAAGCAGGGCTGCTGCAAATGGGCAGATAAATTTTGTTTCCTCTCCTTCTAGTGAAGAAAATTGCTGGGAGAAATAGAAAGCAATCAACTCTCTCTCTCTCTCTGTGTGTGTGTGTGTGTGTGTGTGTGTGTGTGTGTGTCTGTGTGTGTGTGTGTGTGTCTGTGTGTGTGCATGTAAACATTTTCTTATAATACTTAGTCCCAGACCGAACAACTAGTGAGGTCTACCTCAAAACTGTACCTGAGATAATCTAAATGAAAATTATTTCCGTTTTAATCACCACCACTTTTCCACAAAGTAGGAACCTAGAAACGATAAACTTGTTTCGGGAAAGGCAAAAAATCAGGAGGACTCTGGCAGCACCTTTTCCAACTAACAAATTGTTATTGGAAGACATAACCTTTTGTGAGCTGCAGCTCACTTCATCAGATGCTTTATAATAAAAATTGGTTAGTTGAAAAAATTAACACCCCCTGATTTTTGCCCCCCACGAACACAGCTCTCTTTCTATCATACCTGGGAAGGATAACATTTAGCAAATTTTTCTGTTGCTTTAAGGCAGAACAAATCTTTTTGTTTTCCCAATAAAAAGGTTAACCTCAATAACCAGTACCCTACCTATGGGAAAATATTATCCTCAAACTCTAGACCAGTGGTTCTCAACCTGTGGGTCAAGACCCCATTTGGGGTCAAACGACCATTTCACGGAGGTCGCCAAACAACGCAGTCCGCCATTTTTTCCCCTTTTCCTTAGCTGTGCCACTCCCTTTTATTCTATTGCCTTTTGAAAGCCAATAGAATAGACTCTCTTGAATAGAGTCTAATTCTATTGGCTTTCAAAAGCCAATAGGAATTGTCCAGGCTGTCTCTGCCCTGCTGAGCCTGCCAAAAGTCCCATTCTGCAAACGATGCTGCACCAGTTGAGTAGTCCTCGACTTACGACCGGTTGAGTAGTCCTCGACTTACGACCGGTTGAGTAGTCCTCGACTTACGACGGTTGGCAGTCGTGGCATTAAAAAGGTTGAGAACCACTGCTCTAGATTCTATGAAGGATACAGGGGAAAAAAGAAGAAGCCTTGGGGGAAAAAAACCACAAAATACTCTCTTCCCTTTGACTAACTTATTTTTTTTAGTAATTCTATTCATTTATAACATAAAATGTAAAAATACAAAAGCAAATAGCAATGGACAACAGTAGAGAAAGGGATTAATTAATTGAAAACAGCAAACTTATTTGCTAGGCTGTCTCAGATAATTACTAGAAGAAAGTTTCACCAGAACAACTTTTATTCTTTTTATTTTGTGATTTCTCCCCATCTCAGAGTGTCTAATTTCCTCACTGAGGTTATCCTGTACACTCAACAGTATAACCAGCCTGTATCTGCAATTTATTTTTTCTGACACCCTATCAAGGTAACACAAGGAGTTACAGATTTGAAAGAGGGTGTCACTTTTTTCCTGATAATTGGCAGACCGATTCACAATGGTGGCCAAAATCCTTTCTTGAGATGTTTGCACATGGCAAATTCTTTAAAAACAACAACAACCCAGCATTATTTATTCTACCGGATAAAACACAGTCTAGAAACACATCTCCAGATGTATAAGTATCCTTCATGAGCAGAAGGATCAAGGAAGCTGGCCCTAAATCATGAAAAGATTACTAAAATTAGTCCCATGCCTAAATATGCATCTGTAGGTTTTCTAGAAGTTTCTTCTAATTAAAGAGAAAGCTGAGATATGGATATTAGGCAGAAATCTTAGCGACTCATCTATCCCTCACACATGCATATCAAGATTATTCCCTTTGGGCATTTTCCAGAAAGAATTTGAATGAGGTGTTTTAGAGAACATACCATTTTGTTCTGAGCGTCTGTACAAGAGAATGATCCTAAGCCTTCTGGCTCCTCAGATGCACACTGTCTCCAAGGAATGAATATCAATCACAACAATGTGCCTCAGTAGGTGACACTATCTTTTAATTCTTCCAGTGTTTGTGCAAAAGGCACTTTTCTAATGTCAGAGTTTTCTGTTTCCTTTTTCTCTCTTGAAAAGCAGGAAAATAAAGGTATGCTTTACCTATAAAAAAAATTCCTCTGATTAGAGTACCTACTAACTCCAGCAACATAATACTGTAAATAAACAGACTTCAACTGTGCAGAAAATTTTATCACCACCTTGAGTAAATACTGCCAGAATGAGTATGAGCTCTGAATTAAAGGTCAAGAAAAATAAAACGCCCAAGAACAATATAATACTGCTCAATTCACAATCTCTTCTTTCAGGGTGTTGTGCAATTCTTGTCCTGGATTTTCAACCAAGTTTAATTTGTTTTTTTTTCTAAAAAAATGGAAATGAAGAGAAATTCATGACAGGAAATGAAAAAGCAATCTAAAAATGGTATAGGAGTTTGCATACCTACACTGATGAATATATGTTATGATTTAATTAGGGCTAGGCAAGAAATAAATAGATCACTTACTTTGAAATTACATTTTGATCAATGTATGATTGGGGTTTTCAGACTTTCTAGCACCTTAGCTGTCAACTGAGTTTTGAAGAAGAAAAGCTGGAACACAAGATAACTCCTCCTACTCTGCCTATGTAAGGCTGATCAGGTGCTATGAGGAGCCCCCCCCCTCCTCGATACTAGTGAACTCCATGAGGGCCCTGATCCACTGTTTGATAATTCCCATTCAACATAAGAGTTCCCATCTTTTCGCTTTGCATTTCTTTACTTTTCACTTCAACATCAGTTGTAATAATTCTGTTGCCTAGCATTCTCCCTTTAATTAATAAAAACATAATGAATTAGAAGAGGGCTAAACTGACTGCTTTGATTAAAGAAAAAAAACACAATTACTTTTGTTTCAACTTGGAAACCACTTCTGGACTTTGTGCTTGAGGTCGAAAAAATGAAACGTTTACCAGTTAGATAGGTTTGTTGTTATAGAAATGGCTAGTTTATATTAATATGTAAAAATAAAAACTTGAGTCATTCTACTGCACCAAAGGGAGTTGGAAGTTTTTTCTTTCTTTTTTTCCTTTGCCCTACACTTTTCCCTTCCCTTCACTTTCTCTTACTTTCCCACTATTTTCTTTTGTATTTTTGTATTTTATATTATTAACTAATAAAAAATAAAACAAAAACACAGTGAAGCAGCATTATGGGATCACTTTCTGCTTTTTAAAATATAAAGGTAGTCAGTAGTTCCCTCCCAACTTTTTTAAGTATTAACAATCTCACCCTGTTACAACTGTTTGCAAAACCTATTTTCTCAGTGCTTGCCAAATTGAACCAGCATATCAGACTTTGTAAAGCTTAAACAAAACTGAAAGAGATTCCTATCTCTGTTAGGTCAAAAAATATTGTTTATTTTTTTAAAAGAAATCCATTCAAAATGGTTTGGGATCTGAAACCCTCTACCAAAGCAGTACTAGAGAGCTGCACATCTCAACTATATGTCTATATGATGGGAACTGCTTTGGAAAAACTTGGGAGATTACTTTTAAGGTACTTCTCAAAATGTAGTAGCCAGTTAAAATTAGTGTTCACAGAACTGCTAAAGTTTAATAGTGAAGCAAAGGAAAGGATGCTGATATATTCCTTGTTTGGTTTAAAGGGAGGGACTATGACTTACTATAAACCAGACAATATTCCCTCATCCCTTCCCTTAGGCTCCAATTATTACATGGACAACTACCTTGGTGATCTGGATTCATTCTCAAGATCATATTCTCTGGATAGTGTTCTGCTTGTTTCTAGTGGAACCTCTACCTAGAAGCAAGTTAAATTAAACTAGATAAATCTCTTCCCACTTCTTTGATGCAACATAAATAAAAAGTGGATTACATAGAAGGCCTCCTGTTTTTCTTAGCAAGAAGCTCAGAGGTGATAAACATACCTTATTTTGGCTTATCTTGATAGCAGATACACTCCATTAATCATTGGCTATCCTGGGAAATAGCAGGTAAATTCCCCTCCAGGTGCTATAATTCATTATCTGGAATGGGTATCTTGGTTTAATGTGATTTAAGAAAATATTCATTGCCAACTTGATTAGAAAGTCCTATCAGCAGCCTGGCAGGGGAGGCACTTAGTGTGGCATGGCACCATTTTGTGATTGTCAGCCTTTGTCTTTAGGAAGTGCAGATACAGATGTGTCAGTTGTACACTGGATCCAGAAACACTGTTATAGTTCAGTAGTGTCCTTCCATTAATAAAAATGTTGGGAAGCTGTAGCCCCAAGACTGCAAATATCCTTATATTGAAAATTGAGTCACATAAGTTTTTTATCATCTCTGGAAATTCCTCTGACCATAGATGATCTTTTTTTCTCCCATTTTGAGGCAGAAAACTTATGAAAATTCCAGAGTATTTCCAAATACTGTTGGAAATTTTTCCACCTGTTTGTCAGTGTTATTGCTGAAGCCATGGCTGATCTTTGGATGCTGAGATGGCCTGGGCACTTGAGCCTATTATTGTTATTTATTTTGCTACATTTGTAATCTGCTACTTCTCAGCTACATTATTTCCTGGGCTTAACGAAGATAATGTTCAGAGCAATGAAGCAGATTAGTTGCAGTGTAAGTGGAAGAGTTCTTAGGATGATTTGAATGAATGTGGAGTGTGGTATTTTTTAAAATTCATCTGATACCCTACTCCTTAGCAATCTTTGAAGAGAAGAGGATTAATTCTCTGCACAGAAAAAGGTGACAATGCTTTCCATACTGTCTCTGTCAAGATATTGAGTAAGGAAACTGGCAGTTGAAGGATTGCTTTGAGTAATTAAGCTCTGTTTATATAGAAAAAATAGTGATCAGATTTATTTTGTTTTAGGCTGGTAACCTTTTCTACTCCTTGCCCTATTTATGTTGATTCTTTCTAGCTAGTAGGTTTTGAAGGCATGGATAGGGCATGTTTACTCAAGCTAGGACAGGAGACTCCCCGTGGTTAAGAAAGAAGACTGATGCATTGTGGAGGGTACACTCTGTGGTAATATCACAACTCAAGACCTATTTCAGTTAGAACTTTGAGATATGGTTATCCCAATAGATGACTGAAAACTAAATGGGAGGAAATGTGATTCTGGTCGGTGTTCATCAGCAGATTTTGATACCGTAGTTTGATATTTCTTTAAAGGACATCTGGCAGGGTTAGGCCTTTGGACCACTATTTTTCAGTGAAGTGAATCACTGATTTCATGGTACATTTGGGTATATGTCCAAAAGGTGATACTGGGAGATTATTGTTTCATTCCTAGTCATTAAATTATAACAGTGGTGGTGAACCCATGGCACGCATGCCAGAGGTGGCACTCAGAGCCCTCTCTGTTGGCACGCACACCACTGCCACCAGCAGCAGGTCCATCAGGCCACTACCGCTGCCCGGAGCAGGAGCCCCACCCAGCACAAAGAAGGCAAAGCGGCCGACCAGCAAGCTTGAGTAGAGGTGGTAGAGCAGAGGTCTCCAACCATTGTTGATTGGTGGACTGGAAAAAAAGGGAGGAGGAAGCATTTTACATGCGTGCATGTGCGCACAGGGCCGTGAGCACATATGCGCTGCAAATGGGACAGGGCTAATACCTGCATGATAGTCACTAGCCCTGCCCGATTCTTGCATGGTGCAGCACCTTGTATGTGCACCCTGCAGTGCAGTGGCGGCTGTTTTTGTGCCTTGCAGCACAGTGGCCCATTTTTGCGCCCCCATTTTTTTTGTGCCAGAGGCGGCACTCAGAGGCGCCTCCCTGCCTCCCTGAGGGCACCACAATGCTGATGCGGCCCTGGCATTTTACGATAAATAAGTGGGTTTTGGGTTGTGGTTTGGGCACTGGGTCTCTAAAAGGTTCGCCATCACTGAACTATAATGTCCCACTGGTCTAATATTTCTTCTATTGTTTAACATCTACACAAAAGTTCTGGAGATCACTCAGAGCTTTAGAATAGTGTGCCATTGAATGCTGATGACATCCAGATCTACTGCTCCCTACCATCTAGTTTCCAGATTGACTTGAAGGTTGATTAATCTCAATAATGATCCAGGCAAGGGTGAACAAGCAAATTAAATGCAGATGAGATAGCAGTATTATTGGTAGGGAGGAAACTTGGACTGAAAGGTAAAGCCTGTTTTGATTTGGAATACATTCCCCCAGAAAGAACAGTTTGCTGTTTTGGAAGGCTCCTTGTCTCAGTTCTTATTGGATGTCAGATGCTGTTGCAGCAGACAGTAGTATGTGTTTGCACAACTGCAAACATTCCTCAGCCAGTTGCATCTGGTAAAATTAGTGACCTTCAATAGATGATATACATTTTGTCATTTTGACAACATCTCAGCTTGCTAAACTGCTGAATCTGCTTTCCCCTTGTCATGTAAAATGCTGCCTTTGCTCACCCACATTCTTTACCATCCTGCCTGCTGTTGCTTCAAAGTTATTTTGTTTTGATTATTTTTTTCCTCTATATGAATATTTAATATCTGAGTTTGAGTCCTGATGACAGGCTGTCATCATGATAATAGTCTGAACTTGGCAAGACAATCAACATTCATCATATATTGACTGACTAAAGACTAGGCAAAGTCTTCACCTTTGATGGACAAATAATTTTTCCTCTTTGAGATAAAGGATTCTGATTCAGTTTAGAAGGACCTGCTCTGAAAAACATGAATAGGAATGCCAATAAATAAAATGCTTTTTAAAACCAAATTGATGCTCTCCAAATTTCCTGTGTCCTAATTTCCATATCCTTCCAGTCTCCTGGTTTCTTTTCCTTCCCATGTCTTCCCATCATCTGACATAGCTGTATAATTTGTGTTCAGAAGATTTTATTTCCATTTGTAATTAGCTTGTTTTGTTATTAGACCTAGGCAAGACATTTAAAAAGATTCATCCCCAAAACACTGAGGAATCTCTGGCCTCCGAAACCTTCAGCACAGCTGCTTCAAGGGTCTTCCCAGGTTAACTTCATTGGCATTTGCATTGGACAGTTGTCTGGGCAGCCATCTTGGGAAAACTCTTGAGGAATGTATCTACTTCAGAGCTTCACAGAGAGAAGCTTCATAACTCTCCTTGAATATTTGCAAGAATTATTGGTTATGTTGCTCAAACCTAACAAAGTGGTAGCTTTGAGATTATTGTGTGTGGAACAAGTCAGCTTCATTCAGAATTTTATCAAATTGGTTTCTTTCCACTGAGTTTTGTCTAGTTTTTTGACAGCATGCTCATTTCTGATTGTTCTGAAACATTTTATGGCTGCAGAAAGGAGCAGAAGATGAACAATATGGAAACACTCAAGTCTGAGATTTCCTGGGAGCTTAATTTCATAAGGCTAAGACCACTTGGGTAAACTAATGCTTGTTAGTCAAGAGTTCACTTAATATGTTTTGCTAGTAAGAAGACCACACTACTGTAAGTGAGATGGTGAGATTAAAAGGTCAAGTCTACATACAGCAAGTTTTCAAAGTTTGGAACTGTAGTTTCAGAAGTTATCTTGGTGTGTTTCCTGCCTCAGTGTGGCAAGAAAAAGAACTGTTGATTTTTGGAAACTGTGATTACTATGGAGTGCAAAAAAGAGATTTTGCTGGTAGAGAATTGGAGCTTCAGTTCTTCTCTCTTCTGAATTATAAGTTAGCTTTGCGCATTTTACCTACATGTTTTCCCTGTACACATATACAAACTGGAAGGCTGCATTGCATGTCATGAATAGCTGCCCTGTTGAAGGGCAACAGAGTTTCAGTTTGCATATTACACCATTATATAAGTTTATGTTAAAAGATGAAACACACACATTTCTTCCCATTGGGATGTAGGATGTACAGTTCTTCAGTCTTCAACTTTTTCAATGCTTGCAGATTCAGTTATTTTTTGTAAAATTTAAATTAATAAATTTCTCCACTTTTACTCCAAACCTCTGTTCTTTTTTAGAGGATCTTTTTTAGGCCTGAGGTTAACAAGCTGAGGTATGGCTTTCTTGGTTAAAGGAATTAATCCCAAAGGAATAACCTGATTATCTCCCCCAGCCTTCTTTCTCTCTCCCTCTCCCCTTCCCCATAATGTCACTTGATAACTTCTGTTGTTATTATGAACTCAAGTAATTTATAACTCCACTTAGCATTGTTTTATTTCATGTATAATGTGACTTTCTGGTGCTCTTCCTGTGTACTTAATGTCTTATGAAAGCTTGATTGCATAAGCTAAGGTTACTACTAATGCTATCGAAAGTAAGTTTGTATTGAAGGATTGCATTGTAAAAGACTAAATAAATAATAAGCAAGCTACAGCATAGACGTTGGCTCCCTAATGAGGTCAGAAGGCTTATTAGGATTTGTTTTACACTCGTTTGAATAGCTTGGACAGGGAAGACCCTGCTGTAATTTTCTGTCCTTGGCTGCAACATTAGGTAGATGTTGTGTGCTACTTCGTTTCCTTCTCATTTTTTCCTGTATCATCCAGGGGTATCTTCAGGAGATGTATGTCAAAAAAGTCAAGATCCAGCTCTAATTGCAGTCAAAGCTCCATTTATTTTTTATGTGTGTAGATTCCATCACTTTTCACATGGTGTCCATATCTTCCTACATTGCAGGTTCCTATTGTGCAGTGCAGATGCCAGCTTGACTTTTTTTTTTGACATACTCAGATGCCACTGCTCCTTACCTTGAACAATGGGTCTCAATGAATTGGAAGAAACTGGCATAGTGGTAGAAGGTTCAAAATGTACTGAAAAAAAGAAACAAGTTAGAGCAGGTACTTGCTGCATGAACCTGATCTACACCATGCATGATTTACACACACAATTAACTTTAGCAAGCTCTGGGTTAGAGTGTGACAGCTGTTTAATAATGTCTCACAAAGACACACATCACATTTGAGCAGCCAGTAATGGATATTTTTGAATCTGTGCAAGCAATCTGGTGTGTGAAATGGAGTCCTTTGAGGATTTCTCATATCATCTGCATTTAAACATTTATTGAATCTCAACCTCATCAAACTATTCTTAACAATTGAATGGTGTGTGTATATATATGTGACCACACATGTGTCTTTCAGAACCAGAAATACATTTTGCTATATATTAAAGATGCATGAATGTGAGTGTGTGGGAACTTACAGAAAAAAAGATGGGGTTACTTTTGAAAATTCATTAAATGTTACTGTTCATCTTTCACTAACAATTCACACTGACAACAAAGATCTGCACCTTAAGTCACAGCAGCCAATTTAAAACAGATGGCATTGATGCTGCTATTGCTGGATTAACTGGTGATAGATAATTTATGCTATAAACAATTCTGTTTTGGGAGGTTATTTTAAATACAAATTCCAACCTTATCCATTTTCCCCTTTTCTGCAAACATATTAAACATTTGATTATGAATATTGAAATATGCATATCTGAATGTGTGCTCACTTTTGGTCAAACAGTTTATAACATAATATTTGTTCTTTTTCAATTTATAAATAGATGATCTTTCAAACTTTATTATCCAGACAGTCCAGGGTGTGGGTAGATTCTACTGATGAACAAACATTAAGATAAGTGACATGCAGAATTATGCAGAAAACACCCCATAAATTAAAAGAACCTGGTGTTTTTCATAGCACTGGGACAGTAACTTTCCATGCCATATAATAGTATATGAACAACAACATCTGCTTTAACCCATTAATTGCCCACCTTTCTATAAAAATCCAGCGTTTCTCAAGCAGGATGCAACAGAAAGCTCTAACCACTGATAGGACATTGTGAAAAAAGAATGAAGGCTCTTAAAAATGTCTTTAATATCTGGCAGCTGAGGCTCATATGTTCCATCAGTGTCCACCAGTACTGATGGAAATAAGTTGTGATCTACCCACCATATATAAGAGGACCTAGAATAAGGGTCTTCAAACTTGGCAACTTTAAGATTTGTGGACTTCAACTCCCAGAATTCCTCAGCCAGCCAGGGCTGGCTGAGGAATTCTGGGAGTTGAAGTCCACAAGTGTTAAAGTTGCCAAGTTTGAAGACCCCTGACCTAGAATGTCATCTCTCTTTGATCATAATGGGAAATTTAAAGGAGTGACACTTGGTGCTAGACAGCAAAGTGTCATTATTGTAACATGAAGCTCTCATGCAGAGAAAGGGTTCATAATAAGCTTTATATGAAAACAGCTCATAAACCTCAGAGAATGCTGTCCACTGCACCTTGGTTTGATCTAGTATTCTGTCCTTTCCCCATCCTGTAAGAAATGGGTAGTTCTCCTGCAATTCGGTAGTGGGATATAATTCTGCACTGAATTTGACAATCAATTATTTTTTTAAAAAAAGGATATTTGACAGCCACAAAGTCTTCCACTGAACTTTAATAGTCAAATAAGATATCTAAAGGTTTCTAGTCCCATTTCAAACAGAATTCTGCATTTCAACCAATTCTTTCAAGAATTAGGTTCTTCTTCTATATCTTATTTTTATTTATTTAACTAAAACATTTATATAACTGCCTATTTTATAACAAATGCTGGACAGCTCCAATCAAAAAGTTATTTTGTTTAAAGTTCATTCATTTGCCACATTTAGCCATCAAATGTCTAAATATTAATGCTTTGTACACAAAATAAATGATCAAATATTGCTTTTGGCAGCTATATTGAAATCCTGCTTGTTCTGTGCTGTTGTCAATAAAAAATATTGCACCATCCTTCTTCACAATGGAGGCTAATCCCAGCTGAATGACTTACTTGGAGCAGGGATCTGATATGCTTCTCATTCATCCCACTTTTTCTATGACTGAAGAGGCTGAAAGAGTGTTGAGCTTTAGTTTGGATCCAGATGCAGAGGAGATCTGTTAGGAGGAACCCCACCCAAAGTACAAGTAAGAATGTGTGCAAGGAAAAGAACCTGCAAAACAAAACAAAAAAACCCTTATCCTTTTCATTGTCTGTATTCTTATGGCTTAAAAATATAGAAAATTCCACAAACCTTTACAATTCATAACATCTTGTAACTTTCTCTGTATCTTCCTTTAATTTATGTAACTGTTAAATTGCCCAAGATTTCTTTTTTTTTAAGTATAAATCAATCTGCTTTCATTTTTTCCATATGTAAGTCTTCATGGTGCAGGCTTTTTAAATCAGGGATCCCCAACCCTGGTCTGTGGACCGGCACTGGTCCGTGGCATGCCAGCAACCGGGCTGCACAAATAAGCAAAGCTCCATCTGCGGGATGCAGGCAGTACACGAAACCACACCCCCTCCAGTCCGTGGAAAAACCTCTCTCCATAGAACCAGTCTCTGGTGCCCAAAATGTTGGGGGCCTCTGTTTTAAATGCAAAGTTACCTGGTGTAAACTCCTTTTTAAAAGAACTATAACTACCAGTGTTTATACCCAGTTTTTAATTACTTGCCTTTGTTTTAAAAAATGCAGAATTTTTATTCTGCTGCAAAGTTCCGGGGGTTACTGAACACCCAGATTCATGAAGCAGTATTCATGGTAGAAGTTTTCACAAGAAGCAGTCCTTTTTGCCAAAGGATTGAAGAACTCCAGCTCTTGAAGAAGGATCCAGGAGATATGATGGTGCCTTGTGTGGATAAAATCTTCCATTCAGTTTTCGATCTTGTTGAACACAGAAAAAAAAAACGCTTCTTTTTCTGAATTTGCCACACTGTAATTTTTTTCCTTTATACCCTGCATAATAGCATAGAGTAACAGAAACATCTCTTGTCTTACCTGATTGGAGAGGTTTCAATTTGTCGTTGAGTTGGTGGGCACGAGAGGTCAAAATCTAAAGAACTTAATTTTGGATAAGCTGTTTGGTTGGTTAAATAGTTGGCTGGAACCCCTATCAAATGTTTTAAGCCTTAAATGAACGAAGAAAACTTGTACTTTTTGAGGCATTGCTAAATTTGGTTCACTCAGTGTTGCTCTTAGGTTTATTCTATCTAGAATCTTGTGAAATAACATGCAATCACCTCTTGCTCTATATGAGCTGATGATGGTGATAATTTGGATTTATAAGACTTTTCAATTAAAAAAATACTTCAAAGTGATATGCAGTTTGTTTATTAGAGTTATATGGCTGCTCAGTTCGCAAGGGGAACCCTGGGCAACTCACAATTTGAAGAAGTATGTCAATAAGAAATTAAAAATAAATAGAAAATACAGATACAAAAAAGACTTCCGGTGGTTAAAGCGGCGATGATGGCGGCTACTTTGTAGCCGTCCTTCTGAGACGGTGTCAGATCCGCGGAGCACAGCGCTCATCAGCTGGCTCGCGGTTCGAAATCCCCTTCCCGGGCGAAGGGAAGGGGTAGAGACTGCATGAATAGAGGTAGAATCTCTTAACCTTCCCTGGATTTTTTTTTTAGGGGGGTAGAAAGAGTGCTCCCTCGGAGTTCATTGCCTTCTCCGCCTCTCAGCTGTCTTTGCTTCTTCGGAAGCAAAGTGAAACGCCGCTACCATCTCCGCACTCAAAGCTGCTTGGTGAGTGACTTTTAAAGCGGACAGAACTGTTTAAAGGATTTTACTTAGAGTTAGAGACTTATTATCTTTAATTTTTTCTTTTTAGTATAAGCTGACTTTTCTTTTCTTTTTTCATTTTCTTTTCTTTGGGCGGAAAGTGAGAGTGAAAGTAAAATGGCGTTTTGAAAGTTTTTTTTTCCTATCTCCGGAAAGAAAAGACGGACTGATTGAACTGTATGCTTAACATTGTTTTTTTTCTTAAGCCTTTTTTTTTCTTTTAAAGTGCCTTGGGAGTTTTTACTTTTATTGTATTTTTCCTGGTCTTTTTATTTGTAAGGATTTAAGTACTTTTTTTCCCTTTTTTAAGAAGAAAGAAAGATAGTTTAAAATGGCTTCAAAGAGACAACCAGCTTCTATAGTTTCTAAGGTGATTTCTTCTCCTGTTACTGCAACTGTTCAACAACAACTTAAAGTAACCCCACTGGTGCAACAACCTAAGGCTATATCTCCACCTTCTCCTCCCCCATCAGGCACATCTGCACAAGATTTTAAGGATATAATGGGAAAGGCTGTGTCTCAATTTAGGGAGGAAGTGAAGCAACTTCTGGAACAGAGCAAATCTGAAACTAAGGAAGAATTGAAGAAGGAAATGAAGGAGCTTTATGTACAGAACAATACTATTTTGAGGGAAGATATAGTCTCAGCTTTATCTGGATTGGCTTCTGTGGTTGTGAAGCTGGACTCCAGAGTGGAAGAAGTCAAAGAAAAAGTAGAATTTTTGGATTATAAATTTCAAGATATGGAAAAAAAAGTGGAAACCTCACAAGATGATATTCTTATGTTTCAGTACAGAAAGATGGAATATGCCTTGAGAATCAGAGGCCTTAAAGAAGATAAGAATCAAGATCTGATGGAAATGGTGATCAATGATTTGGCTGTTGTTCTGAATATAGATAAAGATGAATTACGTGGAGCAGTGGAAAAAATCTATAGAGTTAATTCTTGGATTGCGAAACAGAATTTGCCTAGAGATGTGGTGATCTACTTTGCTAAGAAGTCTCTGCGTAATCAGATTTTACAAGCTTTTTATAACAAAAGATTCCAGATTGCTGCTCAAGATATTATTATTTTAAAGGAAATCCCATCCAAAATCTTAAGAAACAGAAAAGATTTTGCTTTTTTAGCAAATGAACTCAAAGCAAGACTGATTTCATTTAGATGGGAGATTCCGATGGGTATTGTTTTGAGCCATGCGGGGACACGTTATAGACTTAACACAGTTACTAAAGCTAAAGAATTTTATAATACGGTCCTGGGTGCAGGCTCATCCTCATCTACTCAGAGAGCCTTGAGTGATAAAGAGGTGGAACAGCAGTCTGAGGGATCAGGCCTGATGGCTGCTGGGCAGGCGGAATGGATGCGTCAAGCAGAGGTTAAAGAACAGAGAATGACCCATGCAGCATATAAACGTAAGGAAAAGGAGCAACAGAAGAAAGAAGCTAAAGAATCTGCTCATCAGATTGTTTCAATGCCGGTGGGAGGAGCAAGACCCAAAAGTTCTGCAACACATTCTTCAGTAGCAGATCTTGAGGGAATCTTCTCCAGGCTCCTGGTTGAGGGAGATGGCAAAGTTCCTGACCTGGAATGTTAACGGTTTAAACATCCCCCAGAAGAGAAAGAAAATCTTTCATTATCTAAAGCAACACAACAATGACATTATTTGTTTGCAGGAAACTCATATTTTACTTAAATATCAAAAATACTTAGCTAACCTTCGCTTGGGAGCTCATTTTATATCTCCTGCCCCTGGGAAAAAAGGGGGTGTGGTAATTTATGTTAAGCAAAATTTACCAGCTTGTTTGGTAGAATCAGATCCCCAAGGAAGATATGTTATGGTTGAACTTTGTTTATATGGTAAGAAAATACTTATTGTGGGACTGTATGCACCAAACTAGCAATAGGAACAATTTTATAAGTTGTTACATCAGAAAATAACTCTGTTGGACTATACGTCCGTGATATTAATGGGAGACTGGAATGGTGTTTTAGATACACAAAAGGACAAAAAATGTTCTTCTATTTTTTTTAAACAGGCTAAACTACCTAAAGCCTTTTTTGAATTGAAAGAAGATTGGGAATTGAGAGACTATTGGCGCGAATGTAATCAAGAGGAAAGAGACTTTACCTTTTTTCAGACAGACACAAATCCTTCTCAAGGATTGATTTTTTTTTATTACAACAGATTTATATAACAGGGTGAAGAATATTAAAATCTTTCCTAGGACATTGACAGATCATAGTCCAGTCTGGATGGAATTGGTCGCTGAGAAAGAAGAGAGGAGATCCTGGAGGTTGAATGAGAATTTATTTAAACAAGAAAAAAATGTTCAAAAACTAAAGGAATGTTTAAAGGAATATTTTGCTTTAAATATGAATAAGGGAACATCAATGTCAATGGTATGGGATGCAAGTAAAGCCTTTATGCGTGGGATTTTGATAAAAATGAACAATTTTCATAGACAGAAGCAGACTCAGAAACGTAAAGAATTAGAAGATGAGATTAAATTAAAAGAGAAGCTTTTAATTTCAAATCCTTCAGATGAAAAGGTGAAAGGAGCTATAGAATTGTTAAAAACACAATTTAATATGTTGATGACTGATCAAGCTGCAACCAACTTATTGTTCATGAAACAAAATACATTTTGTAATGCTAACAAACCAGGGAGATGGTTGGCTTATCAGTTAAGAAAGAAACAGAGACAGAGAATTATAGACAAAATAAATTATAATGGCAAATTGGTTTATCAGAAAGAATTGATAAAGAAATCTTTCTTAGATTATTATCAAAAATTATATAAGAGTACTAATGTACAAACTACAGATATAAATAATTACTTAAGTAAAGCTAATTTTCCTAAATTAACAGAAGATCAGAAGAAAGAGATTAATGGTTTAATTACCAATGAGGAAGTTGTGACAGCTATTAAGCAATTGAAATTAGGCAAGGCGCCGGGTACGGATGGTTTGACGTCTATTTATTATAAAACTTTAGTAGAAGAGATGACCCAACCGTTATGTGAGCTTTTTAATAATATATTACAGGGCTTAGAGATCCCTCCGTCATGGCGTAATGCTTTTATATCTTTGATTCCAAAAGAGGACCAAGATCTCACCTTGCCTAAGAACTATAGGCCTATATCTCTTTTAAATGTGGATTATAAAATTTTTGCAAAAATTATAGCCAATAGGTTCATGGGGGTTTGGCAGCAGCTTATACATAAGGACCAATCGGGTTTTATAACTGGAAGGTATATGAAAAATAATGTTAGACAAATTATTAATTTATTAGAATATTTAGATAAAAACAACCAAGTCCCTGCAGGGCTGATATTTTTGGATGCTGAAAAAGCCTTTGACCAGTTGAATTGGCAGTTTATGTTATGTTTAATTAAGGAGATGAATTTTGGACAAAATATATTACAAGTTTTATCTAATATATATCAAAAACAGACTGCTCAACTTATCGTAAATGGGGGTTTATCAGAGGTTTTTACAATAGAAAAAGGTACAAGTCAGGGATGTCCATTATCTCCGTTATTGTTTGACTTAACATTGGAAATTTTGTTGATTAAAATTCGGGAGTCTCAAGAAATAAAAGGAATAGAAATTAATAAAAAAAATATAAGTTAAGAGCTTTTGCAGATGACTTGGTTGTTACTTTGTATCAACCTACTTATTCGGTAGTTAAATTATTACAACTGATTCAGCAATATGGGTGTGTCTCGGGTTTTAAAATTAATAATAATAAGACCAAAATATTACCCAAAAATATGACTAATTGTGATAAACAGACTTTGGTCAATTTAACAGATTTTGAAGTTGTTGACAAGGTAAAATATTTGGGGGTTACACTATCTGCTTCTAATGCAAAACTGTATAAAAATAATTATGAAAAGTTGTGGATTGGGGTACAGAAGGATTTAATGAATTGGAATAATTTATAGTTATCTCTTATGGGTAGAATTGCAGTTATTAAAATGAATGTTCTGCCAAAGTTTCTTTTTTTGTTTCAAATGTTACCTATTTTAAAGAATGAACTTAACTTAAATGAATGGCAGAAAGGTATTAACAAATTTATTTGGGCAGGGAAAAAACCAAGGGTCAAACTTAAAATTATGCAAAATTTCCGTGAGAGAGGTGGACTCAAGGTACCAAATTTGAAATTGTATTATGATGCGGTGGTACTAACATTGATTAGTGATTGGGTGAATTTAACAAATGTAGAAATACTCCATTTGGAAGGCTGGGATTTACTTTTTGGATGGCATGCCTATTTAATTTTTAATAAAAAAATGGACCGGGTTTTTAAATCTCATATTATAAGAATTTCTTTGCTTAGGGTGTGGAGGAAATATTATAGAAGTGATTTTAAAATACCATTATGGGCCATACCTTGGCATGCGATAGAGGGAATAAAGAAAGGAGTCAAGATGGATACGGTTTCTTATATACAATTACTTAGATGGGATGGTCAAAATTGGCAGTTAAAATCTTTGGAAGATTTAACACATGAAAATTTTACTTATTCATGGTTTCAATATAGACAAATAGTGGATAGATGGAAGACAGATTGTAATATGGGATGGCTTAGAGAAGATGAAAATCTCATCAAACAAGTAAGGGATCAAAGACCAACCCATATTAAGAGGGTTTATGGGGTTTTAGTCGAAATGGATTCAGAATCTGAATTAATTAAAGATTGTATGATTAAATGGGCACAAAATATCGGTGAATCAATTTCACTGGATACTTGGGAACTTATTTGGGTGAGGAATGTTAAATTCACACAAGCACAGAACTTAAGAGAGAATTTTTATAAAATGTTTTATAGATGGCACCTTGATCCAAAGAAAATGTCCATTATGTACCCTGATCTACAGCCTAAATGTTGGAGATGTGGTTGTTTGGACGCTACTTATTTTAATATTTGGTGGTCGTATAAAAATATAAAAGCCTTTTGGATTAAGATATGGTGGAATATTCAAAGAATTTTTAGAAGGAGGGTAAAATTTACCCCGCAATTATTTTTATTAGGTATTATTACTCACTGTGATGCTAAGGAAGTTATACTGATGCTAAATTTGATCACAGCCGCTAGGCTGTTAGTTGGACAATATTGGAAGAAGGATTCTTTGCCTACTTTATAAGAGTGGTTTTATAAAGTTTCGTATTTGGCAGAAATGGCAAAGATTACGGCTTTCTTAAAGGAGCAATCTCAAGAGAAATTTTTTGTTGTATGGGAAAAATGGATAAATTTTATTCAACACAATTTGAATATGGAAAAATATTATTTAGCTTTTTCATAACTTGTATTGATTGCTTTTTTTTTCTTTTTTTCTTTCGTTTAAGTCTTATGAACTTTTATTTTTTTTTCTTTCTTCCTTCTTTTTCTCTCTCTCTTTCCTTTTTCTTTTCTCTCTCTTTTTAAAGTATTTTTTCTTTTTTTTCTTAATGTTTATATCATATATATATTATTATTAATTATTTTATAAGTTGTAAATGTTGTTTAAGTTTTTTTAAAAAAAATTTAAATAAGCCTATATTCAGTTCTGGGAAGTTCGGGGAGGGGGGAGGGAGGGGTGGGTTTGGGAGGGATTGGGTGAGGGTTGTTGTTTATTTGTAAAACTTTTAAAAAATTTTCAATAAAAAATAAATAGAAAATACAAGACATAATTGTAAAATAAACATTTGGAATGTTAAAAACAACAACAGAATAATAAAATAACCATAGTATCAATAATAGAAAGCAACCAGGGACAGCCAATAGTTATTCCATACTTGGTCGTATCATTCCATGCAGACACATCCTGCAATCTGGCCAAATGCTCAGGGAAAGAGACAGATTTTTAGAGCTTTGGGAATGGCCAGAAGGGTCAGGAGTGTCTGGACCTTAGCATAACATTCCATAGGTCGGGCACTGAAACAGTAAAAACTACTACAGAAAACAAACATGCAAAGTTTTCTTTATTAGAATACCAGGATATAATGCTCTAGATCAGTGTTTCTCAACATTGGCGACTTTAAGATGGGTGGACTTCATCTCCCAGAGTTCTGCAGCTAGCATGCTAGCTGGGAAACTTTGAGAGTTGAAGTCCATCCATCTTAAAGTTGCCAAGGTTGAGAAACACTGTTTTTTATTATATCAGATTATGAGTTGAACCCTTTAGTACAGTGAAGAGGAGAGATTCCCTTAGTGGTCTTAGGTAGCTATTAGGCACTGTCCAAAAGGTATTTGAATCCTTATTTGCTTTTCTCCCAGGATGCAATGTCTAATGCTTCGCATTCTGTACTGAATCATAGCCATTAACTAAACTCTTTTAGTCATTAACCAGAGAATCAGGCTGCAGAATGTTTCCACCGCACTTACAGTGGTTTAATAAAAGTGGCAGGAAATAGTACTGCTAAGGAAATACAGCAACCTACAGTAGATGTTTCCCCAACACAGAATTGCTGGCTTTAATTTTGGAGACTTTTTCTCCCCTCCCCCTCCTTAAAAGTCTATTGCACATTTCCTTGAGACAGGCAGCCCAGATTGCTTTCATACCAATGGTTTATTTCTTTGCCCTTTGCAGAAACAGAAGGGCTTAAGTTCGAATCTACTGCCTGATTAACAGTCTGCTCCATACTATGCCCTGTGTTTCAGCAGAGCCCAAAGAATGCCCTTGCTCAGCAAAATACCAGACTAATCAATTCCCCATCAGTTTTCCTTACCCTCTCACTGTTTGAATGACCTAAGTAGTTGCAAGCATCCTAGGCACTGAGACAAACACAAAGTTCCATGTGATTAGCTAGATCCCTTCGCTTGTCTGTGCTGTCATTTCCTCAATCCACTTTCAGCTCAGTTGCACTACTATTGCTATTTCCTAGAGGTCCACAGAGATTTTACTTTTAACTTTCTCCATGCCTGCATTAACCTGCATTGACCCACTTAACTCATCCAATTGTTAAGCCAGTTGTAGTTCGGTAACAATGACCTTAGAAACCTGCAGTCTTGATACCTGGGACAAGGTCTGCCTTTTTAGGAATCAGGTTTCTTTCCTTCTTTTTTTGAGCCCTGCTGTCATTTGCTGGCATGATTTCAATAAGCCAAGGGCCCCATCCCCATTGGCCAGGCAGCCACCCTAATTTGGCAAAAGTGTCTCCCAGATCTAGCTGGCCTGGCAGCTATTTTTCTGATTTCCTTGTTCTCTATTTTGTATTGTCACCTCTTGGAGGGTGGATGGAGGACTGGCATGCTCTGGCTGGTTTGGGGGAGGCTTATATGCCATATTTGTCTAGGGAAAAGTTCACTTGTTTTTTAATCACTCCTGTACATTTTGAGGTTAAAACTGCCCCTCCTCTTCCCAAATACAGTCAGGACTATCAGGTTCATCAGATTATTGAATTATTTTGCAAACAAATTGGAAGCTATCCCCTGTCAACATTGGTCTTAACCATTTATAACTTTTTCAGTGGTAATGAACCACCTTATTATGACTTCATAATTCTTTGATGAAGACAGATACTGTTACTGTACATTAATTTTCCCATGGGCCCATCCCTCTTTCTTGGCAGTCTTCAGTATTTAAAAAAGGAGGAGAGGATATTCTGATGTGGAAGAGACCTGTCCCATTAAACCATTTTTTTTCTATTAGTCTAGCATAGTGTTTCTCAATCTTAGCATCTTTAAGACAAGTGGACTTCAACTCCCAGAATTCCCCAGCCAGCATTGTTGGCTAAGGAATTCTGGAAATTGAAGTCCGCTTGTCTTAAAGTGGCTAAGGTTGAGAAACACTGGCATTATATTCCTGAAAAAGAAATACAAGTTCAGGTACAGAATTGATTCTTTTTTCAGATAATTGATTCTTTTATTTTGTATGGATAAGCAGCAATGGATAAGCAATTTGAATTCTTTGGGTGTATTAATTGTTTAATCATTTTAATTGTTTTCATTGTTTTATAGTTTTAGAATTGTAAGCTGTCCAGAGTTACTTGGCTGAGGTAGGCGGCTATAGAAATTGAATAAATACAGTAAACTGTTAGCTTAACCTGCTGTCCCAGGAGGTCACTCACAGCACTGTTGAATCCTGTTGATACAGTTTTCTGTTGTTTTGCTATTCCTGCTTAACTATGTGAGTCTGCAGAGGAAGCAAAAAAAAAAAAAAGGTCAAGATGACACCTGGAACCAGTGCTTTTTTTTCTAAAAGAAAAAAGGTGCCGGAACTCACACACTTCATACAACCCGCCTTGCAAGGTTTCATCCAAAAAAGATGCCGGAACTCCGTTCTGGGCATTCTATGAGAAAAAAAGCCCTGCCTGTAATCATAGTTATAAAGCCCTGCCCCTTTCTATGTGTGCCACAACACAGATAAAAAAGGGCAGGGCTTTGATTGCATGGATGCTGGCTTGGCTTCCCTGCAACCCCCTGTAAGTTATGAGTAGTTGATTTCACATAACATGTTAAATTCTATACCTTGGCTACCAGCACAGAATTATTCACATGGCAGGTTATGTGGAAATAAAAACTATAATGGCCTCATGGGATGACCCATCAACCCTATCATGATAAACCAAGGTTGGGTTTCCACAACAGGCTGAACCACCCACACTACAGTACCCAGTTCCATTTTAGCCTTCTCTAATACTCCTTCAATATTTATTCTTTTCCTTGGTGTAACTGGAAGCAATCCACTACAACACCAACTGGTCTCAATGTGATAGATTGAGTTCAGAATAAAATTTTGCAGAAGACCAAACCTTGATGTTGTTTAATAAAAAAAAAACTGAAGCAGAAGCACTTTTCTGATTTGCTCCTGCTGATTGCCCTTAGTTATGGTCTTTAAGCTCAATTTGTCAGTTGTTTGTGAGTTAGATAAGCAGCTGATATAGTGTGTTTTTGTGAAGATTATGGACCCTCTTATTCTCAGCTGAGCTATCAGCTATCCCTCAGCATCTGCTCCATTCCATCATTATTATCTTAATACGAGAGATACCATGTGCTCAAGTCCCTCCTAATGAAATAATCCCATGTGAAATAATCTTTTCAGGAACAAGGTGCCTCTGCTTGGCTTCAAGTTTCTTTTGCAACATGTTACTTTTTAATGTGGATCTGATGTTATTCCTAATATCAAGGTATAGTTTGTTAGCCTAACTAAAGATAAAGATGGAATGTCAGTTCAGAGACATCCATATGAACTTCAGCATTAACTAGAGTGCTTCTCAAATGCAGTGACAGCACCTAAAAAAAAATACTGCAGGAGACCCAGAAGAAGCAAATATGAATTGCTGAGAAACGGGTGATGAGGAATACCAAATACAGTCCCACAAATAAGATATCTTTACATGGAAGTGACAAATCATATTCATTTACAGCCTAGTAGTCATGTGTGTTCCTAGTAATTAAGGTACATATGGCTAGCTAAGTATGAGCTAATGCTGCTTGCACAAAGAAGCAAGTGATATATTTACAGTATTCTAAAGCACCTGTGTCCTTTGGTAATTTACATTTTGTATGGTACAAGGAGTTGTTTTAATTCAAATATGTATGAATTTGCCTTTTACTCTTGGTTCAAAATACTAAGTGCTCATCTTACTGTATCAGAAGTTCTATTTTACTGAGTGGGGTTTAAGATTTTGGCTCAAAGTCCTGTTTTAATGAAACTATTACTCTGGAGCCCATCTCAGTAGCATACTTACATCCCCTTGTCTTGTTTGTTAGCCTTTCATTTCAGAGACTGAGCGTATATTTGCAATATGTTTTGAATGATGTTGAACTTCAGACCTTATTTGACAAATAGTCCTCCCAAACACACTTAGAAGCATTTTTCTATTCAGGGAGGGTTAATTAAAAAGAAAAGACCCCGATACTTTGCACTAGTGGAATGATGAGTCCAGAAAAATAACTGTGTTGGACTGTAGCAGTGAAATGTAAAGCCATCAACTATCTCATCAATGGAGCGTCTGTTTCGTTTGTGAATTTTCATCCCTGCATCGCCAGTGATCAGCAGGGCTCCTGGACATATAATTCATGTTGTAGTCAGTGCTTGTCACAGACCGAGTGTTTCACTGGGATTCAATGTAATTGCTTGCATTTATCACTTTAATAGCCGAATGAAGGTGAGATGTAATTAGAAAGGGTGTCAACTGGAATATGGAGTTTGTTCCTCAATTATCAGTACAGTGGGTAACTACTGTCACAGCACAATGGCAGTTATATAACTGATAATGTGAAGCAAAAATGAACATCATGGGTGATGCAACGTGACAACTTTTCAATAAATGCCATTTTTCTTTGTAGCCAGCTTTCAACAAAATTTGGGGGAGCAAAGCCTTACTTACAGCATGCTACTATAAAACAGAGTCTTTTCATTTCCAGGTACAATGTCCTGAATTACCAAAAAGAGATGTTGCCACTGTGATCAGGAACTTGTGTGATAAGTCTCAACTGAGTCTCCAAATGGGTGCTTGGTGCTTCTAACACATCTGACAATATTCATAAGAATATTTTTTTTTGCTTCCGTTCAATCAGGTCCAATTCTCAGAAACTGCCTGGAAAAGTCATGCCATTTTCTTGGCAAGGTTTTTTAGAAGTAGTTTTGTTCCTTCCTAGGGCTGAGAGAAAGTTACTGGCCCAAAATCACCAATCTGACTTTGTGGCTAAGGTAATACTAGACTTCATAGTCTTCCAGCCTGGTGCCATAATCCCTATACTAGACTGACTCTCAGAAGAGTTTACAGTGGAACAATTCTTGGCATAAAGTGACTTCCAGTTTCAATGTGTCTATAGCTCCTTTACTTCTAAACTGCAATTAAAATGTTTGCAAATGAAAGGAATATTTGCTTGATGTCGTTCTTTACTTTAAAATGGCATTTCTGGAATATTTTGAAGTGCCATTCCAGAAAGCCAGGTGATTGATCCTTATTTAAGAGGGAAAGGTAATTGATACAAAGAAGATTACCACCTGATCATAGTCTCCCACAGTTAGATACACACCATGTTTTTTTGCCTGATGGGAGCAACAGAGGGAGAGTTCTGACTGAGCTGTAGCAAAGTGGCCATAACAAGTTTGCACATGACAATTCCAGGCAGAGTTATATTTGAAAACATTCAATGGTATGTCAGATAGCCAGTTGGGGACAGCTCTATCCTTGGGAATGAACTCTCCCAATATATACGTTGGCCTTGATCTTCCAGGCTTTTCAAAAGGAGGTTAAAACTTGGCCCTTTCCCCTGCCATTTGGGTCAGGATGGGCAAAGCAGCTGTTAGTGTTATGATGGTACAGGATCGCTCCTTTTGTTTTTCCTGCTTCCACTTTCTCCTCATAGGCCAGGGGTGACAAGATGGTGAAAGGTATTTAGAAAAGGCATATGGTTGGGTTCCCATCTTGTCTTTTTTTACTCTCTTCCCAAATAGTCCAGCTGGGAACCCAGAGGCTATTATGGAACATCCTACTGTTTCCCTTAAACCAGTGGTCCTCAACCTTTCTAATGCCGCGACCCCATAATACATTTCCCCGTGTTGTGGTGACCCCCAACCACTTATACATCACCGGGTGCCAGGGGCGTGGCCAAAGAAAAGGGGGGAAAAATGGCGGACAGCCTTGTTTGGCGACCCCCGTGAAATGGTCGTTCAACCCCAAATGGGGTCCCAACCCACAGGTTGAGAACCACTGCCTTAAACCTTTTTCCTTTTGAGGAACTTTTTCAAACATTCTCTCCTCTCTCATTTTTGTTCTTGCCTTCACTTCTTCTGAATTCACTCTGCATATTATTTATTACATTTAAATACTACCTGATGCCATTAAATATATTTCCTTCAGTGCAATTTAGGATTGTTAAAAACTATTTTTTGACATTAGATTCTTTCAGCTTTTGTATTACTAGGACCCATTTATTCCTGATCTATTCCTCTTCTAGATTTACCACTGGCACATTTCTTAAGTACTCCATTTCAACTCACTTTTATATTTCTCCTGATATATCAACCCCTCATTTTTATGTAACCAAATGGAAAGAATCATGCTTTTATAGCAGACGCAGGCATTTTAGCTAAAATATTCATCCCTAGCAACCAAACCAAATACCACCCACTTCCTTTCTACCAACCAAACATACAGCAAACTTTCTTTCTCACTCTCCTAATTTCCCAATGACCAGCTAAAGAACAGATATCTAAGTTGCACTTTCTCTGTCTGGCATAACACCACACTGCATTTCCCAGACTTTGCTCATTTTCCCTTCTGGTAACCTTTCAATGGGGATTCTGCCAAACGCCTTCTCAGGCATACATCACCAATCATCCGCGGGTGGGCTTGGCATTCAAACTTGTTCTTTTTTCCTTGCAGGAAGATAAAGTTACAGCAGGTCTTGAATCATCTGTCACAAACACGTTAAACAAGATGCACAGCTAACCTACCAACACTTGCAGCCATCCCGTTTTTCAGCTTCCAATATTGAAATAACTAGGACTTAACTTTCAGCCATTTTTTCCTTGGACAACAGCATTTACAGTTCCTTCCTCATTTCATTTTCATTTCTGATAATTTCATCACTTTTATTTTTAACTCCATTCACACTGCTAGATGTGCCTTAATTGGCCTTTTCGATCCATTTCAAAATAATGTTTAACTTCTTCCAAAATTACTCTGTATTTTCTCTACCTCTTTTAACCATTCTTACTATCTTTGATTATATTGTTTGCAACTATTTTTTCTTACCGTATGCATCATACAAGCTACAAATATTTCCTATTATTTCATACAATATCTTTCTCTCACCCTCATTGTTTTGCAGCAATTATTCTCTGCCATGCATTTTTTTATTCACAGTTCTTTTCATTTAATAATTTGATCAACCAAATTATTAAATGAATAATTAGACTAGCATCACACCCTGCTGTCACATTGTAACAGAATTCATTTTATTCTGTTCCAAGTAGCTTCCACGACCTCTTTCCTTATGTCCACTTCTGATCATTTTGTGTGGAGAGAAATTATCTTCAAATGCTTTTAATACAAGATTCTTACTTTGTAACCTTTCAGATATTTTATTTTTTATTTTATTTTATTTCATTCTTTCCTTTTTTCCATACCATTTTCCCTAAGATTCACCAAGAATACTTCCAAATAATGGCCCGTCTGGTCATGTCTTAGTCTAGGGCAGTGTTTCCCAAAGTTGACAATTTTAAGGCATGTGGACTTCAACTCCCAGAATTCCACAGCCAGCGAAGTCCATTTACTAGCCAAGGGAGCAGCATCATCTGAATATGCTTGTGTGGTCATGTAGCCGGCATGATTATATGCTGAGATGCACAGAATGCTGTTACCTTCCTGCTGAAGGAGTACCTATTTATTTACTTGCATTTGCATGCTTTCAAATTGCTTGATTGGCAGTAGCTGGGGCAGAAATGGGAGTTTACCCTGTCATAAGGTACATGAATCTTGAACTGCCAACTTTCTGGTCAACAAGCCCAGCATCTTAACTGCTAGGCTACTGTGCCTCCTGTATGTATTTATGTATGTACATTCTTTCTCTTATATTTGCAACCATGCAACATATCTATTTTTCTTCCCCTTCATTCATTTTTACTCTTTACCACTTGCTTCTCTCACATTGCAAGTCACAGTTTTTCACATGGTATGTTCATCACCAAAAGGGGAAGTTGGTAATTGTGAGAGAACAACAGGTAGCAGCAACTTTCAGTTGTTCATTTATTTAACATCCCACCTATATTATTTTTTTATAGCAACAACCTTGTTTGAGTTGGACTAAGAGAAAAATGACTGACTCAAAATCACCTACCCAGTATTTCAGATCTAAGGCAGAACTAGAACTCACATTCTCCCGGTTTCTAGGCCAGTACTTTAACCACTATACTAAACTGGTTTTTTTTTAATCATTCTGTTTATTTACCCCAAGAAGTATGGATGGGATGGCTGATGCCATTGTTTAAAAGAGATAGATGAGAGGACAACCAAAGAGCTCAACAAAGCTGGACTTCCTGCCTTGCTGCTGTTTCTGAACTTTCCTTCTAAGCAACAGTCAAGCCAGAAATTAATTGACTTAGCTCCCTAAGGGAGGTGGGATCACAATGGAGGGCTGGAGTGTTGAGTGGTGTCAAAGTTCTGGGTAAAAGTGCCGTTTATGTTTTGCTTTTATACCTTATTTCTAGGGAAGAGATAATCCTCAATATATTCTCAAACTGAAGGAAAATTCCTTGTTCCAGCACTTATAATTACCAACCCATGTTTAACTGCTTCCTATTTCTTGGATTTATCCCCCTGGATAAAACACAGTGAATAATATTCTGCAACAAGAATGGTTTCTTTCTTATCTCAAAGGACATGGCTTTTTGGCCTTATGGCTACTGACCATTGCCCTCCTAATACATTTATGTACTTTCAAGATTACATAGAGAAAACACAGACGTTCCCAAGGGGTAAACCACAATATTAGGACAAGAAATTGTTTCCAAATTGCAAATTTTCCTCCCATGGTGCTACGGTTTACTGTTCTCCAAATCAATATGCTCAGTGACAGAATACATGCTTTGCATAGAAATGATCCCAGGTCCCTCTGGTAGGGCTGGAGAAATTTGTGACAGAATACTGGAAAAAAAAGTGAGCCACCTGAGTCAACAATACTGGGGAATGTGGATTAATGGGGGGACTCAGTCTATCGCCACTTTCTAGCTCCTTGTGTAAGAAGAGAGAGTGACTGTAAGGCAGTGGGTAGTGTGGCATCAAGTTGCTTGAAGGATCAGTGTTTGCACTGAGTTTTGTCTCAGCTGACTGGGAATACACTGGCATTATTTGTAGAGAACTGGCACCATGAATGATAGTGTTTAGTTAAACTGGAAGGCTACTTAATGACAGTGATGGTTGCTGAGAAAATAAAGTGAATAATAACAGCCACAATTTATCTGTAATGTTATAATGAATGTAAAGATTATGCCTAGCTCAATTCCAAATTCTCAAAGTACAAGAGGTGTTGATCATGCTCAAACTATATACATATATATATATGTATATATGTGTGTGTATATATATATATATATATATATATATATATATATTTGTTTTCTGAGGTTTTCGCGGGTATTTGTATATAGGTCTTTGGTTGTTCGGGTTTTCTCCCGCGTAAAATTGGAAGTGTCCAATTTTACGCGGGAGAAAACCCGAACAACCAAAGACATATATATATATATATATATATATATATATATATATATATATATATATATATATATATTGCTCTACCAGTATCAGATCAGCCTTTTTTTAAATCAGCTGCAATGGGAACTTCAGGAAAAGAAAAGAGTCTGAGGGCATCAAAGAAACAAATGCTCCCAAGTGATAAAAATACAAGGAAGGATTACAAGAAGCTTTCAAAGACAGCCCTTTGAACTAGGGCAAATCCAAGCTAATCCATATGGGACTGAAGTTCCAAAACAAGAACCACTCATATTTATACAGAAGCAGATTATCAAATGAGATTTCTATTGGGCTGTTTAGTTTGTCCGGGGTTCTGTGTGTTGGGCAGAAATAAATACATGTTGAATTGCTTGCATGCAGGGAGCTTAAAGCAAGATTAGGAGTATCAGGCATAATGAAAGGGGAAAATTAGATTATATCCTGGAATTGGATCCTGCTTATTGTCACTATTGTCTCCACATGAAAGCTCTACCCCATTAATGTTCAGGGTTAATGACATGACCAATCCGCATTACTCCAGGTCATTCCGTAGAAAAAAAGACAAAGTTATTCTCAGAGTATTTACTCCTTTCTCTAGGCAGGGATATAATCTCAAACTGGGTCTCAATAGACTGGATGAAAAGTCCTTGTGAACAGCATCTGACTCAGAGGCCATAAGTTCCCCATTTTTGACCTATAAACAAATATAGATTATTCCATTTACATAATATCTGGAAAAGAATAACAATATTTTTCCCCTTGGTGCTTTAAAGATGAGGTAGATAATTTTCTTATATAGTTCAAAAAAAGTTCCATGACTATAACATATTTCATTGAAACTTAAATATTGAGGCAAATAGTCCTGCGTGATGTTGTGGATGACATTAGACAGATTGTAACAAGGTGAAGAAGAAAGGAAGAGGAGGAGGAGGAGGAGGAGGACGAAGAAGAAGAAAAAGAAGAAGAAGAAGAAGAAGAAGAAGAAGAAGAAGAAGAAGAAGAAGAAGAAGAAGAAGAAGAAGAAGAAGAAGAAGAAGAAAGATCTTTGCTGTTGCTATGTTGTCTGCCCTTAGTTTTCCAGACCCACTTTCAAATGTTTGCAAACCAGCCAGTCATATTTCAGAGAATCACCAACCATCTTGCTAGTGTACTCAGGTGGAAGTGATGGTTGATCATAAAATCTTCCAACAATAAATTTCATAGGATACTTAAGTGTTGTGCAATGAGCTATTTATTTTTATATGCTAAAAATGCTGCCAATCATTTTATAGGATGAGCTTAGTCTACTGATGTTTTGACTTGAAACCTGAGCAGAATTTTCTTTGAGTAACTAGTCATATCAATGCATCTTGCTGCACTCATATAAGCACTGGGAATAATCTCTTCTAGTGGTAGAGATTATCACTGATGCTGTCAGTATCATGACAAATGTTTGTTATTGAGTGTGTCACATTGTCTTCTCCATGCTAAGTAAAGTGCCATTAGTTGTAACAATTTGATGATTATGACTACTTCCTACACACTGGCCATGTTCCCCACCACATTCTATATCCTAAAGATTGGGATCCAGTGGTAGGCCATGTCTCTAAAATCTATTATTCGGTGGCACATTAGCCTTCCAATGTGATTTAGTGCAGAAGGATGTTGTTGACTTCATAAAGTAACTATCACTTCTTAACAGAAGATCTTCCCCTATTCAAAGCACCCACTATTTTTAAAAGACAGACTAATTCAATCTGCCTAGCAAACGTAGCTCAGATAATTTAAATTCTGATTTTAGAAATTTGCCTCAATAAATAAAAATGCACAGTTAGTTGACTGGCTGAAACTGTAGATCTTTGTAAATCTTGTGTTCTAGCAATCCTTTGAACCATGGATTGCCTGCCTTGCATTAGCAGCTGATATTTTCTGTTTTGCTGTTTCATGGTTTTTCTCCAGAAGATAATGAACAACTTATTTTGCAACATCAGATACATAAATTTTGCCTTGTAGATAGAAAGTCTGCTTTATGGATTAGATACTGTAATTATTAGTGTATTTAAAATGAAATAATTTGAAATGACCAAAGTTTTGCTCACTGTTGGGCATAATGGTAGGGTTTAAAACAATATAATGAGGAATTTTTATTTGCCTAGGATAGAATTTGCAATAAAAGCTCACAAAGTCCAACAAAAAAGAGATTCAGGATTTGTGTTCCTCCGGCACCATCTTGGCTGCTTGGCTGCATAAACACATACGTTGTTCAATGACTGTGGAGAAATAATGACTTTCCATTTAAACAGTGGAGCATTCTGCTTAATAATAAATACTCTGCTGACATTGTTAAATGATAGCTTGGTTCTAATAAACCCCATGTTGATCTGTGTGTTGGTTAAAGTGGGTGATTCATCTTCCAGGGCTGCTAAAACTATCGAAAGGATTATAAAGATGGCATGAATTAGGCATCCAAAAAGCAGCTTCCCTCCTGCTAGGCTGCCTATTTTTAAAACCATCAGAAAATATTGGCCATTTATTTAGTCACTGCTTCCCATTATTAGCTAACTCCACTGCTCATCAGGGAAGGAATTTTGTGATGTGCTGTTTATTGAAGCCACACAGTGAAGGCTCTGCCTTACTATCCTTTTCTCTCTTGTATTTGAGTTGAACCAACTACAGTACTATCTTCTTCCCAGTGGCTTGTGTAATAACTGTTCTACTTCATTACATCTGGATGGTCTCTTACCTCTTCAAGCAGCAAATGAAGGTAGCTAAAAAAGATGGACAGTATCCAATAGTTTGTAATTGTTGGATTCATACCTACTAATTCTTGGTGTGGCCAAAAGACATAAAAAATAAATCCCACAATAGCCACTGCCACCTCTCAGGTTGATCTGAAAATATTCACTCACAACATTCTAAGTGAAATCTTTGCTTTTCTCAGACATATCAAATCTTATTTTTTTTAAAAAATCAAATAATGAATCTCCTCTTTTTTAAAACCTGCAAAAGTTTACATCTAAACTAGTAATCATAAACTGTCCTGGTTTCATTTCTAGTTAGTTGACCACCATAGTTGTGGATGTTAGCAAAAATTACCTTCCCAAAGTAGAATACATTTTGCTAGTTAAACAGAAGCCCCCAAAAGCTTTCATTTTATTCACACACTTCTAGGGTTGCTAAAGCTGAAGAAAACTCAATTTCGTTCTTTCTTTGTAAATGACTGTTGAAAGAGGAAATCTAATTATCTTAAAATCTAATTATAGTTCCAGCTACCTGCAAGAAGGAGGTGGGAGATGGCTCCATCAAATTGATTACAGAAGCCGTGTTCAGCATCCTGCTCATTAAAATTCACTGTCCAAGGAATTCACCACCATATTAGTAACTTTCTTTTAAGGAATGCTCCATTTTTCTGAGAGCTTTGCATTATTTGAGGCAGGGGACAATCTGATGCCCCCAAATATTTGAAACATCAATCATTAGCTCAAAAGTGCATGTCAATAGCCTGTGTAATTCAAAAACTAGATTGTTTTCAGTCCTGATATGAGTGCAGCAAGATGCATTGAGATGATGTTACTCAAGGAAATTGTTGCTCAGGTTTCAGGTCAAAACACTAGTACCCTGAGTTCATCCTACAAAATGATTGGCAGTATCTTTAGGATATAAAAATAAATAGCTCATTGCACAACATTTAAGTGCTTCATGAAATTCATTGTTGGACAATTTTATGTGGCTATTAATATGAAATCATTAAAAAGATTACATTAATTTGTAAGTGATAGCTTTACAAATGCATAGTGCCACAAAAACTAGAAGTAGAGCTTTTGTGCAATATACTGTATCTCTATTATGTATTCCTAAGTACCAATTTCTTAGTGCATGGTGACCTGGCATGGTTATCTAAATCATAATATAATTCTGAGCTTTCTTGCAGAATTTATGTTGACTGAATTCACACATTGTGCTATGTCATAATGAGATTTCTAAGGTGATGGCTATAATTTTTGGTGAATTCTTCTCCAGCAATTAGACCAGGCTATCGAGTGAGCCTATATTGGCACTGTGGTTGTATGTTTTGAATTAGCTTGAGAGCCATGTTTTATTTTTGTTTTTAATTTTCATTTTTTTTATTTGTTGTTAAGCCAATCACATGTCAGATGGATGAGCAAACAAGGAAACATAGGCATTGTATCACATAAAATAGCCATTGTGAGTTAGTCCACAAGCAATATCAAAAACAAACCATGGATACAGTCATGCCTCAGTACTCAACTGCTTTAAGACTCATCAATTTGGAGCTCAATGCATTTTCATGTGAACATTTTGTCCCAGTACTCATCATTTGTTTGGTATGCAATGCACAAGCTAGAATTTTTCGGTGTCAGCTGCCTTGTGACAGCTGAAACAAAGTTGTTTGTCATGTGGTTTCTTTGTTACTCATCATTTTTAGCACTCATCGTATCACCTGGAACCAATTAATGACAAGTACCAAGGTATATGCACTGTATATGCATCAGGTCAGATGTGCCTTTTGCATGCCTATGGGAATGCTCTTCTCCTTGGTACTGGCAGGGTCCTCCTGGTTTAACATTTTGGAAAGCTGTGAAGATCTGGCTTTTCCTCTGGAATAGTATAGGATGAAGCTGGAGTTGGAAGAAAGTGTTATGGATTGTATCAAGGGAGTTTGGTTTTGGTGCCCAGTTTTTCTGTTTTCATCATTTTATTATTATTGTATGATATTGTCTTTATATTATGGTTATGAGCTGCCCAAAATTCTGGCTTTAAGATTGGTGACCATATAAGTATTTTAAATAAATAAGTGGTCAACAAAAGAGCGCTTTGTCAAAGGACCTCTTGTTTGATTTGTCATGCCTTGATTCTGCATTTGGCACTCGAATTTAGTTGTATTCAGTAAAGCAATGTCTTTTTACAGCTACAGTAAGCTTAGCATCTGCCCTTGATGACAATGGTTGTGTTCATATGTACACTGAACAATATAGTGCCAAACCCTTAGCATGTTGGTAGTTAATAATGTACCATATCTTGCAAAACCCAATATTAAGAAAATAATTAGTACAACTAGTTAGTAATTAGCTGTACTTGGCTAATCTTGAAAAACTAAGCAGAATTGGACTTAGTTTGTACTAGGCTGAAAAACTATGAGGATAGGCTAGACTGGCAATTTGGAAAAATATTTTGGAAAAAAAGCATCAAGAAACCATTTCTATCTTGTTGCCAAAATATCTGCATATCTATCCATACAGATCAACTGAAAACTCACTTGAAAGAGATTTTGTCATAAACCACATTTAAGTTTAGCAAGGATAAGTATGTCATTTGAAAATATCTTTATAATAACAATTTTGCAAGATTACTGGAAGACATCATCATCATCATCATCATCATAATAACAACAACAACAACAACAAAACAACTGGAGCACCACTTGAACACCATTGGCATTGACAAATTCGCTATTAGTCAATTGCAAAAGGCAGCCTTACTAGGAACTGCTTCCATCCTGCGACAATATCTGTAATACCATCAAACATCCACATCTGTCTATCCCAGGTTCTGGGTAAGGACTCGATAGGTAGAGAAAATGCCAAATCCAGTCTGAACATCTGGCTGACTGTGCAATGATTAATAATAATAATAATAATAATAATAACAACAGTAGTAGTAGTAGTAGTAGTAGCAGCAGCAGCAGCAATAATAATAATAATAATAATAATAATAATAATAATAATAATAATAATAATAATAATGTTGGAAGGGACTTTGGAAGTCATCAAGTCCAACCCCCTGCTCAGGCAGGAAACCCTATACCAGTGGTTCTCAACCTTCCTAATGCCGCGACCCTTTAATACAGTTGCTCATGTTGTGGTGACCCCCAACCATAAAATTATTTTTGTTGCTACTTCATAACTGTAATTTTGCTACTGTTATGAATCGTAATGTAAATATCTGATATGCAGGATGTATTTTCATTGTTACAAATTGAACATAATTCTATTCTATTCTATTTTATTCTATTCTATTCTATTCTATTCTATTCTATTCTACTCTACTCTACTCTACTCTACTCTACTCTACTCTACTCTGGTCTGGTCTGGTCTGGTCTGGTCTACTATTCTATTCTATTTTATTCTATTCTATTCTAATAACAATTTAGGATCGTCTTCTTCCTGGTTATTTGAAAAAGATTCAGTTATAGAAATGACAACTTTCCGATAATTCTCTACATCTCCCAGCTTTGCATTTGGAGTGAAATGAATCCCAAATTGCCCTTAGTATATTTTATTATTTTATTTCAAAACGGTCAGAGAGGAGGGTAATTTCCCTAAGAACTGCCCGCCGTGGTGCTCGAGGAGCTCCTGTCTCTCAGCCCCGCCCCTTTCGAGAAGGAGAGTTCGGGGGGGCAGCAGAGGGAAAGCGTTCTCTTCTCATGGAGGAAATTGGCCTCAGTGGCTCACCGTACGCGAAGCCTTAAGCAGTGTGAGAGTTGGAAGAGCGAGGAGTTCCCCTTTCCATTCCTGCTGCGGCGCTTGCAGCTTTGTGGGTTGGTACTTTCATGCTCACGGATTCGAAACATCACAATGGCTCAGAACGTTCAGAGTGTTACATTGTCTCCTTCCTTCCTTCCCTCTTTGTCCCTTCCTTCCTTTCCTCCCTTCCATTGTTCCTTCCTTCCTTCTCTCTCTCATTGTCCCTTACTTCCCTCCCTCTTCGTCCCTTCCTTCATTCCCCCCCCAACAAGGGGAGGAGGACAGGCTGCCAGAGGCAGAGGAGAGCTCTGCCCAGCTCACTTGCTCAGCTTCACCAGAAAACATGCTGCTTGCTAAGTTAGCAGAAGCCCCAGGATCAGCGCTGGGCTACAGCTGATTCGCACTTCTGTTAAATTAGCAAGCGGCATGTTTTCTAGCAAAGCTCAAGCAACTTTGTTGGGCAGGAGCCAAGGAGAGCTGCTACAGCTGACCTGCTTCTTGGCTTCCCTGCAGAAGCACGGATCAGCTGTAGGGTTCGCCCCGATCCTGGACAAGAGGGAAGGAAGGAAGGACGGAAGGGACAAGGGGAAAGAGGGAGGGAAGGAGGGACAAAGAGGGAGGCAAAGGAAAGGAAGGAAGAGACAAGGGGAGAGAGGGAGGGAAGGAGGGACAAAGAGGGAGGCAAAGGAAAGGAAGGAAGGAAGGAAGGAAGGAAGGAAGGAAGGAAGGAAGGAAGGAAGGAAGGAAGGAAGGAAGGGACAAGGGGAGAGAGGAGGGAAGGAGGAAGAGACCAAGAGGGAGGGAAGGAATGGAAGTTCCAGCCAGCAGAGGCTTGGCAGCCCGGCTGCCGAGGAACAGAAAAGCTCAAAGCCAAGGAGAAGAAGGTGGTGGTTTCCTCCCAAAGGGGGCTCCTTTTCTCCACCCCTTCCCTGGGTTTGTGGGGAATTTCTCGTCACCAACGCTGACAGGTGGTCCTTCGAGCCCGCTGCGAGCTTTCTCATCTCCTTTGCTTCTCCCCCCTCCACTTTCATGAGGATTGTGGCGCCCTTGGGAAGCTGATCGTGCTTTGAAGCTTAGGAGAGGAGGAGGAGTCCCTTCCTCCTTCCCTCCCTCTCTCCCTGTCAAGCCCCGGCGGGCTCGATATGAACGGACGGAAGAGGAGTCGAGGATGGGCAGGGTGGCAAAGGAGACTGGCAGCCGTCGCCAGACCTCCCGGCTGACAAGAGCAAGTTTGGGGGTCACCAGCTGACAGGCGCAGGGGTTGGGTGCTGCAGCGGCCTCCCCTTCGCTGACCTGCGTGCACGAGAAGAAGTCAATCCGGTTGCTGCACAATGAGTCTCTGGGGAGAGCAGGGCCTTACTCTGTGCCTGCGCTCTTCATGCGCCCCCTGCAGGGCACATTTGGTAGAGTTCATGCAGACTGCCGCCAAGCAGCATATTTTCCACAAACAAGTGAGGTGGAGTGGAGAGGGGGGAGAGAAGGCGGTTGACAAGCCCTGCCTAAGACCATCGGAAATATATGTTTTCCGATGGTCTTAGGTGACCCCTGTGAAAGGCTCGTGTGACCCCCAAAAGGGTCGTGACCCACAGGTTGAGAACTGCTGCCCTATGCCATTTTGGACAAAGGCTGTCCAATCTCTTCTCAAAAGCTTCCAGTTGCCGCATTCACCACTTCTGGAGGCAGGTTGTTCCACTGGTTAATTGTTCTGTCAGGAAGTTTCTCCTTAGTTCTAGGTTGCTTCTCTCCTTGATTAGTTTCCATCTGTTGCTTCTTGTCCTGCCTTTAGGCGCTTTGAAAAATAGCTTGACTCCCTCTTCTTTGTGGCAGCCCCTGAGATATTGGAACACTGCTATCATGTCCCCCCTCGTCCTTCTTTTCATTAAACTAGACATACCCAATTCTAGTAGCCGTTCCTTATATGCTTTAGCCTCCAGTCCCCTAATCATCTTTGTTGCTCTTCTCTGTACTCTTCCTAGAGTCTCAACATCTTTTTTACATCGTGGTGATCAAAACTGGTTGCAGTATTTCAAGTGTGGCCTTACCAAGGCATTGTAAAGTGGTATTAATGCTTCATGTGATCTTGATTCTATCCCTCTGTTAATGCAGTCCAGCACTGTTTTGGCTTTTTTGGGCAGCTGCAGCACACTGCTGGCTCATATTTAAGTGATTGTCCACTAGGACACCTCTGTACCAAAATCAGTTCTGTTTGAGTGGGTAGCTCCAAATGAACATCTCTCCAAGTAAACCATGGCTAGAATCTAGCTACAATTAGAACACATGCAGACAAGTTTGTGAAATTCCTGTAAGATTTCAGATCCTTTGTTGATTGACTCAGCCCACATATTGGTTACATTTAGGAACAATATTGTAAAATATTAGAGTATACTGTATCTAAATACAGAACTGGAACAAATAAACTTGGCAAGTTTCACTCCTATCTCATGGATGGATAGAGATCAGATTGCCTGTAAGAATTTCATCTGTTGTGTCACTTGTTATTCATGGTTGGGTAGAAATAGTTTCAAAAGTGATGCCAGGTGTATCTTCTTGCATTGAATGTACTTTATACAAACAAAATCGGATTTTCCTTTGAACAAGTCTTGTACAGAAAAATCAATTTCAGGTTACAATGGCTTTGATTTTTCAAGCTAAAGATCCATTGCAAATGTGTTAAGTGGTGAGGATATAAGGCCACTACATAAATGGAAAATGTAAAGATGCATTCAAATCAAAGTTTAGCTTTGAATCTATGTAATGAACACCCACAAGTCTTGCCAGCTTTTAAGTTTTTCAAATGCATACCATCCTGCAAGGTTTATTTAACCTTATGGCAGTAAATATGGTAGGGCAACATGCATACGCACAAACACATGTACATATTACAGAAGCTATTTTTGTTTCAGCCAAGTTTAATTTCTGGTGATATCTTGGACCAGGCTTAATCCTACTTAGCTTCTGAGCCCAGAGAAGATTATCATGGTGCTGTCACTTTTTGATTACTATTTGTCCCAGTGTGGCTGTTTCTGGGACAGCTTTTCATTTTCATCTTGGATTCTTCAGGATAAAACAAAGTACATGAACTGACTTCTGCAAACAGACAAATTAATCAATCAATCAATCCCCTTTCCCTAACTCTGAATTTATACCTCCTACTTTTATGATGATGTCATAAAATCCAATGATCTCATTTTCATTTTTTCTACAATCTTAACTCAAGTAACTGAGTTTTCCCGTCAAGATTGGAATAGGTTCTTGATTAGATTCATACCCTACTTTTATTTAGGACCTTGGCGTACCATATATAGCACCCTCTCCTGCAACTTCATCTCTACCTTCTCACCCTATTAAGTTATTTGCTCTTAGATACTGGCTCAGAGTCACTGAATGATCTTCTATAGCTGAATAAGGATTTAAATTCCAGTCTTTCTAGTTCTAACTCAATGCATTAACCATAGGGCATGGTAGTAACTGCCCATATTTGTCTCAGCTGTTGTACAGAAAGTTTTTCAGGAATTTTCCATACTTTTTGGTGACTGCATACTTTGCGAAATAGCATATAGGCTGGCACTTCCATAAAGTACCTGGAGTCATTTTTAGCATCTCTTTCTCTCTTTCTTTCTCTCTCTCTCATTCCCTTATATACAAGAATTGTCTTAAAGCAAAAAAAAAAAAAAAAAAAAGCAGCAGCCACCCAATTAGCTAGTCTTGAGCACCTTACACACAAAAATACATAAAAAGCTATTTTTTAAAAAAGCAAACCCATTCAAATTGTCCTGTACTTTCAGTATGGAGAAGAATATAAATTGAAATAATTAAATAAAAATCTATTTCTGTTCTGAAAGCAATATTGACTTAAACTGAGATGAGACTGATGGAAAGGGAATAGATTTTTTTTCTTTTTTTGTGGAGAGACAAATTGCATTATGATGTATGTACAGTTTTGCCAATAATGCATTCATTTTTTTGCCTCATGTAATCTTTTGCTCCTTAATTCCATGCACATTTATCTTCAGCTAAAGTGCATTATGTTTCAGGCCTGTATCATTAAAATAATTTATCTATCAATCTCATTATAAAGACAGCATTAGTTTTTATCTTTGTTTTAAAGTTTTGAGATGGCTTGAACAATACTGAAATTCATTTCGAATGTAAATTCCAGGTACGAATGCCATAACTAATATGACTATGTATCAATCACATTGTTTTCATGAACTGTGAAAAAAGGAACTTAACACAGCATGGTTATTTTTGTGAGCTAAAATAGTTACTTTCAAATAATCAATCTTCAAATATTCTATGCACAGATATTTTTACTACTGTTGATTGAAAAATTTTGTGTTAATAGAAAAGCTCACTTAATACATTGAATTTGTTGTTGTTAGTTGCGAAGTCGTGTCTGACCCATCACGACCCCATGGACAACGTTCCTCCAGGCCTTCCTGTTCTCTACCATCTACATTGAACTAAGCTGAGCTAAACTTGGTTTTGACTTAGGTTTGATTTAACCCAGCTGTTGTTCTTTGTAAACAATGATTTACAGTTTAGTGTATGCAGTGTGAACCTAGACAATGGTGGTTTATTCAGTAAGTCATGGGTAAAAAATGTCTGGGTTATATAAAATGTGTGAACTCAGTCTAGAACAGGTTGTTGTTAAGTCACCAGGAAATTCTGGAAGCTGTATACTTGGCTCAATAGCAGTAACTGTGATAGAAATCTAGGAGTCCTAGTGGGCAGCTATTTAACTATGAGCCAGCAATGTGCTACAGCTGCCCCCCCCCCAAAAAAAAGCCAATGCAGTTTTATACTGTATCAACAGAGGGATAGTATCAATATCACATTAAGTGTTAGTACTGCTTTATAGTGGTCACTACAATACAAAATAGATGTTGAGACTGTAGAAAGAGTGCAGAGAAGAGTAACAAACATGATTAGGTGACTGGAGGCTAAAGCATATGATGAACAGTTGTGGGAACTGGGTATGTCTGGTCTAATGAAGGACTAGGACTAGGGGTAATATGAAAGCAATATTCCAGTATTTGAGGGGTTGCCACAGGAAAAAGGGGATTGTTGACTTATTCTTCAACGCACCAGATAAGAAATAAAAGATACAAGTTTATCAAAGAGAAATCCAGCCTAGACTTAAGGAGAAATTACCTATCAGGGAGAACAGTTTATTAGTGGAACGACTTGCCTCCAGAAATTATGGGTGCTCAATCACTGGAGGCTTTTAAGAAGAGATTGGACATTGTCTGGAATAGTATAGGGTGTGAGCAAGACATTGGACTAGAAGATCTTCAAGATCCTTTCCAATTCTGTTATTCTGTTAATATTACCAGCACATCTGAAATGCACAATATTGAACTGAATTAAAGCTGCTCTAAGTTGAGATAAAGTCTCATTTTAGAACTTCCTCATAAACATATATTGGATTTTGATTGATTATGCACCATCAAATTCTTCTTTACTTCTAGAGATTACCTTAAATAGATTTTCTCCATGATACTCAATCCCCAAATTGGTCTTTCAGGCCTTCCAACAGTAACCGTCTTGCTTTGCTGCTGGTCACCTTCTTTTTCTCTTTCATTTTTTTCTGGTATTGCAGTCTTTTCAAAAGAGTTGGGTATTTGCCTAATCTGCCTAAAGTAGAATAATTTGAATCTAGTCATTGAATCTGGTTCTTGAGTAAGAACTCTGTGTTGATTTGTTTAATGATCTAATTTTTGTTTGTTTTCTTGGTTGTAAATGGTATTCTCAGGAGACTTCACCCAAATCAAATTTCAAAAGCATCAATACTTTAATAATTCTTCAAAGTCCAACTTTCACGTCTAAATAGGGTATAATAATAATATAACAGAGAATGCCATGGATTGCACAATTCTGATCTTTGTAGATATTACACATAATGGCAGTTGAATATCTTTTCAAAAACCTTTATGACTGCTCTATCAAATGCTAGTTTGTGGCACATTTTTATTGCTTGTCCTTTTACTGTTGATGCAACCATCAAAGGCATGCAACCTTCTGTCCTAAAAGCAGAAGCTATCCACTTTATCAATAGTTTCATTGTCAATTCTAAGCCAGCTTGTATCTGTTATTATTAGTTTGCTCTTTATATTTAATTTTAGTCCTTTTTCTCTTTCCTTCTTGACTTTTATTACTAGACTCTGCAGATCCTTTGCATTTTTTGATCATCAGAGTAAGGTTATCAGCATGGTGCAGTGTTACTTCTTCCTCCAGTTTTAAAACCATGCTCACCTTCTTTCAATCCAGCTGTCCTTAATGTATATTTAGCATATAGGCTGAATAAATGCAGATAATCCTTGGGTTACAATGGCAATTGGGACTGGTGTCACTAAGTGATGTGGTCGTAAACCATGTCACGTGAATACATTGCTTACTGATGCTTTGCAGTTCATAAGCTAGTCCACAGCCAGCAACTGACTTCATGCTATATTTGAGCTTCTCCACCTCCTTTATGCAATTTGATGTTTATATACTCCCTCTAGTTCTGTCCATGTATAGAGGCTTCATTTTGATGGTTTGAAGGCAGTTTTAGCTATGAAATCATTGGTGTGGCAGGAACTGATAAGCCGGTCTCCTCCTATAGGTTAAATAAATTTAAATTCACACGGAGCATCCAATTAATTTTGCCACAAAATTAAAAAAGGGGCCAGCTTTGGTTGCTGTATCAGCCATGACCATTCCTAAGTTAGCCTAGTCTCACTGACCTATGATTTAATAATATAATTCATTGCTTGCATTACTGCAGAGGAGTCCAGAGACTGCTGCTAGTATAGAAAGCAGCTGTCCAATTAAGTGAAGTAGATAAATCAGACTATATATATGAGTCCAGGAAACATGGCACTAGTTGCCTTCAGATGTTGAAATTAATCTATAAAGGCCAAAAGGTTCAGGATCAGGCATTTAAATGACTGCCTCCCCCAATACTATCCAACTTAGGATCAGCTGGGGAGATCTATTCTTGTTCCACTGGTAGAATTTTATGGCACCCTCTTAAGAATTTGTCTCCTGAGGGATGTTTGATTGCTCTGTTCCACACACTGACTTCCTTCAGGAAATGATTAAAAATATGAATGGAATAGCTGCTTCTCCAAAAATAGACAGCCTTTAAAAGTTTTAAATTCTTTATTTTGTTTTATTTTTTAATGAGTTTTGTTTTGAATATAGCTGTGCAGAGCTTTGGATGGGGTTCCAAAAAGTTGCTCAAAGAATGTAGGAGCGTAAGCTTGGAACCTGTTGGCAACTCTTGAAAACAGCTGTGCAATTTCAGGAAAGGACATTGCTGCTTTCAGGACTTGTAGACAAATCCATACCTTCATGCTCCTTGAGAATACCTTTTGGGAATCAAGCCTGATAAACTGCACAAGCTTAGCTTTTATTATTTTTTCCCCTTACTTGAATTGTTTTATTGTGGTAGTTTTATTTAAGACGCTCCTCCCTCTTTTCTCTCTCTTTTTGGAGGATGATGAGTATAGAAGCAAGCAAGCAAACAAGTAAATAAGAGACCATAAGCTTCAAATAGCAAAATATTACTTTTATGATATGAAAATTTTTCTTATTCCAAGGTTTTTAAATCATGAAACTCACATTACAATTATAAACAGCAGGTGGCTTTAGGTTCGTCTGAGATCCCAGAAATGGAATAATGAAAAGTGTTAATCCGCCTTCTCAAATAGAGGCACGAATAACTCACGACACACACAGGCAGAAGGTTTTTTGTTTGGATTAGAAAGGACTGTGTGACAGCACCAGTGTTACCTTTTGCAGGCTTCCTCTGCCCAGTATTTCAGTGCCCCTAACTGCAAGACAGGATTAGCTTCAACATATATAGAAGGCACCAGGCTGACATTTTAGAAGTAATCTTTGTCTAGAAATACACACAATAAGCATATAGATGGAGGGATCATTATTGTTATTTGCAGAATTAAATGGTATGTGCTGAAGAGAGCACTAGTTTAAACAATGCTTCCTATATACTTAAAACAGTTAACGTTCATCTATTGACGTACGAATGTGGAGATGATTTCTTATGGCCCTTAAAAGTGAACCAACACATTGCAAGAAACCTTATTGTTCTTTTTAGCATATCCTGGTTTCTTGTAAGTCTTTAATCAGCTGGCAGATTGGAAAATCGCAACTAACTCAACACTTCCCCCATCCTTTTCCTTCCTATTTCCCCATCCTGCTTTTTAATAGAGAAATGCAACTTTTATTTTCTTTTTGCAAGCATGGAACCAATTTTCTGTAATGCCACAAAGCATGAAATCATTCAATAAGACTCCTAGGTCAGTTTCAGCTACTCTGAGAATTCTGCTTTGTTTCATTAAGACCCAGGTTTTGGTCAATTTGGGGTTCAGCTAAATTTTGTGTACTTTCTACCACAAATCAATATTCATATCTTGGGCTTCTTCTGATTTCAGTGGCATCATAGATTTCTGCACTGTAAAATTCACTTTCCTTCCTATGCTTCTATGATCTTCTGATCTAAACACTATCCAGTGATTTTGCTAAAATTGTTGCTGCTCTTATTTAACAACCTCCTCCCACCCAACTCAGAGACAATGCTGTCAGCAAAACAAAAATAACAAAAGTGTATCTGCAAGTAATGTGATCTTCTCTTCTTCAAGTTTCTGTAAATTATCTATAGTTAGTTAGCTCAAATGTTCAGTCTTGATAGGGTAGGCGAAGAGGGGGAAAATCGACAAGAAAACAAGATATAACTAATACCATAAATTGACAAGTTGGACCTTAGAGGTGATCACTATGTCATTTTTTCCCCCAGGCCATCTGAGAAAATGGAAGGAAATGACAAGCTACTGTCCATCTACCATCCACTTTGTATTCTCCTGGTCCTTCTTCATATCAGTTCTGGGCAAGTGAGAGGATGTAGGGCCAGTTATATGCTGAATGTATGCCCTCTGCTGAGTTAGAATGGAGAATCTTGTCTTCCCTCCCTTTCCAGGGGACATTCATGATTTCTGGACAAGGGTCCTTATATATTTCCATTTCTGAAAGAAACCTTGCACTGAAGTTAGGATAAATATTTCTTTTTTTCCCCTTCATACACACATAATCAGTTGAAGAAAAATCCAATATTTCACTTTCTTCTTCAATTTCCCTCCCCCTCTCTTACACGCATTGATTTTAATCACACTACATACAATCTCTATTGCACAAAAACAGGGTTCACATTCAAATTCTCATGTGCAATATAGCTTATTTCAAACTTATTTCAGAGATGTGCTTAGTTATACCAATTCAAAGTGCAAGATTTGTTGGCCCTTCCTAATCATTCCCACCATGACCATTCATGTGCTTTTACAAGATTTAGCTTCTCTTTTCTTCATTTCTCTTCCATTAGAATCATCTTGCTCGCTTATTATTTTCTGAGGATTTTCAATAACCTTGGTAACAAAGACAATTAAATTATCAATTTCAGAAAGTTTCCTTCTCAAAAACAAGGTCATATTGTGCTTCAGCTAACAGATGAATGTTACCAAAAGATATTTCTAGATTACATTGTGATGTTCTTAACAGTACACACATATCACCCCCAACCTGGAATAGTTACTACTCTGGTCTTAAAGCCAGCACTTGTGAGCCTTTCTTCAACATCAGCACAACTGCATGTTCTTATTCTTTGACCTGCCCCACAGAAAAGCAAGCCCATACCAACCCCTATACTGGACAACAGCCTTGCCAATTTCTGACAAAGGTCCTTCCAGATGAGCTTGATGGTGAATTGATAGATGAGTTCAGGACATCACCATTTCCCACCGCTGACTCATTGCTGTGCTTTCACAGGGGTTAATGACCACTTCTCTCATGCTCTCACTGCTATCTCCCACCATTTCTGTGTCCAGGCAATAGCGGGTAGCCATGTGCTCAATGTGAGAACCAACTTTATTCCAGCGCTATTAAAAGAAAAATGGGAAATTAAGATTAGCCTTATGTTATATTTAAGAAGCTCTTCCCATTAAAGTATCAAAGCTACTGCAATGATCAGGGTAGTATTTTTCTGCAGGCAGGCAAAGATTGCTACGGTATCTCTTACTATGCTATGGAGAAAGAGTTTGAGGGAGTTTCAAGAAAAAATGTAGCCTGCCAACTGATACCTCCCCAATTCATAAGGGTTGCCTGGGGAACAGTCTGATCATTGGATCAAACAGAATTCCTAGCTCATACTTTATGATATATAATAGCTGTTGAGTTGTATCAATATGGTAAACAAAGAGAAGAATAATTATTTAAGGAAAGCAAGTGGAAATTCAGTATTCAAACTTCAGGAATTTTGCAAAGTGTTCACAGCAATGCTAATTATAATATTTTGTTGTTGTTCAGTCACTTTTTTGTGATCCAATAGATAATAGTTTACTAGGATTTCTATTAGTGACTGTTTGAGTTGTTCTAAGCTCATCTGATAATATCAGTAACAATATCTAACCATTTTATCTTCTGTCAGCTTCTTTTTAAGAATCTATACAAAGCCAAAGTATTACCAAAATATGTGGAAAATATATTCTCATTGCCCAACATATCCTTTTAAGAAAGCTGCTTCAAAATCTGTCCACTGTTATCTGCATGGATACCAACATGATAAGGATGAAGCAATGGATAGGGATGAAGCAATAAAGCATGTCACACTTGGGGATAAATGTTTCATCTGTGCAATCTTTTGTTGGCAAATGAGACATCATGATGAATCCCATCTGGTTTAGCCTAACCTTGCATCAGTTTTGGAAAAATAATTATAGTTAGCTATTGGACTATTGCCACAACTTTGTTTATAATTGATATGATTTTGCTTTTAACTATTGCCTCTTAAATTTTAAATCAAGCCCAGTGTGTGATATGACTGTCAATAGCATCAGGCATCAACACTGGGCACCTAGGCAATATGATGTGACTAATTTCCAGACCTTAGACATTTTTAACTGTCCTATCCCAAGCAAATCCAAGTAATTTTTGACATTTTCCAAATGATTTTTCAATGGTATCAGTGACCATGTATGTTTTTTTTTCACAGACATTAGTGCTGTTAGCATCTGGCACGGTCCTTCTGGATTAGAATAGCAGATAAGCTCCAGTAAATCAATAAAAAAAATGAACCAAGGAAAGGGGAAAAAAATCTTACATCAATACTAGTACACCATGCTGGAGAAGAATTTAACAACCCTGATCTTGGTCTCACCTGCTTGCCATCCCCTTCTTTGCAAGGCAAAAGCATCACCTGGGAACCTGGAAAGAGGGTATGTATGGACAAGCATAATTGTTGAAAGTGGATTTGCTGGTTATATGTATACGTCCATTCCTGAAACAAAGAAGAATGCATTAAACTGATAGCCTTACTTCTCAGTATATTTCTTTAATTAAATTCATTATATCTTGCATTTTCTCTCTCACTCAGTGTTAATTTCTTTCCAACTACTGATTTCTCACTTTAATAATTAATAATTATTAAATAATTAAAAGAATAGGGTTTTTTTTTTAACAAATTCATTTCTTTGAGTCTATTCACTCCAGTAGGTTTCATCCAGTCAGGACTTTGATGGGAGGATACAAAGTATACTGATTATTCACCATTAGACCTTCATGTGGCTATGTGTGTCACTCTGGGATCTCCTTGGACAACACAGGACTGGAAAGGATCCAGGTATCAAAAAAAAATATTTTATTTATTAAACTGATACGCTCTCATCTTACCTAGAGGTGACTCTAGATGGCTTACAATCAAGTAAAAGAAACAAGACAAAACATTAAAATATTAAATATTAATATTTAAAAATACCATCCTTCCCCTCATCCCTTCTCTCATTTCTGCCAGGAGGACATTAACAACAGCTAACACACAAATAAAATGAAAATAATTTAAAAAGGAATAGAAGCAGTTATAATTTTGTGAGTTCAATTTAAAATGTCTGAAAAGTAACCTGTTTCCTGACAGTGACATGAATACAGGTAGTCCTCAACTTACAACAGTTCATTTAGCGACCAAAGTTACAACAGCACTGAAAAGAGTGACTTATGACCATTTTTCGCAGTTGCGACCTTTGCAGCATCCCCTGATCATGGGATCAAAATTCAGACACTTGGCAACTGGTTCACACTTATGACCGTTGCTGAGTCCCAAGGTCATTTGAACAAGCAAAATCAACAGGGAAACCAGTATTCACTTAACAACCATGCTACTAATTTAACAATTGCAGCAATCCATCTTAACAACTGTGACAAGAAAGGTCGTAAAATGGGGCGAAACTCAATTAACAAAGGTCTCACTTAACAGCAGAAATTTTGGGCTCAACTGTGATCACAAGTCAAGGACTACTTGTATGAACCTCTAGGAACGTAGCAGTCTTCCAAGTTTATGCTAAAGTGATTCGGTCTCTCAGTGTCGAGCTCTGACCCAACAGTTAGGCAGTTAAAATTTAAAATCTACGCACTGTAAATGTTGTACTGGGAACCACTATAGTAATTTTACCCCCAAACTTCATTTCACAGTATTATGTATGATATAGCATAGTTACTATGATTGAACCTTGCTGGATAATTAGTGGGGTTCAGTATTAGAGTTTTTCTTAATATGATACAGAACACAGAAACAAAGACTGTTATTTGCTTTTCTCGTGTAAAACAGTTTTATTGTACAAAGTCTTATTCTATTAGGTTTCTACTTCTATTCTCATTTAATCTATATATTCCTATGTCTATCTCCTATTGCTATGTTCCTATTCCTATGTTAACTAATAGGCATTCCTTCTTTAAATCTTTCCTTCCTCTTCCAGGTCTTCAGTTCTTGTAACCAATCTCAGTCTATTTGCATATGAAAATTCCTTTTCATTCATTTATAGAACTTGCCAAGGGGCTTTTCTCTCCCCTTCCCCTCTCCCAGCACTCAGAGTTCTCTATATCTGGAGCTGATTTGTAGAGAGCATTGCAGTGGGTTTACAGGCTTGATGGGGTTTGCAGAGCCTTGTTTGGGCTCTCAGTTTTGCTCTCTGTTTTGCTTCAGCTGGTCTTGAAGGTCCAAAAATTGAAGTTTTCTCTTCAGTTTTCTCTGAAAACTGCTCTGATATGCCGGCCTTTGGGTAGGAGTTTCTCTTTTCTACATTTCTGCTGTCCTCTGGGCTTGACTCTTTTCCTTAAGGACGTGCTTGTTTTCAGTTCCCAGATCTTTTCTGGGCATTCATCACACCAATCTTGACTACCAATTTCTTTAAATATGTCTCTGCATTATACCTGGCAGGATAAAAAATCTGCATGTATGCCCAGGTCCTAGAGGGGCTCTCACTAATGGTGCTTTATCTGGTGGCCCTTTTTGCTAGATTAGTTGGCCTTCTATAAATGTTTATGGAGATTGTCAGTCATCCAGGGTGCTTTTTCACAAGGATTTATATTCCTTGCAGATAGCTGGTCATTTGCATTCTTTTAGAGAGTTGTTGAGGCCACTTGAGGGTTTGTCTGTGTCCTCAAGGTCACCTGAGTAGTGCAAATGGGTGTGGAACCTTCTTGGAACTGCTGAAAAGACTTTGTTGTAATGTAGACTGAAGGTAGATGATGTTGTATCCCTTCCCCTCTGTTGAGAGAGGGCTGGTAGGTGGTACTGGATCCAGTGCCGGAGTGACCTCATCATCCGATAGGATCAGACGAGAGAAATCGTAGTCCTCTGATCCTGACTCTGATGAGGTGTCCTCTATGAGGTCTGGCGAGCCTGGGCGAAGTGGAGGCTGTGAGGCTGGTGCTTGAGGCAGATGGTGTGGGACAGAAGTGGCTATGAACTGAGTCAGAGCCTGAGTGATCATGGCCTGAACCTGTTCCGCTCCTAAAGGTTGAACCTCCGTGGAGCGGAGTCCTGCTGCCGTGGGCGTAAAGGTGGCTGAAGGCCCCGCCCTGCACTGGCTAGCAGACCCCTGCATCATTAATTCCAATGCTGCCCTGTCAGGATCAGACTGCACTGTTTCTCTAGGACAGTGATTCTCAACCTTTCTAATGCCGTGACCCCATAATACAGTTCCCCATGTTGTGGTGACCCCCAAGTGGGTGTGGCCACCAATAAGAGGGAGTAGGACAGCTAGGGAAAAGGGGAAAAAATGGCGGACAGCATGGTTTGGCGACCCCCGTGAAATGGTCATTTGACCCCAAATGGGGTCCCGACCCACAGGTTGAGAACCACTGCTCTAGGAGGAGATCAGGCCCCTGTTGCTGCGCTGGTCTCTGGATGACTCGATGCTCTGCTTTCCCAGGCCTAAGAGGCCGAGGCCTCCTTGCTCACGAGGAGCCCAATTCGGCCCGGTTAAGATTTAACTGTAGGGCAGAGGCTAAGTGGGAAAGAAAGGAATAGTTCTCTCTCGAATAGATAAGAATTTTATCAGAATAGGCTAATTGGGAAAGAAAGGAATAGTTCTCTCTCCAATAGATAGAAGTTTATCAGAAGTAGTCTGAGCTACGGAAAAAAAAAAAACGTGTCTTAGGAGCAAAAGACTAAGTCTAAAACCTGGACATGGGGACACAGTAGAGGCGTGACTTTAACTCTGACTTAGTCTTATTGGAGCAGCAAGATTAAGACAACCCACTAGTGGAGTCTCCATCCAATCATGCTGGAGAAGACTTTGTTGTAATGTAGACTGAAGGTAGATGATGTTGTATCCCTCCCCCTCTGTTGAGAGAGGGCGGTTCAGTTTTGACACAGATGACCTCTTTACAAGCCATAGTATCTCCCTGCAACACAACAAAAGGCAGTTCTAATATATTTCTCCTCTGAGTATTGGAAAGGTATCTCATAATGTCTGCCCCTTGCTACCTCAGAAACTGGATTTAGAGAAGGGATTCAATTCCTTTAAGGAGCACTATAAGTTCCTTGAACTCCTCTCTTCATATTGTTCTTTCCAATCTGTCTTTCTTTAAGCAGTCTCTTTGCTCAGTTTCCCTTCATAAACTATCTTTCTCCTCTTTTCTGAGAGCTTTCCTTTGCCCTTCCTCTTATCTTTTAGCCATCAGTTGTCTTTCCTCTTGCTGTCATAGCAGATGCCTCCTCACCATACTTATCAGGGCTTCAGATGGATCATGGTTAACTGCCAGGGTTGGCCCTCCTTCCAGATTACAGTCCACCCTCTTTCTCTATTTCAAGCTGCCTTATGTACGTTGTTGATGAGTCATGTGCTGAGATACTCCTACTTGCCTCTAGATCTCAAACACTTTGTCTCCCAGTCAATTTGCCCTCTACAGCAAGATCACCCTTTCCTTTTTCCATGCAAGTCTTTTATTCTTTATGTTTGGATATTGAACTATATCCCATCATTGCCACCATTTGTTAGAATTTTCTTCATGTGGTACAGTACACAGCAACAAAGACTGTACCTGTTTTTTTTCCCCACACAAAATGACTTTATTGAACAAAATTAAACTTCTATCTTCCTGTTACTATAAGTTTACAATTATTCTATTTCTGTTCTTGTTTAAACTATACATGTATTGGAATATATGAATGACCTTGGAGAAAGAGAGGAGGAGTGCTGTCTGGAAAACAATGAGATAAAAATGGCAGGAGCCTGCAGTCAGTGTCTCTTTAACAGCCACAGAAAGAAATTAGGAAAGACCTGCCCAAATGGATCAAGTAGTTAAAAAGTAGAGGTGGGAACTCTGTGCCTTCAGACTTTCAAGTTTCTGTTAATGTAGCCTTACAATAAAGTAGAATTAATTCATCTTGTCACATTTCCTGTCTGATTTTCTTGGGAGGGCTGACAATACATTCCTATCTCTCTGTTTCTTTTCCGATGTTAACACTATGTTTCCTTATCTTAACAATTTCTTCTTCAAATCTTTCTTTTCCCCAGGTCTAACCAATCTCAGTCATTTGCATATCAAAACCCCTTTTCAATCCTTTATAGACTTGCAAATTGACTTTTCTCTCCTCACCTCATTGCCCCCTTCCCAGCTCTCTGTTTCTGGAGCTGGTTTATAGAGCTCTGCATCTGGGCTGCTGTACACTCTGGGTTTGTGGGATTGCTTGGATTGGCAGACTCTTGTTCAGGCATTTTTCCTCCCCCAACTCTCAGCTGGTGTTGAAGATCCAAAAACTGAAATTTTCTCTTGCTGTCTGAAGACAGCTGTTGAGCTGCTTGCCTTTGGGTTGCTGTTCTCTGGGCTTAATTCTTTTCCTTGACATATCCATCCTTGGCACACTTCTTTTCAGTTCCCTTTTTCTAGAACAAACTCTCCAATTAGGGAAAGGGTGGAGCTGTTTTAACCTTTCTTCTCAGGTGGCACCAAAACTCTGGTTCCTGGACAGGAATTCAATGTTCCATAGACACCCCTTATCTAAGTTACTCTGCTTAGATTCATATGAGCTAGAGATAGAGATTCATCAGGAAAGATATTGAGTCAACTAAGATAATCATTTTGTGTTTTTAATCAATCCAAACAGTCTAGAATAAATGTGCATGTTGTGATACTAAGTGAAGGAACTGCAGAGCTAATTCCCTTTTATTTCTTGACAGTGCTGCTGAAATGAATTGCAAATAATGAAATGCTGCAAGTTCAGGCACCTACCCCACACCACAGCTTCTTCTTGTGTGCAATCAACTCACAAAAAGATTTCCCCATCTTCCATTTTTAAGCTTCTGAATAGGTTATGGAAGCTGATTGTTGAAATTTTGAAAGGGATTGATATTTTCCTTCTGGATGAATGAACAAGGGTAATAAAGAGGTTTCTAACCAGTGTCTGTTAAGATTACAGTGTTAGGAACAAAACAAGGGTAAAACAAGGACATGGTTGGATAAAGTCACTTCTGCCCCCCCATCCTGCCCCCTTCCTTCCCTTAGCAAGTAACATCTCTTAAGAAGTGATTTCTATATTTATATCTAGGGTTACCATCTGGTTCACATCTGATTAAATGGCAAGGAAGAGAAAAGGGTGTGATGCAGGCAAAAGCAGACATGCTAAGAACAGCCAAAGATGACACTTCACATTCATTTCTAGAATTCATTTTGATGCTGAGGAGCAGTGACAGGTGTCACCTTGAATGATTTTAGAGCCTTGAAAAATAGTCCCTAGCCCCTGACAGGGTTAATGCAGTTGAATTTTCTGTAGAGAAAATAGTTAGCATGCAAAGTCTCTTCTTGGAGCATGAACCTTCTCACACCTCCCTCCTCCTCTTCTTCCTCTATTTTCTCGAAGGCCCTTCGCACTCAATTTCAGCACTTTTTTTTCCTTCTTTTTTAACCAGAAACAGGCTTGTCTTCTGACAAGCTGAAATGCCTTTGCAACTATGCCATGTTCCTCTGCAAATATTCTTTCCACCAGATATACAAAAGGGGTTTTCAAAGCCCCCTTTACCACATCTGGTGAAGGCAGTAAGAGAAGCATCATTGTTAGGTTAGTTCTTCATGGTGAAGACGCATCCATTTAAAGAAAGAACGGAAAAGGGTTAGGGACCAAGAGAATCTCTCTGCATTGGCATAGGGTGAGTTAAAAAGACAAGCAAAAATGCCCTTCTGCTAACACACTACCCTAAGATGCCCTTTCATTATCTGGATTATACAATGGTTGGAAAAGAAGCATTTAGTTTCTCTTTCAGTTATTGTTCCCAAAGAAACATTATGCTTCTTAACTGGTAGCCATTCAGTTAGATTATGGAGGACAAGCAATGGTTACTGATGGCTTCCAATGTGGCCCACTGTGTAAGATAACCTCATTGTCCTGGAAATGCTGTATTTCATAGCACAACAATGTGCATTCCTGGCAATGCACCATTCAGCTATGGGGGAGTGGGGAAGGAGTGGGGGATTTGAGACAGAAATAGAGAAGTGGATGCATTTAAGTGGTTCTAGTTTTTTTGTTCTGATTCATTCAATGGGACCTGACAAAATTCCTTACTGCACTATCCTATGATTCCTTCACAAACGTAATATTGATCTTCATAGTCCTTTTGTAGGTGTTCAAAGGGTCTCCTGTCAAACTAATCATTGCAAACATTCTTGTCCATCATTGTCTCTAAATTTTTCTTGGGAATTACACAGCTAGAAGTTCACTATTTGCAATGAGTGCAGTTTTCTTCCAAAGGTGCAGCCATACGGGCACATTTCTTGCATTCCTTGCCTTACAAACCGCACTCTTCCTAGCCCTTTCAAGTGCTGAGTGATGCAACTCTTTGGGGGCAGGCAATGTGAAGAAATGATCCCTTCTCCCAGGCCTTCTCCATCTAAATTGCAATCAGGAAAGCAACAGGATTGGAAAACCACAAGTGTGACAGAAAAGATACTGTGCTGGAATGACCTTTTCTGTGCACCTTCTTCTTCTCTCAGATAAACAGCATCTTTGGCTTCCAGATTCTCTCTAGATGAAGCTTGATGACAACCACATGCTTGGGGGAGTGTAATAGGTTTATCTCTGCAAACAATCCTTTATGCACTCCCTGAAGCATACTATAGAGATACTTGGCACAGGGTAGGCACCCAATAGTTCTAGCATCAGTACGAATCTTTTCACAAGTTCAAATAAAAATATCACACTAGCTAACTGGGTGATGATTCAACCCTGTGACAAGGGATTCTGCAAGGCAGGCTGTGGAGTACAGGGGGACAGGAGGGGGGAGGGGAAGGGGAAAAAGGAGGAGGAGGGATGGAAGATGTAGAAGAAGAAGTAACAACAACAACAATAATAATAATTAAAGATTTCAGTCCCGCCAGCTTACAGAATGACAGCTTTTCTCTGAGACCTTATAGAATCATTTCACTGCTGCTGCTGCTGCCACCAATGTGTTGAAGGGTATCCAGGCCTAACAGGCTTCTCATTCCTTTTCTAAAGCTTGTCAGGTTTCTTGGAACTGCTAATGATTAATGGGTTTATTAAATGAATCCCAGATTCAGAAATCTGTTCCAAGAAGGTTACTGCAAACTTTAATATCAGCTGATGCTATGCTCTAATGGAAAGCCAGTGCATCAGCCAAACAGTGACATCTTCATTAGACAAAAGCAGGGCAAAATTATGATCAATTATTTACCCTCCAATGCATCTCTTTGGCAAACTGCTAAGTCAATCAATTGCCTTTCACAAATGAGACATAAACAAGGCCAAGGAAGGCCAAACAGTGTGCTCAGTCCCAGGAGTCTGCAACTCTATGGAATAAGAGATTGCAAACCACTTTCTGCAGATGCCAGGAGGCAATTATTTGCTCAGTGGAAAAAGAATGACTGTGAGGAACATGATTGATCCTTATTTCATGATGTATTTTGTGGAACATTTTTTCAGGATGAGAACTGAAGGTAGCCAGAGAAAGGGATTGTTAGGGGACTCTGAGCAAAAGGAGTGCAAATTCTTCACAAATAATAAATAAGAAATACTCAAACACATAATAAAACCACTGGCTCAGATGTATCTGAAAAGGCATCAGATCCTGTTTGTCTCTTAGGATAGCTACATGCTGAGGCAGCAATAACACAGCAGGAAAGCTCTCCTGCTTTCACACCATTTTTTTTTATTTTACTCAGTAAACTTTAATGTTTTGATTTTCCTCATTTTCTCCCCTACTATTTCTTCTGCTATATTTTTTAAACCTTTCTTTACTGTTTTGTTGTTGTAGTATTTGAAATAATTAATCCCAATAATGCACGGATTGGAAAAATGAAAAGATAAATATTCTTAGGTAGGTAAGCACTGAATAGATCCAGTTTCACTAGCCTCTTTCTCTCTCTGGATAGCCACCCCCAATTTGACACTTCCAGATGTGTTGGGACTGTAACTCCCATAATTAGTAGCTATTATAACATTTGTGGGCTGAGTTTTGGATAATTACAGTCTCAACACATCTGGAAAGTGCTTTGTTATAAAAGATTATAGTGGAAGAAACATTAACACTAACCTGGCCATAGTAGAACAGGAAATTCTTCTACGTTTTTCTCAGACACAATTCACTTCTACTCTCAAAGGCAAACTGTACTTGAAAACTTCAACTATCTGTCTCTCTCTCTTCTCATTCATAAAATGTTTCAGGAAATTGCAAGCAGTAATACAATGCTGACTTATCCTTTGGGGAATTTTTACCAGGCCTGTTTTTAAAGAGTTTTGGAACTGAGAAAATACATAAATATGTCAGTCGGACTTCCATGTACTTTTCCATGTAAAGTACACAGCCTGATGTAAGAGCCTTAGAGTTCTTATTCAAGTTTGCATGGCTGTCTTATTTTCTGAATTGGTACCTCTGGAGAACAGCAGGTTTTTCAAGGACACAGCTCTTCCCAGAGGGGATTCTGAGGCTCTAAACACCATACAGTATTATATCCCTTGGAATTAGAAAATATTTCCTACAAAGTCATTTTTGCAGATATTTTAATTATTAAATTATTTGGTACTGGAAGCTTCTTGGAGGGAAGTAATACAAACTTAAAAGCACCCTGTGACTTTAAAAACAAGTCACCATAAAGAGCAAGATCCCTGCTGTATAAGCTGTCATTATTTATTTATTAGGCTAATGGCTGGCTAATGGCCCCCAAAAAACAAGGGAGAGAAAGGCTAAAGTGCTGTAGCAGCATGAATGGCCCTTTCCTCATTCTCTTGTGAACCCTGACCACAGCAAGCTAAGTAATAGCAACAACAGTTTAGTCTGAATAACAGCATATAAAAAAAATTCTCTTTGGCTTTCTGCTTTATGTGGAATTTTCTTCCTCTTGGACATTCATTAAAGCCAGAGGCTGGACTCCTTTCCATAAATCAAAAAGATCTCCTTATGGGTCTTTGTTTAATTATGGGTACTGCTGGCAGAAAAGGCTCTAATGTGTAATATTTCTCCCCACCATTAATTTGATTGTGTGTCTGAAACATATTTCCTAATACTATGGAGAGCCTCCAGTTATTTCTACATGAAAACTGTTTTAAAAAATGAACTTTTTATACTGAAGATATTGTACTGAGATGAACAGAGTGACTTTGCATTCTTCAGTGACTGCAACAGGATCACGTGGATCACCCAGAGAAAATACAGAGAACGAAACCTATTGTCTGTCATATTCCTAGATATACAAAACAATAATTCCTCTCCTACTGAAACTTCACAATGAAGGAAGGCCCCGTTTTCATGAATAGTTGTCAGTCATTATTTTTTTTCCCCTAAAGTTGAAGTACATATTCAGTATTCTTACATGAAAAATATAATTTTTACAAGGGTGGAGTGGGAAGACAGAGCATACCTTGGGTGTTCCTAGGGTTGCAAAGTGGCACCTAATTGTTAATCTGCTCCAAAGAATACTCTCTGATTGACACTGCATATTTTCCTTTTGCTAATTGGGGGAGAATGAGATAAGCTTCATTAAGCTCCTTTTACTTTAATAGGCAATTTAATATTGAATGAATGCCGAGTATGAACTTCATATAGTGCTGCAATTCAGTACATTTTTTTTAGAAGTAGGAAAAAGAGTGAATAGGTCTAAAAGATGGGAGAAGAATTATGGGCCATAATAGCTTGCTTTTAAGTACAAATGGGTCTGGGATGAGCTCTTGTTGAGATTTATTCATATAAGAGAGAATCAGTGCTGGGAAAGGACTGGGGAGACTTAGCTTCAAATTCACCTAACTATTGAAATTCACAAAGGGGTGATATAGGTCAATAAGTGCCAGTCAGGATAACCTACCTCACATGATTGTAGTAGGCAAAATGTGAATGTTAAGTACTGCACTTTGAACTCCTGGAGGAAAAGTAGAATATAAATCTAAATAACAAATAATACAGGATATTTCTGCTGGAATGACCAAAGTCCCTTACAGTTTTGATTCTTGGGATGCTAAGAACATTCAAGATTCTATGCACCCCAAGCATTACTGCTAATATAGATGTTTGAGTCTGAAAAGGAACAGATTTGTAAATAATGTCCCTGGCTTCATGGGAAGACTTATTACAAGGCAACTTCTTTGCACACAAAGTGATCTGCAGATGATAAAGTTACATTCCAGAAAAATACTTGTTGTTGTTGTTGATTGCGAAGTCGTGTCCGACCCATCGCGACCCCATGGACAACGTTCCTCCAGGTCTTCCTGTCCTCTACCATCTTCTGGAGTCCATTTAAATTCACTAGCCATGGAATATTTGTTGGGATTGTGACAGCTTACAGACATATCTCAAGGAAGAATCTTTTATACATAAATATTTTACCACTTAGCTACCAAGTAGGAAATCAGCTCACATCAGTTCTTCTAATCTGATTCAAAGAAAACAAATACACTATTCCAAAGAACAATTAAAACACAGATTATCTAAACATTATCCAAGGTAATCAGTCCTCTGCTTATAAATAATCAGCATCTCAACGACAAGCTTATAAACCCAAGATTTCTGTGGGCAAGGAGTGTTAGGAAAAAGAAGATTTTTAAAAATATGCAAGCTTCTATAGGTGTCTTCAGATATTACATGAAATATATGCATTTCCTATTCTTTCCATAGCCAATTTATTTTCTCCAGCCTGACCCCCTGGAAATGTGTTGGTATAGGTTGATTGGAAAGTTTGGAAGTTGTAGTCCAAACACATTTTTTTTTTTTTTTTGCTGCTATCAGTAAACCTGAAATAGGTTGGCTTTTGGAAGTCTTGTTTATAACTCTGCTGGAAACTAGAATAATTCCCTTATAACAAAGGGGGCTTGGGTAGTGCACCCTGGTCATCTTGAATTTCATTCTTAGCCAACATATATAGCATGGAGTACTTCATTATGCGTTAAGCTCATGGGACAAAGATTTTTTTTAATGACCCTGCTATTTGCATTCCATCACTGCTTGGGTATTTTAAAAAATCTGATTTGTTTATGCCATCATTTTGCTGATCTTTCTTCTTTGTACATTTCATCCATATTTTTGAACTTTTAATGCTATTTTTTTCTTGAGTGCCTTTAAAAAAAAAGCTACCAGTGGGTTTTGTTAATTGAGCATCCTGCTTTAATCATCTTTCCAGCCTTAGTTTTATCATTTACCATCAGCGGATAGAGTTTTAGCCACCTCCACAATATCATAGTTCAGATAAGGGCAGCATGTAATTGTAAACCCTATGAATAAAGCTTTATGTTCCCTCCAATGTGCAACACTTTAGAGAAATTACCTGTGCCATCGCTGCTGCACTTTTGCTGGTGATGCAGGGATTTAAGAGGACCATTGGGAATTCCTGTCCTTCATTTTTCTGGGACTCTAGACATCTCTGTCTCTGCCGAATCATTCCTGTCTGGTACAGTGATTCCTCAGGAATTCTAAGGCAACAGATAAAGCCTAAAGATTAACAATATGTTAAATAATTAATAATATCCATTCTAAACGTGTAAGAGGAACAGAGTGCATCACTGATTTTAGAAGAATGACCCAGAATAAGGCTATCAGTTTTCACATGTAGCAAGCAACTATACATTGTAATTGCTGACAATATAAAAGAGCCAACGCAATATAACAAATGATTTCTGAACTTGATCTTAAAAAAAAAACTGACTTCAATTTCCTTTTCTGTTCCTTTTGGTATAATTTGATCAAAAATTGGCGTAAAATATTTTGAAATAAACAAACAGCCACCAACAGTTAGCATTATGAAACTTCATGGGTGATATTCCATTTACTCTGGGTTTTTTTAATTCCATTATGCTGTTTACTATCAACATATGCAATGGGTTCTTTGGAGGAGAGGGACAGGATAAAAATGTAATTATGCTGGAAACAATGATTTTTCAAAAATATGTCAACTAATAATTTCAAACTTGGGAAACTTTTAGAAAAGTATTTTGTCTTATAAAGGGTTAGACTAAAAAAAATATGAAGTGATAAGCCTGAACAATTGTTTTAATGCTGACATTTTAAGCCCTATTGGGAATGTTTTTTTTTAGTTTAATTGCTAAAAATAAACTAACAAACTAGTTTAAAAAACCCTATCTAGTTAAAATTAATTAAATTAGTTTAAATAAATAAACATATAATGATTAATTCTGAAAAGAAGAAAGAAAATACAATACAGCAATAATCAATAAATCTTACTTCTAAGAAAATGTGCATAGTGGATCAGACCTAAAGTCATCCTGTAATGCAAGAATGAGTAGGTTGTTGTCTTCCAGTTGTTGCTGAATTCCAACTCCTATAATCCCTAGCTAACCTGGCTAAGATGAGGAATGATGGGAATTTACAGTCAACCATCTGGAAGGATATACTATTCATACTAGCTGAAAAACAAAACGAAGTTTGTCAAATTTCATTCATGTAGCAAGTAACATATACTAAACATATTTTTTTTTAAAAAAAACAAAAACAAAACTAGTAGTACCTAAGCTCTGGATAGACATTTTCCAAATACCACTTGAATGTGTGACATTTCAAGGTCTTTCTCAGTTCCACTCTGCTTTGAATGCTGTTGAAAAGAGCATATTGGAAAATATAGTTATGGCAGTGCATCTGGTTACATCTTTAATAGGAGTCAAGTTTTAGTGGGTCAAAAAAAATTAGATTCCATTATAAATAAATGGAATAGCAGAATAGAAGAATAATGTGGAAGCCACCTCCTCTCTTCTAGTTATTTCTAATGGTAATCACACATTGCACTGAACCATCATTTTGTTTTAGGTTAAAATGTTGTGTGACCCCAGCTATTGTGGTTTCTATCACCAATTTATGGCTTAGTGTTATGCATGAATCAGGATGCTCTGGTTTGCTCAGTAATGCAGTTAAAACAAATCCTGGCATAGTAGAATTAACAAATGCAGCATTGCATGTCTAATATTAACACATAAAATAACAGAAATGATCAACCTTAAAATAATATTAAAATGCAATTAATATAGTCTTAGAGTCTGTGTCATGAAAAATTAATAAGGCAAAATGCAGCATGCAAGGTCTTTTCTTGCATGTCATTCTAATTTTTCTCTTTATTCTTAGCATTAAAAGGATAGAAATATATTGACTCTTCTAACTAGATATTTATGCAAATGGATTCAGTTAATGCACAGAAACCTTCAACTTCTCCATTTCTTTCCTCAAAGAAATGTAGTAAATTACTTTATGACCCAACTGCCTTACAGTTCAGAAATTAACTAACTCTCTGACAGTAGTAAGTACTGCTAAAATGATGCTGTGCTTACTTTAAAATGTAATTCTACTGAATTTCCAAAAGAGTTAATCCAGGACATTAATTAAACTCATCTGGCAAACCCCAACAATTAGTGTACAGTTGATCTTATTTTTGGTCTTTTTGGTTCTTTGTCCTCTGGATATCTGTGCTGGATGCACATATCCCTTGCTGGCCATCTCCTCCTTGATGATATGAGGGTTTTTTTTAGCTGTCTGATCAATTCTTTATTTCCTTGTTAGCCATTATTTTCTTTTGCCAATCTGAGTCCATCTCTGAATGCTATTAAGTTTCTTTTAATTCTATAGCCCATATCAACCTCCTGTCCATATGAGGGACACTGTGAAAAAAAAACCCAAAACAAAACCATATCTCATTCTTCTCTTATAGCTATTTCCCAGGCTTGGGTTATTAGCTACAAGTAAAATTTGCAGAACTGGGAGATCACAGGACAAAACAATAGAAGATATTTTACTTTCTCCATTCTGGCACAATCTGAGTTGAAAGCAACGGTAAGATCTGAATTCTTCTGAGAAGGCTCTTTATACTATATTACCAATAAATGAAATTTTGCATTCTTGCACTTGTAAATAGGATTTTGCCAGTTGTGCTCCAGCTGTGAAATATCTTACACAGGAAGGTTAAATTAGCTCCAAGTAAAAAGAAACAATTTTTGATTAAATCTGGTCTACATATATGACTAGGATGATTGAACAGCTGAAACTGAAGTAGAGATGGACATAGGATTATAGATTTTTATTATTAAAAAGTTATGAGTCAGGACTGGGATCACAGAGAAATGAATTAATTCTTTCACTTTATGGTATGATAAAAATTCCCACAAATGTTTTTGGCCTTAGCAATTTTCTCTAAGATAGCAGTGCTACATGCAGCTAACTGTGGCATATGTGAGCAGAAGCCATTTTTGTGCACATATAAATTAACATGAATGAGAACCACAAATCTAATGAATGCTACACACATTGCTCCAAGCCCAGTCCTGAAATTTAGATAACATAAAAAAATAAGCAAAAAAAAAACAAACCTGCTGGTAAAGAAAATAATGGATTGTGTTGAGTCCGTGGCGGGAAACAGACACAAGAAGCAGCTGGAGTTCTCAGTTTCTTTTATTCAGCGTTCAGCTTACAGGAAGATGGCTTCAGCCTCGCCCAAACGCCTCGCAGCCTCTTATATAGGCAACTCCCGGGTAAATGGGTTACTTTTCCCGCGCCAGCACCCGCGCATGCGCACGGCGCTGGCGACAGCCTGTCTGGTCCCGGGCAGCTTTGCACCTGCCCGGGACTGCCTGCAAACGCCCGAGCCGTTTGCAAGGCTCGGGACATAACACCCCTTTCCCCCGGGCTAAAACTACTACCAACATACAACATTTATTTTATACGACAATTTGCTCCCCAGTGCTCCCACTGTTTACTGGCTTTTGCCTTGCCAGCAATGTTATGTAATCTTCTAGGTACTTAGGAGATTTCTTTGCTCTCTGTGACCTTCTTAGCTCTGGGTTACTGGCATAAGTCCCCTGACTGGAGGGAGGCGTGAGCGCCTGTTGTGTGGGTAAGCTCCATGACTTCCTTTTCGGAGCAATTGCGGAATCTTGGGATGGGCCGTTTGTGGCTCCCTCAGTGGAGATGGGCAGTAGCTCTTGCCCTTCCCTTTGCTCCAAAGGGTCCCCCTTCCCCCCCTGGAAAAGACCCAGGAGTCTCATCAGAAAAGTCCCGCCTAGAGCGGAGTTGGTCGATGTGCCGACGTAGGACACGACCGTTGTCCAGGGTTACCTCGTAGGAGAGAGGACCTGTGACCCTGGAAACAGAAGCGGGGACCCATGTATGACCAGGCCCGTAATTGCGAGCCCAAACCGGGGCACCCACAAGTAGTTGTCTAGGTGCCCTAGGATGTGAGGTAGATGAAGGCAGTCTGTCCGGATGCAACCGGTCAAGTCTAGTAGTAAGTTGGCGCCCCCAACGAAGTTCAGCTGGACTTCTCCCTGTAGAAGTGGACGGTGTGGTGCGATAAGAAAGGAGAAAGTCAGCCAACCTGTGATGCCAGTCCCCGTAGGTGAGTCTCTTCAAGGCGTCCTTTGCGATGCGCACCATGCGTTCAGCCATACCGTTGGTGGACGGGTGAAAAGGCGCAGACGTGGCATGACGAATCAGGTTTGCCTGTAAGAAAGCTTGGAATTCGGAGGAGGTGAATTGAGGGCCGTTGTCGGACACAATGACATCTGGCAGCCCGTGTGCAGCAAAAATCCCCCTCAGTACCTGAATAGTCTTTGCAGTGGTGGTGGATGAGACAGGCACAACCTCAAGCCATTTTGAATGGCTGTCAACAAGGACCAAGAAGAACTGGCCCTGAAAGGGCCCAGCGTAGTCAATGTGCACCCTAGACCATGGGGACTGTGTTTCCTCCCATCTATGCACAGGAGCTTGGGGCATCTCTGGGCGAGATCGTTGGCACAGGTGGCATGCGTGTACCTTAGCCTCAATACCTTTATCTAAACCAGGCCACCACAAGTGGCTTCGTGCAAGAGCCTTCATACGAACAATGCCAGGATGACCCTCGTGGAGGGATTCTAAGACCCTAGTCCTCATTGAGGTGGGAATGACAACTCTGTTTCCCCAAAGCAGACAACCCTGAGAAAGGGACAGTTCGTTCCTTTTGGACCAGAAACTCTGAAACTCAGGACTAGGGCAGTGCTCAGGCCACCCGGACAGGACCCAGGAGCGGACACGTGAAAGTGTGTGATCTGTACCTGTTTCAGCGGTAACATCCCTGGCACTAAGAGGGAGCTCGGGCAAGGCTTGGATTGATAGAATGTTGACAGCTGGCGCGGGGTCAGCTTCTACTACTGGCAGAGGCAACCTACTGAGGCCATCAGCATGGCCCATTTCTTTCCCAGGCTTGTGGATTAATGAAAAATCATATGCAGACAAAAAAATAGACCACCTAAGCATTCTAGGGGAAATGATGTGGGGAGTCTGCTTACGTGTGGTAAACAGTCCCAGCAGAGGCTTATGGTCAGTGAAGACCGTGAAATGCCTGCCATATAGAAAATCGTGGAATTTTTTAATTCCAGCAACAACAGCCAGAGCCTCCCTGTCTATCTGAGCGTAGTTGCGCTCGGCAGAAGACAGTGTTCTGGAGTAGTATGCAATAGGAACCTGAGTTCCATCAGACCTGAGGTGACTCAGGACAGCTCCAACCCCGTAGGGGGACGCATCACAAGCGATGCACACAGGAAGAGACTCGTTGAAATGTGCAAGAACACTGTTAGAAGTGAGCAAGGCCTTGACTTCTTTAAAGCAAGCCTCATGTGCTTGTGACCACAGCCACACAGCTTGTTTGTCTAGTAGCCTGTGAAGAGGCTCAGCTACACTAGCTTTATGTGGAAGAAAAGAATTGTAGAAATTCAGGAGGCCTAAGAAGGCCTGAAGTTCGGCCTTAGACTTTGGCCTGGGTGCTTCTAAAATAGCAGTTAGTTTGGATTCAGCAGGATGAATCCCAGCAGCATCAATTTTGAATCCCAGAAATTCAGTAGAAGGCACCCCAATCTGGCATTTGTCTTTTCTGAGCTTGAGGCCTGATTTCCTGAATCTTAACAGGACAGCCCTAAGCCTTTCAGCTAGAATGTGTGTGGAGTCTCCTGCAATCAAGACATCGTCAAAGTAGGGGCAGACCCCTGGTATACCTCGTAGTGTGTTTTCCATTACGCTTTGGAAAATCCCAGGAGCGACATTCACTCCAAACTGTAGCCTTTTTACCTTAAAGGCTCCCCTGTGGGTCACAATGGTCTGAGCTATGGCAGCATCATCATCAACAGGCAGCTGTTGATATGCTTGAGCTAGGTCAAGCTTTGCAAAAACACGCCCCCCCTTGAGAGAGGCCAGGATGTGACTGACCACAGGAACAGGATAGGCATGTTGCTGCAATGCCTTATTGAGTGTGCATTTGTAATCAGCACAAATGCGAATGTCCCCATTTGCCTTTAGAGGCGTGACAATGGGGGTCTCCCACGGGCTGGAATCAACAGGTTCTAGGATTCCCTGTTGGATTAGTTTGTCTAATTCAGTGTCAATCTTACTTTTTAAAGCAAAAGGGACCCTTCTTGCTTTAATCCTAATGGGAGTGACAGTGGGGTCTAGCTTTAAGGACACAGGTGGTCCTTTGAATGTGCCCAGCTGGGGGCTGAAAACATCTGCAAATTCTTTGCAGACTTCCTGTAGGTCGAGTGTTTGTAAGCTGTTGAGTCCTGTGACGTGTATCCCCAGGGCCTCAAACCAATCGAGTCCTATGAGACTCGTTCGTTCACCCCCTACTACTAATAAGTCTAGTGGACCTTCAAAACTCTTGTATTGCACGTTAAGGGTGGCCTCCCCCTTAACACACACTCTTGAGTTCTGAAAATCTGTTAATACAATATCAGAAGGCCTTAACTTGGCCTTAGTCCCACTACTGGAACAAATCTTCCTAAATGTATGCAATGAAATGATGGAAAGGGCAGACCCTGTGTCTAGTTCCATAGATAATGGAACCCCTTGTAGCTTCACGTTGAGTGACAGCTTTTTCTTCATGGGCTTGTGTGTGCCTGTCCTACAGATGCTTCTTCGCGAAGCGCAAAAACCTACCCTATTCTGGCTGGGGAGTCTGGTACCCTTCAGGCGTTCTTCTTGGGGTTGTGCCTTTCGTCGGCCCAGACACACAGCTGCAATATGCCCTTGTTTGCCGCATGCCCGGCAGGTAGCGGAGCGGAACTTGCAGTCGGTTCTCCTGTGGCGACCTCCACAGCCGATGCACTTGAGCGGAGCCGAAGAGCTTCCCTTCTGGTTTTCTTCCTTCGCGGGGTGTAGACGGTCGACTTCCTCGTCCGGATCCTCCTCGGAGTTTCGTCGGACGTCTTCCTGGTGCACGGACGCACCCTCTGCACTGCTTCTGATCGGCCGCATGTTCTTGACGGCGCCGCCTGCTGCTTCTTCTGCGGTGACTTCCCTTAAGGCGTCTTGGAAGGATAATTCTTCCTTAGCGAAAAGTCTCTGTTGTAGCTCTCGATGCCTTAACCCGCACACGAATCGGTCCCTCAGTCGTTCCTTGAGGTCCTTGAACTCGCAGGGCTTGGCGGCCTTCCGTAACGCGGCGATGTATTCCTTGGCTGACTCACCGGACCGTTGATCCCTCTGTTCGAAGGTTTGGCGCCATGAGATAACGGACACCTTGGGGTGGAAGTGCTCCTTCAGCAGCTTCTTCAGGTCTGCGTAGCTTACAGACTCTACTGGGACAGGTGCTGCAAGGTTTTCTGCGATTTCGAAGGCGTCTTGGCCGCAAACGCAAAGCAGGGTGGCAGCCTTCAAGCTATCTTTCCGTCACTTGGTTTGCCTTGAAGTAGTTCTCCATTCTGGATACGTAGGACTCCCACCGCTCTGGATGTGAGACGTCGAATTCCGAAAGCCTTCCGATTTTCGCCATCTTCGGATCTTCAGGAGACGGGTCTATCAGCCAGCCTACCCCCGAATGCGCACCGGATTGGCGGGCAGCTGCCGAGTCGACGCCGTTCCTCTTCCGCCGCTCAGGACTCCTTGGGTAAGCTTACACTTCTTCCTTTCCAGGTAGTGCAAGGCATCCCACCTTCGTCGCCAGTGTTGAGTCCGTGGCGGGAAAACAGACACGAGAAGCAGCTGGAGTTCTCAGTTTCTTTTATTCAGCGTTCAGCTTACAGGAAGATGGCTTCAGCCTCGCCCAAACGCCTCGCAGCCTCTTATATAGGCAACTCCCGGGTAAATGGGTTACTTTTCCCGCGCCAGCACCCGCGCATGCGCACGGCGCTGGCGACAGCCTGTCTGGTCCCGGGCAGCTTTGCACCTGCCCGGGACTGCCTGCAAACGCCCGAGCCGTTTGCAAGGCTCGGGACATAACAGATTGGATTTAACTTTCCCCTTTAATATATAATCAGAGCAGATGGAAACACTTAGCTGACCTGGGTTGATCTCAAAAAATCTAAGCAAAGTCAGACCTAATAGATAGGATGTCTTGAGGAAATCCTAGGGCGATAGATTGTATATTGGGACAAAAAAAAAAAATCCTGAAAGAAAGCAAACACTAGTTTTGTACTTATGCCAAGAAAATGATGCATCCCTTTCTACATTTAAGTTCCACTCCAGGGAATCTTTACTGTTCTTTTTCTCCAGATATATAACTGGTGCTGTTGCTAACTGCTTGATCGGAGATATGAGCAGCACTAGCTGAACTGAAGTAATTACAATGTATAACACATTATTACAAGTGATAGGGAAGATTTCATCTGACACAGAACAAAGGTCCCAGAATACCAGGCAGTAGCATGAACAAGATATACAGGTGACCTGCACCTTCCCATCACCTGAGATTATACAGTTATAAAACAACCTAAAGCACTAGATAAAGGAGCAATAAAAACAAAAAAGAAGGTAAATGGTAGCTGGAAATAAAATAAATTTCATCACCAGTTCTGAGCCAATGTTAAAACATTTGCTTTAGGGGCAAATAGGGAAACAAGGATTCAGACTGCCTCATATATCTTATATTGTATGGGTTTAGACTTTGTTGCAAGAGGAAGTGTTTATTTGCTTTTGCTCATTAGTGAGGATAGCCGATTCTGTTTCTCCTGGACCAACCAAACAGCTATGAAAAGGAGAAATCACCTTGGAATTTATCTGAGACAATTTCAAACATGAGAAACGAGGAGGAGATGAGCCCATTTATTTTCATTCATGAACAAACCAATATTTTAAATGTGATCGGCCAATGGGCTTTTATATAAGCTCTCCATCCCCCCCCCCACTTCTCCACAAATAACAACTAGGACTTTATACTTATATCCTTGCAGCATCTGTTTGCTATTAACATCTAATTAACTGTTCCCAGAGAAACAAAAAGCATGCATCCCAACAGCTGGACGATGCTCCAATAAAACAATAATGAGGTTCTACCATATCAAGCAATTGAGTCTCTTTCTGTTTTCCTTCACTGCCAGGGGGCCACTTACTCTCCATATGGTCTCCCTTGAGCTGCAGGCCGGGCTGCATAATAGTATTGCTTGTATTCATCCATCCACACTTCTGCTGTGCGCTTGGTGTTTCTAAGAAAAGACATTTTAAAAAGGAAGGAGAAACAAGAAAAGCTTTCATGAAAGAGTTTAAATTTGATGCTTCTAATAAAAAAAAACAGCAAGGATAAGGACGAGGGAAAGCAGCAGTTCATTTTCATGAGAGATCTAAATGAAAAAAAAAATCACCAGTGATAGAGTTCAGTTCTTAAAGACATATATTTGTTTAGAGGTACATTATGAATACATCTGCCCTAGGACCAATCAGAAGCAGTTATTAACTATAGCTTCCATTATGTGTAAACTGGAAACTATAGTAACACATGTCCAAATAAAGGTAGTTCTTGACTTACAACCACAATTGACCCCAACATTTTTGTTGTTAAGTGAGACATTTGTTAAGTGAGTTTTGCCCCATTTTACAACCGTTAAGGCACAGTTGCTAAGTGAATCATTGTGGTTGATAAGTTAGTAACCCTGTTGTTAAGTGAATCTGTCTTCCCCATTGACTTTGCTTGTCAAAAGGTTGCAAAAGGTGATCACATACCAATCAACTGGTATGAACCAGTTGCCAAGCATCTGAATTTTGGTCACATGATCATGGGGATGCTACAAAGGTTGTAACTTTGAAAAATGGTCAAAAGTCACTCTTTTCAGTGCTGTTGTAATTTTGAACAGTCACCAAATGAACTGTTGTAAGTTGAGGACTACCTGTAAGTCAAATTCAGAAATGGTAAGTTAGATTTCTTATGGGCTTCCTAACTGTTTCCCCAGTTGTAATAAAGGAGAAATGAAAACTTAGCAAAAGGGATGCTTGCAGGTACATGGACTAAATAACTGGACTAAGAACCTACCTAAAGCAGAATGTACAGATCTGATCATTACAAGCCTGAAATATTCATCTGTTTGTCTATCACAAAGTAGGTTAAGGCATCAGAGTGCCAAAAATATTATAGGTACCTTTGCAATATTTATTTGGTACTGAATCCAACTTTATCAGATAGTAAATTAAGATTCATACCAAGGCAGTGCATAACTTCACGGTTTATTTGATTGAAAATCCTCAGTTTAATTATATAATTTCTATTCATATAGATACCTGCAAAAAATATACCAGAAAAAAATGGATTCATTATAAAGAAATGAGCCTATAAACTGATGGAAAAAGACTGCATTGCTGCTGTTTATTAAAGGGCTGTACAATGTTTTAGATCTGATTTGGAACAGATTCTGTCAGAAGTGTGGAAATGTAAATCTGACACCTATACTTTAATGGCACTCATTAAAGGTTGATTGACTGTAGTAGAAGTCTTCCATATAAAATCTGATAGAAGTCCTTAGTAGTGCAATATAATGCAGGAAGACTGTATTTTGCATTTTCTTTATCAGCAGAAGGTAACACCAATTCAATTTTTTATTATTATTACAGATTGTTCAATATATTGGCTAGATAATTTTCATATCTTGCAAAGGCCTAGAAAAGGAATCTCCAGATTCTGGCAGAAAGCAGTGTAATAAACGAAGAAGAGAATAAATATTCTCATTCCACACACTTGAACATTGCAAAAAGGGTAGGTTTTCAAAGCATGCATTGACAAATGAATATAATTGATGAGTTTTTGTCACTCTCTCTCCTTGTTCTTTAAGAATATCCCAATATCTAGAGTATTTCTTTGCAAAAAGATCAGTGAATGATGTGTGAATTTTGCACTTAAAAGCATAGGAATTATTCCTCTGAAGAGCAACCTTGACATATTTGAATAGGTGTCTAGCACCTGATAGAGATATATGAAGGAGTATATGGAATCCAATAGTTGGCGCTCCTAAATCTTCACTGGGATGATTCTATTATTCATTCTGTCTCCTGTTTGTTTCCCTTCCCCCTTGCTCTCCAAGGTTCACCTTATTCATTTAAAGTTTGATCAAGGTATATTCAGGTAGGCTACATTCCCTCTTTGCAATTTCTTTTCATCTGCTCTACTGCTTTGATTAACTATCCATAAGCAGACTTGCAATCCTAAAATGTGAAGCTGATCAGAGAACTTGCTGAGTAGTATAAATTCTAAAAAGAGAAAAATAATCCAGTATACATCTGTAGCTCCACTGTAGCAATGGAATGCCACTGCTCAAAATGAATGCCATATATTTGCTCCGTCTACGGAAAAACAAACAAGAAAGTTCACAACTATACTTGGCACAAATGTCCTGGAATTTCCATACAACTTGGAGATGGTATTACTACTGCCTCTAAATATTTATGCACAATTTTAATATTTTTGAATAACACCAAAACAACCAACATTGTTTTACTTACATTCGGAACCACAAAGTTCCAAACTGAAGTTAATGTTTTGCGTCAGCACGGTGATTCCGCTTTTGCATATGCCTTTTACATGTGCATATGCCTTTTACCTGAATATTTGGAGCTCTTTTTAAACACAGTGACAGATTTTCTGGTAATCTGAATAGAGAATCAACTCAGCAACTATTCCCAATGACTCTGCTCAGTGCCCTTGAATAGCTGAATTAGGTAATGAGCAATGGGAAAATTAAAAAAAAAAAATAGTCATATTAGGCCTGATGTCAATAGCAATGGGGTTAGATTTTTCTGGTGCATGGTATGTTTTTCATTTCAACCTGTTTAGCATAAATCAAAGCAGCCATAATTAGAAAATATAGTACATGTCCACTGAGCACCACAGCATGAGAAGAAATTCAGATATTCTATGAAGGAAGGAAATCCCTTGGGAGAATCTGCCCACCTCTCACTTTAAAGACATGACTTAGACTGACCTAAGAATGTATATAATGTACAATCATAATTTCATCAGCATTCTTAGCAAATATTTTAAAAATTAGATTCCTCCAAATGCTGACCACATCAACCATACTCACATCTACTCGTATTTTAAAGTCTTGCTGGGGAAGAAAATTTTCATTATTAAGAATTTTCATTATTGACACTCCCATTCTATTCTCCTTAATAGTTCTCCTCTTTAGAACTTCCGCGGTTTCCCTACAACCTATTTTTCAATTCTTCATTCTTCCTGATGTGCTGGTTAAACTACAGGTAGTCCTTGACTTACAACCAAAATTGAGCCCAAAATTTCTGTTGCTAAGTGAGACGTTAACATTTGCCCATTTTATGTCTTTCCTTGCCATTGTTGTTTAGTAAATCACTGCAGTTGTTAAGTTAGTAACAGGGTTCTTAAGTGGATCTGGCTTCCGCATTGCTTGTCAGAAGGTCGCAAAAGGTAATCACATGACCAAAGAAACTGTTAACGGTCATAAATATGAATCCATTGCCCTGCGTCTGAACTTTGATCACGTGACCATGGGGATGCTGCATAGGTCATAAGTGGGAAAAATGGTCATAAGTCACTTTTTTCAGTGATGTAACTTTGAATGGTCACTAAATGAACTGTTGTAAGCTGAGGACTACCTGTATAGTATCAAAACCCACACTTTGACACATCCCACATGGGGTTGTGTGCTTGGGACATGTGACCTTCCGTAGAATCTATTTCACTTTCAATAAAGAATATGTGAAAAGGAAAAAACCCACCCCAAACCTACTTTATATAAGTGTTGGCATTTCCTTCTGGGAAGATGTAAGGATGCTTCTTCCGGAAGACATGTCCAACCCGACTGCAAGGGATGATTTCCAAGCTTCCGCCACACATCCACACTCGGAAAGAGATCTCTATGAAAGACAGACTCAACTTCAGTTTTTTAAAGTCCAGGACCAAATGGGATTTTGGCCTATCTCTGACTTCTCCCTTTTTCTCACATCAAACCATGCAAACCCATTACTGTCAGTGAGAACTTTTCTAGGCATTCTGCCATCTTAAGTGCTTTTCAAAGCTCTTTACCACCAGCCTGATATGTATTCATTTGAACTCTCCATATAACATTAAAAATGATGATATCCAGAGTGAGTTTACTGTATAAGCAGGCCCCTTAGCAGTTTACTTCTCAAGAGAAACATGCTAATTCCTAATTCTTCTAATTATTGGGACCCCGCAAAGGACCATGCCCTTCTTGACAAATACTGATTTTATTAGAAGTTGGAAAAAACAAAAAGAGAATCAGGCAAGGAGGCAAAATGAATATAATTGTAACAATGAGATCTAGGGGGGAAATGCCAATAAAAAGATGGCAAAGTATTGAGTTGTGCTTAGGTTTGCCAAGGACAGAAGGAGGAATTCTAGCAAAATAATTTTGCTCATGAAGACTGGAGATCAGGACAGAATTTATGAATAGGAAAATGACAAAAACTAGAAGCAGACCAGCTCATCCAATTATTTCCCCCTGTGTGAAGTCAATTGCCATAGGGATGTAACCAGTTTTCAGTTAAAGCAGTAAGAAGGCCCATTGACATCTATCAAAGTACATCTTGACTTTATGGAAATAAAGCTGTTTCACTCACTTAATAACTAAGTCAGAGTAGGGCTCTTTTTCAGAAGGTACTACCCATTGTAAAACCTATGAGGTTTTGAATTTTGCTGCAGGTTAAAAATCTGGCTTAATATTCCCTGGGTGGCTCTTTATAAAGCCCCAGAAGAGAAAATACTTCTCTATAGGCTAAATGCCAATCAACGTAGTTTTATCTGAATCTCGTCACAGTGAGAAGACAAATTGAACAAATAATACAATTTTTACACAAATACAAACATAATAATAATGACTGTGACTAAGTAACCTGTCTGTCTTTTCAGCCTGCCATCCCAGTACCAATTATGGAGCAGCATAACATAACTGCTCTACCTTTTTATATTCCTTATTTTTAACTGCTTGTGGCTTGTATAGCCTTTTAAATAGAGGATGCCTTTAAAGCAGTGATGGCGAACCTTTTAGAGACCGAGTGCCCAAACTGCAACCCAAAACCCACTTATGCATTGTCAGGTGCTGGGTGGGTGTGGCCCATTGGGTGGATGTGGCTCATTGGGTGGGCGTGGCCCATTGGGTGGTTGTGGCCCATTGGGTAGGCATGGCTGTGGTGGTAACAGCAGACTGGATGGTACTAAAAAGTTCAATCAATCAATTCCAACTTTGCAAGATCTTTTTTTTGTCAGCGAGAAGTTGAAATTGACTGATTGATTGAACCTATTTTTTTTGCACACGGCAGCGGAGGCCTAAAGTGAAAAGATTTTATAAAGCCCACTGAAGGCCTAGGACTGGGCAATGGCACGCGTGCCCACAGAGAGGGCTCTGAGTGCCGCCTCTGGCACCGTGCCATGGGTTCACCACCACTGCTTTAAAGAGAAGATGCATTCTCTGTAAATTAGGAAACAGGCTATATTAGTATAGTTATTAAAACTGGCAGGGAACTTTGATTGATTGATTGAATGATTTTGTGCCACCAAGTTGATGCTGACTTTTAGCAACCACACAGATAGTCCTTCTCCAGGTTGATCTGTCTCTAACCTGGTCCTTCAGGTCTTTCAACAGTGTGTCTATTGCCACTATCACTGAGTCCACACACCTTGCTGATGATCATGCTATCGCTTTCCTTCTATCTTACTCAATCTTCTCCAATACCAAAGCTGAAAATTGTCAATACTTTTTGCTGTCTTGTCCAGATGGGAAACTTGAATTTTCTTATAGGATTTTGCTTTAAATTTACAGAAGCCTTCAACATAAGACTACTGTACCTTCTGTTATTTATTTATTTTTCAAAAAGAGGGCTATATTTTACCTTCTTAGATTTGCTTCATTGTTTTGCATTGTTCCTCAGGCCTGTTATCTGCATGCATGTTCTTCCTGCATAATTCCAGCAAACTTTCATTTTTTTTTTCAGACTAACTATTGGGCCAGTTCCATTACACAAAGACACAAAACTAGTTTGGCTTTCCATTTTTAGCACTGATACTTTGGGGACTGCTTGATTATATGACCTTGATTTCCTTGGTGAGAGGAAATTTCAGTGGAAAAGGGCAATTCAACAAGAAGCAGCATGGCCCACAACTATTTGTATATACAATCCCCACTTATTAAGAAAAAATATGTACTGTATAATGACACACTAATGTACAAAGCTTCAAGGGGAGAGGGAGACAATGGATGAGATTGTCACAGAACAGGAGCATCTGTTTCACTGGCTCACTAAGCTGTTGCATCTCTGAAGACAAGGATTATTTTTCCTTACTACCCACACTCCCTTGAGGTGTCAAAGTATTAGTGCCAGCTTAAGATCTGTTTCTCTGCTATCTCCATGCCTCCCTTCCTTTTTCAAAGCTGTAGCACTGTTAGCTTCCTCTGCTCTGTAGCATTCTTGCAGTTACAAATAAAAGCAGCAGTATAACCCACACAATTTGATCAACCCTTCTAGGCAAGCACAACAGTAACCAATGTCACTACCTTTCCCCTTCAATAGTCTGGGAATTTCTTAGAGGACAGAGGCAAAACAAATTTGTTATACAGCCAACCCAAGATCCCAATTGATGGCACCATTTTTTCAATCTTACTGTAATCCAAAATTCATTAATGACTGCTAGGCATGGTGACTACATATTAGCACTATCTTGGAGAACAAGTAGGATTAGGTGTATGTGCTCCTTGCAGCACCTGGTTGAGCTAGATTAAAATGGCCATGATCTGATCCAGGATATATCTCTTCCTATTACGTTAACTTTCTCTTTGATCAAGAAAGGACAAATGTAATGGTATAGTTCATAACGTTCAGCTATCCTCTCTTTTTCTGATCTTCTACTGGAGTTGGAATCACAGTTCAGAAGTTGTTGTTGTTGTTGTTAGTTGTGAAGTCATGTCCGACCCATCACAACCCCATGGACAACGTTCCTCCAGGCCTTCCTGTCCTCTACCATCTTTTGGAGTCCATTTAAGCTCATGCCTACTGCTTCAGTGACTCCATCCAGCCACCTCATTCTCTGCCGTCCCCTTTTTCTACTGCCCTCAATCTTTCCCAGCATTAGGCCCTTCTCCAATGAGTCCTTCCTTCTCATTAGGTGGCCAAAGTAGTTGAGTTTCAACTTCAGGATCTGGTCTTCTAAAGAGCAGTCAGGGTTGATCTCCTCTAGGACTGACCAGTTTGATCACCTTGCAGTCCAGGGGATTCGCAGAAGTCTTCTCCAGCACCATAGTTCAAAGGCCTCAATTCTTTTGCGCTCCGCCTTTCTTAGGATCCAACTTTCACAGCCATACATTGCAACTGGGAAAACCATGGCCTTGATTATATGTACTTTTGTTGGCAGGGTGATGTCTCTGCTTTTTAGTATGCTGTCTAGATTTGCCATAGCTTTCCTCTCCAAGAATACAGCAAAGCCTTTTTTGACTTTGCACTTGCTGGGATTGAGTGAGGATACTGGCATTTGCTGTCCAGCCACTCCCACTTGGCTTTTCTTGCTGGTGATACCAACCACTATTCATCTAGGTTTATTATTTTTATGTTTTATCTGCAATCACTGGTGTATTTCTTTCTTGAGTTAGAAGCAAACAACAAATCTTAAATATGATTATACTGTATATTACATAGGGATGTGCAGTTTCAAAGTGCAAAAGATGCTATGGAATGGGTGTGGGCATGCACTCCACATCATTCAGCACCTCTATAAAGAAGCTGCCTCTTTCCCACAATTTACAAGGAAAATGCATGTCTGAATTAAGGAAACATTGATAGAGTATAACACAGCACATCCGAGCAGACAAGAACATGTTATTAATAACTGAAACAAATATCCTGAAATTGTGCAGCTATTATGTAAACCCACAACAAGACATAGATTCTTTATGGACGTGCCAACAGGTATCATGATCATTTCAAAGCACTTTATGGACTTTAGAACCTAAGTGCTGTCCTTTCTTAATGTTAAGGCACTTATCTCATCATTTTCTCATTATATCATATTGGCAATTATAATACGGCACCCACTTTGGGAACTTGAGACATTGCACTTCAAGCCATGTACCTCTGCTCTACACTACAGAATTGCAAAAGATTGCTTGTTTATTTTAAAAGCCCTATATTTCAGCTAGCGCTTAAAAGGTTCCCTGGGTAGCAAACAATATTTGAAACAAGCTGAAAATGCTATAGATATTTAAAATAGTCTTAAAAATCCAAACAAATAGCAAGTTCTAAAGCCACTTCACTATAAAACCAAAATAAAATATAGGACCATTAATTCTTAATGAAATGTTTTTGAAAGAACCATGTTTTTGTGAGCCACCTAAGCTGAAGATTTTTCTGCTCTATTGGTAATTGGGTACAGCCCATCCTACAAAGGCTTTTCACAGCAGCTACTTGCCTGCTAAAAGATCTGATGTTAATGCCCCAGCTGTCAGCTGAAGTATATGGGGAAGGACATATGGAAGATTTGTCCTGAAGACATCAAAGACATCGAGTCACTGAGGGCTTTCTAAAAACTAGTCTAATGCTAGAACCTTGAATGCAGCTTGGAAACCAACAGGAATTTTTTAGCTAAGCCAAATGGATTGAGCAATGTGGGCTGGCACGCTTGTTTGATTCCTGTAAGCCGGAAGTCAGAAGAAAGGAGCAGATTGAAAGAAGAAGCAATATTGCCGCCCTGGAACACGATGCACCCAGTCAAGCTCTTGCCTAGATTTATTGCTTCTAACTTCCCTTTATTGACTTAGATGTTGAAGTGCTCCCTGGGGGTACCAGGAAGTTAAAAACAAACAAAAAAAATGCTGTCAGAGCATAAACCATCCAGAAACACAACAGATGCTAAGAATCCACCCTCCCATGGCCACAATAAAATGTTCTCCCCAGAAGGGGAGCTAGTTTTGTCAGGTGACATGTTAGTACAATATACTGCACTAATTAGAGGCATCCCATGGGAAACTCCTACCAGACCTTTTGAATTAACTCTGTTATGGCCCATTTCTTTCTCTTAAAATGTCTCAGCTTCTGCTGTTGTGGCAGTACCATGAGCATCAAATTTTTTTTCATTCACCTGTCTTCTTCCTAAAAGATTGTCTGCCTCTTACATGAGTAGTCAGTATAAAGCTGCTGATGGTGGCAAAATATTTTGTCAATGTATTACAAACGAAGAGTTGGCAATAATGGAACTTTTAATGCATTGTAGTATTTTAACAAAGGCACTGTAACAGTTTGTTCATTTTGAATTCTTGCAAATCATAACTGGAATTGACTGATTGATCTACAGGGCTGATAAACGTCTCCAATCACACTGATTCTGAGTGGCACATAATTTTCCAAATGTGTATGGTGGGTTAAAAACAAAAATATTTCATCAACAGTAGAACTAAAAACCATAGAACATAGAATTCATGAGCAATCTAAACATTCAAATCCCTCATTATGAAGAGGAAGAGATTTTTGAGTGGTATTTATGGGTCAGATTTATATCCTGTTTTTTTTTCAGGAATGCAAAGTGGAATAGTTAGCAGCAATAGTCCTCCCTTCTCCCATTTTTCCCAGAACAATAATCCTACAAAGTGATTTGGGCTGAGATAGATACCTGGCCCAAGTCACTCTGTGTTGGCCCTTTGAAGTAGGCATAGTCAACCCAAAGGTGCTTTTTCAGGAAGAAGCTGGACTTTCTTGTTTTTCTTTGAAGATGTTTTGCTTCTCAACTAAGAAGCTTCTTCATCTCTGACTGGATGGTGGGGAATGGAAAAATTTATTTATATTCCTTGCAGACAGCTGGCATTTGCATTCTTTCAGAGAGTTGTTGAGGCCATTTGGAGGTTTACCTGTGTCCTCAGGGTCATCTGGGTAGTGCAAATGTATATGGAGCCTTTTTGGCTGCAGGACATTTTCTGCACTGTGTCACTTCATATTGGGGATGAGTCTATGCTGTCTGAATCTCAAACTGAAACTCAAATGGTTCCTGTAGTCTGCAATGTTTTCTGGAAATCCGTTCATACTCCCTCACCATTCGAAGAGTGTTCATCCCAAAGTGCATCGCTAAATGTCTATGGAGGTTCTCAGTCATCCAGGTCATGGTTGTCCCAAAGGTGCTTTTTCAGGAGGCAACAGGACTTTGTTTTTCTGTAAAAATGCTTCGCTTCTCATCCAAGAAGCTTCTTCAGCTCTCTCTTTATAAATTCTTCCATTCCCCACCATCCAGTCAGAGCTGAAGAAACTTCTTGGATGAGAAGTAAAACATCTTCAAAAAAACAAAAACAAGAACGTCCAGTTACCTCCTGAAAAAGCACCTTTGGGACAACCATGACCTGGATGACTGAGAACCTCCATAGACATTTAGGCATAGTCAAGAAACAAACATGACAGAAATTCCAGGAGTGTTCTTTATAATTCAAGGGTGTCAAACTCAATTTCACTGAGGGCCACATCAGGATTGCGGTTGCCCTTGGGGGGGCGGTGGGTGTGGCCAGGGTGAATGCAGCCTACTGGGTGGGCGTGGATGGAGTGGTTGTTGCCTACTGGGTGGGCATGGCCAGCTCTACATCGTTCGCATCAAGGGTGCCTCTGGGGACCTGGGCAGGAGGGGACAGATCTGAGGGTCTCTGGCAGAAGGGGGTAGGACCAGGGCAAGTGCCAAGGCATGGTCCACTGGAGGAGCCTCACTGTTCCTCTCAGGTCATGGGGGGGCTGGATGGTGGTGCAGGCTGCCCGGAGCCCTGGGCAGCAGAGGTCAAATGCCCAGCCTGGCTCTCAAGCACCTGCGGCACCAAGCCCAGACCCACTTTCCTAAGAGGGTGCCCAGCTGCACTTATCTCCTCCTCAAGGCTGCTGCTGTGCTTGCTCTCCTTACCCAGGTTGCTCATGATGGGTATGAGGGCAAAGTCAGAGGGAGGTCTATTCCCTCTCCCATGGGAATAGACCTGGCTTTTTATCCAAAGCTTCCTTAGCAATAGGATGGGAGACCCCCAGGATAGGCCAGGAGGAGGGGGCAAGGGGATGGTGAAAAGGCAGCAGGGCAGGACTAAGGCTGGAGTTCCCTCAGACCTTCCCTCTCCTTCTTTCCTTCCTTCCTAAATACAGAGTGGTGGGAAAATATTTGAGTAGAGGGAGGGAGAAAAACAGGTAAGAAACGCAGCTGGGGAGGTGTCACCCTTCGTGAGGAATGAAGAAAAGCACCTGAAAGAAGCCAGCACATGGCCCTCACCTACTTCACATATCTGGCTTGGTGGACTCTGGGAGTGGGGATGCCATGAGCACCATGAGAGTCAACATTACCTGCCCAATGCCGCCCAGGCCTCAGCCTGCCTGGTTTCGGCAGGCAGCAGGGCGCTCTCCTCACAGCGCTGAGAGGTTGAGCCGGGCGGTGTGAAGCTTGTCAGCTTTGCACCTTGCTGACTGCTGAAACTGGGCAGACTGGGGGCTAGGCAGCATTGCACTTCTCATCAGATGCGCGCCGCCCAGCTCAGCTCTTGGCGCTGTGAGGAGAGCGCCCTGCTGCCTGCCGAAACCAGGCAGGCTGGGAGCTGGGCGGCCTCACACTTCTTTTTGGATTCGCGCTGCCCAGCTCAGCCTCTTGGCGCTGTGAAGAGAGCACCCTGCTGCCTGCCAAAACCCCTCCCCCGGAGCTCATCAAGCCGGATAGGTGAAGAAGGCGAGGGCCATTTGCTGGCCACTTCCAGGCGCTGGTGCATTTCTTCATTCCTCACAAAGGGTGACACCTCCCCAGCATGCACCCAGGGGGCGGGCCAATGCAGCAGGGGCTGGTTCCTCATTGTTTCCAGACAGCCTTGTGGAGCTAAGACTGAATGTGTTTCAACATAGATGGTCACCACAAAATTGTACATTGGCTCCCGGCCGGCCTGGGTCAGGGCCAAGGTAGAGGGGGCCATTCCCTCACTGTTTCCAGGATCACTTCGTGGGCCACATGAAACCACTTTGTGGGCCACATCCAGCCCCAGGGCCTTGTGTTTGACATATCTGTTATAATTGAAAGGCAGAATAACAAAATCTTAAAAGCCTGTCAGTTTCTTCCTGCCTCATCTTATACCAAATAAAATCAAAGTGGGGCTATTTTGATTTTCTTTCTCACACTTTCTTCTTTCTCATGACTGAGTAATATTTCTGAAAGTCTTCTGCTAATGAAGTCACTCATACCTTCCCCATTCCCAAGCCAAGTCTACATTCCTTAAACCTAGTGTGTTTATGCAGACAAGGGCAGAGGGTAAAACAGAATCTTAGACTCTCTGTTGCCAGTCCAACGTTTAACCATTATATTATATAGGCTCTCGTATTCAGGTTTGCAAAACTCCCCCCTTAAATCTTTAAAAAGCCTTTGCTAATAACTGCAAAGTAGCAGTGACTTACCAAAATTTTCCCCACCCCAGATGTCCATTGCAGCATCATATTTTCCCAGATGGTTGAACCAGGCCTTGTCAATTACAAAAAGCCCTCCAGCAATGATAGGAGTCCTGAAAGTTGGGAAAGAAAAGAAAATCTCATTTCAACTCTTTTGTAGAAAGTATTAGGTATGTGAAATAGATGCAGAGAGAGAAACTAACCAATGTTACTTTATTCTTTGATGTACGTATGGCCAATGACACTTTTTAAATTTAATTGCACTGAAGGGAGAGGATGTTACTGTTGAATGATTTGCAGTTGGCAAGATCATGATCCCCATCAAAACTCCATGAAGGTTGTAGCATTGTATTGCTGGCAAGGAAGAACAAATTAGATTCCCATTCAAAAATATTCCTGCCCCTTGTGACACTGAGAGTTGGAAAAGACTAGCATAGAAGCTGCTTCTCAGATAGTTAAAAAGTAGTTATTTCCAAAGCATTAACAGGTTCAGAAGCTCTTCCTACAGAGAAAAAGCAAGCCTCCTCCCTTTCATATTGAAAAAAAAAATGGAACAATAAGAACTGAAATTCTGTTGCCTTAAGTTGCTGGGCTACAATTTCCTCTTTGAAACAGAGTATTTGTCAATAGCCAAGTGTTCTTCCTAATCAGTTCTTTGCAAGATGTGTCTTTTGGGATTTTCCATTTACAGCCCAGGGTGCTAAAAGAGTACTCTGAGACCTGACATCAAAGGCAATGGGAGACTTCCCCAAGTCCAACCACTGTATGGAGAATGAGCTTTGTGTGTTTGTGTCAGAAGGTTCACCTTGTTATGGGTCACAAGCCATATTAAGCCATAACGTGTTTTGCTTGGTTTTGATATTACAATATAATATCTAATTAAGCAGTAAACCGAATCACTGATTTATATCAGTAAATTGATATTAAACATCTCTTGACTTAGGACAAGGTTTCAACTCAACCAGAACACATGTCTAACTGGGTTTCCTAACATGTGCAAGAAAGGAACATAAGAGAGCAAACAGAATAACAGAGTTGGAAGGGATCTTGGAGGTCTTCTATTCCAGCCCTGTACTCATGCAGGAGACCCTATATCATTGTAGACAAATGGCTGTCCAATCTCGTCTTAAAAACCTCCAGTGATGTAACACTTAACATGTCTGAAGGCAAGCCATTCCACTGATTAATTGTTTGCATTATCAGGAAATTTCTCCTTAGTTCTAGGTTGCTTCTTGATTAGTTTCCATCCATTGCTTCTTGTCTTGCCTTCTGGTGCTTTGGAAAATAGGTTGACCCCCATTTTCTTTGCAGCAACCCGTTAAATATTGGAACACTGCTATCATATCATTCTTTATCCTTCTTTTCATTAGAATAGACCTACCCAATTACTGCAACTGTTCTTCATATGTTTTAACTTCCAGCCCCCAACCATCTTTGTTGGTCTTTTCTATACCTTCTAGAATGTTAATATCTTTTTTATATTGTGGTGACCAAAACTGGATGCAATATTCCAAGTGTGGTCTTACCAAGGCATTATAAAGTGGTACACTTCATATGAACTTGATTCAGTCCCTCTGTTAATGCAGCCTAGCACTGTGCTGGCTTTTTTGGCAGCTCCCACACACTGCTGGCTCATATTTTAAGTGATTGTCCACTAGAACTCTGAAATTCCTCTCGCAGTCACTGCTATTGAGCCAAGTTCTGACTATTCTATACCTGTACATTTGGATTTTCTTGCCTAAATGTAGAATCTTACTTTTTTCACCATTGAATTTATTTTTGTTAGATAGGGCCCAGTGTTCAAGTCTGTTGAGATCCTTCTGTATCTTAAGCCTATCTTCTCGAGTGTTGGCTATTTCTGCCAGCTTGGTGTCATCTGCAAATTTGATGAGTTCCCCTTCTATTCCCTCATTTAAATTGTTTATGAAAATGTTGAATTTTCTTTGTATGAATGTAACTGAAGTTTATGAGGATCTTCAGATGTCCATGAAAGTGAATTTTTAGGAGTTATATGAGAGGGCAGTGCCCATCTTGCCCAAGCATTGCTTTAGTTTGTCCCATGATGGATGTTTGGTTCCTAAAACATTAGGCCTGACTAAATGCAGTCTGTGATCCAAAAAATATCCCACTGCGTACAAATATTGATGGACCTAAGTAATGTTTCAGAAACTTTTGGTATTTTCCTGTCATAACTTTTCCCCAGTGTGCAATGTGTGGCTAATGCATTTATCAGCACAACCCCTACTAGCCTGAAGTCTGCAGCCCTGATTACAGGTTTACAAGCTAAAAATGCATTTAGCACTTGGGGACTATTAAGAGGCATTATTTCACAGGAGTTATTTCCCCCCTCTTAGCTGAGAACAAAGGTAAAAAAGGAATACTGAGTAAGATAAGATGCACAGAAAATTGTGCTCTGTGCCTACCACACCAGCCACTTCATAGGGTACATACTTTCTTCAGTCACCTGGTTTGATGTCTCAAAGGGACTTTTCAGCATTCTAATGATTAAACTGTGATTAATAGAAAAGTTCAGACATGCCACTTTTCTCTCTGTGTGTGTGTGCGAAGGTGTGTGTGTTCATGTATACAAGCATATACACCTGTTTATATTTAGTCACTCACATATACACAATTTATATTTGATAATTTGCTGGGCTTTCAACTGATACTTTATCTCAAGTAAAATTTGTTTTTTTTAAGGTAGTAGAACCTTTCACTTGATAGCTTCACAGGAATAAAAAGAAAACCATGTAGAAACTATATGTGGTCCAAGGGTCTAATTCCAGGATGAATTAATTTTAATTGTTACAAGAAAGTTTGAAGAAGTATAAAGGGAGCAATACACTAACTTGACAAGTTATGGAGGAGGAAGTGCTCTGAGATAGTCCTCAGTTCATGATGGTAATTGGGACCAGAATTTCCATAATTAAGCCATGCAGTTTTAAAGAGCAATATCAAGTGACTACATTGCTTAGCAATTGCAAATCTGAAATGGCATCCCCCATTGCTGTGGTTAAGCAAGTTTGCGGTTGTTAAGCCAGTCACGGGTGGGACTCCCACGTCCATTGATATGTCAAAATATAGAGGAGAGAGCAGGAGCCGTGGAAAGACAATCCCCCTTAGAGGATCTTTTGCTTACAGCAATGGTATGTGGTCCTGTTGTCCAAAGCCAGGAATTCTATGTCTTGTGGTATTCAACTTTCAATTGAAGATCCTACCAGGATCCTGGAGTATCTCTGAGTAGTTGTTGAACAAATGATTGTTAAATGTATATAAGGAAGAAAACTGTACTGGTTAACAATCACAGTAAAGTCATAATGTGTGTTTGTATTTTTGCCCTGGACAATTTTCAGTTAAGAGAATACTGTTAAGGTGACAGAAGATATTCTATCACTCCAGCTACTAGAATCAAGGTCAGCAAAAATGATCAGAATACAAAGAGAAGTTTTTATTCTGTGGTTAATGAAGAGTTAAGTCTTGTTGGGAAGGCATCAGCCTGCCTGAAGCACCAAAAATTATAGAGTTGGAAAGGGGCACAGAGTCCACTGAATCCAAATCCCTATTCAGTGAAGAATCCAATTTAAAGCCTCCCCAATAGATGCTGTCTAGCCTGTAGCTGTTGACTCTCACCACCTCTTTGAATAATTGGTTCCACTGTCCAACTGCTCTTACTGTTAGAAGAGAAAAAAATCCTAAATATGCTTTCTTGCACTCTTGACTGATTGAAAGAGCAGCTCTTGAAAAAAAGTTCTTGCTAGTTCTTTCTACTAAGATTGCTGCTTGCATACAGAGATGCTATGCCTCAATTTTATTTGTACTAAATTAGGAATTTAAAGAGTTTTCCTGGTGGGAAATAGGGAATAAAATTTCCCAGTTCTGAAAGCTCATAGTAGTGGGATATTTCCATGATGCAATTAGAGGGCTGGACTTCTCAGTTTTATCACATACACAATGGGCTAAAAGAGATTATATTTAACGTGCAAGAGCTAAAAGGAGGTCAAGGGTACTCAAGTTTTGAATCTAATATCCCTGCCCACATGAGCTGAATGTCTGAATAGGCATCTGGAGATATGAAAGAGCTTGAACTTAATTAATTGAGAGCTCTACCTATTGAACAAAGAGGAACCTGAGGGTGAAGTGTCAGGGTAAGCTCCCATACTCTGCTCAAAGGCTCAGATAGGGATGTCAGCTCGGTACTAATTTTTTATGGTGCATCTAAAAGGAACTGCATGTACCCCATCATGTTTTGTATGCTTTTTTTGCTTCTAATTAGTAAAACTATTGGTAATCGAAAACATTCTTATGAAACAATGGTTAAATAGGTGTATTTAGACTTACTTCAACTGAAGTTTCAGAAAAGATTTCCAATAGCTTAACATGCTTAGGGTCAACAGTTAGCTGGCACTCTCCTCAATATGCTGTTTGCCCTTTCCCACTTCAAAACAGCTCGTGGCTGCTTTGAGTTTCCTATTTTGAATCCAGTTACTTACTTGATGGGCTCTGTGGGATCTGATCTCTTGGCTTTTTGCTCTAGAGAAAGTTGCTCCCATTTAAAATGAAGACTCCAGTCAAATCCTAAATATGAAATGCACAGAAAGAGATGAAGGAATAGTTGTCAACTAGTTGCAATCATAAACTTTCAAGCATTTTTTAGGTTACAATAATTACAACCAGGAGTTTGGTAGCAACTCTTTGGAATAACAAAATCTATTAAACTTACCTGACAAATGGTTATGCAGATGCAGGGAAGATTACAAGTGTGTCATCAATTAACAATTTGTAATGCATTAAAAACATTGTTTGTTATAATGCTGTTTTCATATTCAGCAGTCTCTCCACTAATTTTCCAAAATAGCTAATTTAAGATCTGTGATAGAGTGTTCTGGGAGGCTGGCTAAGTTAGGTTGGTAAGTTTCTGTCTCAGTGCCTGTACCAAAAGAACCATCTTCTGATTTTACCTACCACCTAGAACTGAAGATATTCCATCTTCAGCCTTGGATGGGGTCAACTTCCCCATTTAAGAATGGTGTTCAATCTTAGAATATTCCTGAACTCACAGCTCCTGTTCCACATCTTCACAGCTTCATCTGTATCTTTTGATGTACCAATTGTGCTCTTTCTTAGAGCAGGAGGTCCTTCAGTCACTCATATACCAGTCATTTCATGGCTCAACTACTGCTATGCACTCTATGTGGAATGGTTTCAAATGGTCCAGCAGTATGTGCAGTGAGGGATAAGTCTTGGTAGGCCCATATGACACTGCTGGTATGGGAGCAGAGTTCTGGTTACTGATATGTTTCCAGGTGTGATTCAAGGTGCTGGCTATGACTGATTACTTTATAGAGTGCCTATGTTCCATGTGATGTGATCTGAAAGAATTGGTAGGCTAAACTCATTTGCCATCTATTTGGAAACCCAGAAGTGGTCCATCTCTGTGGAACCTGAACTCTTCCCCCCCCATATATTTTACTGATTTTTTAAAACATAAATCACTTAATAGTTGGTAAACAGTGTGTTTGCTGGGTTTACATTTGTAAAGAAAAATCATTAACAATTGGTTTCTATAATCCATAATCCACATAGTACATTTAGTTGATTTCCCCCTTTCCCCAAAATGTCTTCTTTGCAAACCTTGAGTTAATACAGTTCTTATTATTTTGATAAATAAGTTACATATATGATTTTGTCCCAATATTCCTAGAAATAATGATCACATCAATATAATATTTTTTTATCTAATCATTCTGGTTGCCTCATCTTATTTCCTGTTACAGTCCTTATTTAGATTTGTTTCTCCCATAAAGTTCAAAGTATTCTTGCTGGTTAAGATTTTCTCAACAGTTAATTACATTTAAAGATTTTAATCCATTTTTCCCATATAAACCATCTCAACACTTTTACATTTCTTAAAGAATAGGTAAAAACAGTAAACAAAAGGAAAAGAGAGCAAGAGTAAAGAAACATAAAAAGTAAAATACTTCATTCCCAAAATTTCTTATTCTTTTTAACCATAATTAAAAATATATTTAATCTTTAAATATTCCATTTAATGTGTCTAATCATCTAATCCTTTAACTCTTATTCAAAACATTTTCCTCTTTTTTATACATTATAATTTCCCTAAATTCAAACACATTTAATTATCTAAAACATTTCCTTCATCTAAGCCAGTGGTTCTCAACCTGTGGGTTGGGACCCTATTTGGGGTCGAACGACCATTTCACGGGGTCGCCAAACAAGGCTGTCCGCCATTTTTTCCCCCTTTTCTTTGGCCACGCCCCTGGCACCCAGTGATATATAAGTGGTTGGGGGTCACCACAACATGGGGAACTGTATTATGGGGTCACGGCATTAGAAAGGTTGAGAACCACTGATCTAAGCCATTTCAACAGTATTATAATATTTATATCAAGAAATAAAATAAAAAGGGGGGAAAAGCATACAGTATTATTTAAGGAATTCATCCCTCTTAGAATGACATATGTATTCAGAATCTTTTCTATTTCTTTAACCATATTCAAACAAATGTTTTCATGTATGTATGTATGTATGTATATATATATTTTTTCTCTCTCTGGTAGATCCCGTCATCTATTTTCTTAATTTTTACTTTGATCTTTTTCCTTTGACCAGTATCTTTCTTGATCAATGTGTTTTTCTGAATCAAAATGTTTTTCCATATGTTCATGACTGTTGGTATAAGAAGTAAATTGTAGGTATAAGAAATAGGTATAAGAAGTAAATTCAATAAAGTGTCTTTATATGAGGCTTTTGCCTTTCCATGTTTCTTGAAAATCTTTTTCTTTTTCTCCTTCTTTGCTTCTCTTATCACTTCCTTTCTCTCTGATGTTTTCGGTCGCAAGTAGCTTGGGCTGATTGATGAAATACAGCCTTTCTCCTGTTGGGTTAGAAGGCTTTCCCCAAGATGAACGGAACAACCACCGTCATTCCAGAGTCACCGGGCCACCCTTCTTTCTTTGCCACCTCTCTGGCAAAGGTCTCCAGGCAGGACGAAAATTAGCCACGGTGGTACGCAAGCCTGTGACCAGTCGCTACTGTGCAGGACCGGAAGTCTTTCCTGGAACCTGAATGAGATTCCCTAATATTTGTATTGGTCCCATCCTGCTGGCATTCTAGAAAGGACCTGGCTGTTCTCCTTGGGTTAGGGTGGCTGAAGAGTTGTCAGATTGGGATAGGTGCAATTAGCTAGATTTTCCACCAGCTCTGGTAGTTTATTTAATAGTGGTTAAGGCAGCGGCCCCCAAACTTTTTGGCACCAAGGACAAGTTTCATAGAAGACACTTTTCCATAGACCAGGGGGTGGGATGGTTGCAGTTTTGCTCACTCGTCCACTGATCACCTCCAGATGTGCAATTCCTAACAGGCCATGGACTGGTACTGGTCCATGGCCCCGGGGTTGGGCACCCCTGGATTAAGGCATCAGGTTAGAACTAGGAGACCAAGACCAAGACTAGGAGATCTGCTTTGGACACAAAGGCAGTTGGGTGACCATAAGCCACTCATTTTTTCTCCTAGGAAGGAGGCAATGGCAATGGCAATGGCAAACCACTTCTGAAAAATCTTGCCAAGAAATCTGCAAGGACATGTCCAGGCAGACTCCAAGAAACAGACAGAACAGAAGAGAATTATTTTTGATCCTATATTTTTTATTTATACTTCCAAGAATCAGTTTGAAGTTGAATAGAATAAATTAAATTAAGTTAAATTAAATTAAAATGCTCTGTTGACTTTTTTCATATTGTGAGTCCTTATGTCAAACTTGTGTCTGTTAATACTTCTGTGCAGAAAAGCATTGCTGGTACATGATGGCCTATATCATATTAGAGGAATACCATCTATAGTTTCTTGGGGGATAAAATTGTTAGGACCAATAATATAACTAATTTGCTCTGGGATCTGATTCCTATGTTAGCATCAGGGCTTTTTTTAATCATAGAACGCCCAGAATGGAGTTCCAGCACCTTTTTTGGATGGAACCTTGTAGAGTAGGCAAGGCAGGTTGTATGACATGTGTGAGTTCCGGCACTTTTTTTTTTTTTAAACAAAAAAAAGCACCAGTTAGCATCATATTCCTGTTGTTTATGGTTGATTGTAAGAATCTACTTTCAGTTGGATGGTGGTTTGAATGCAAGTAGGGGCTTCCCAATCAGTGTCTTAAAAATACATTGTCCCGTTTGTGTTGTAGCTCATTAATAAAGCCTTGAATGGTCAATTGTACATGATAACCAGTGGTGTTCTCTTTTTGTGGTCTTTTTTTTTTGTGGTTCTCAAGTTGTGGGAATCAATTTGACTATTGATTTGTTTATTGATCTCACCAAGTGAGTTCAGCTTCCTGAATGCAGCTGTAATGGACTTGGGATGTTGCTAACAAATTTAGTTTGAGAAATTGAAAAAGTAGTAATATTCTGATATTGAAGACTGGATTCAAGTTGTGTGTGATTTACCCATTTTTTAAAAGGCAATTTCATGTACTAATAAAAAATGATCTATATGTTTTTATGTGGCATAGATTTTATATTTTGTAATGTGATAGAATTTTCATGTCTGTCTGTCTATCTACCTTCCATCCACCCATCTATTCCTCCTAAGGTGATCAAAAATCTGATTAACCTTTCATTAATAAGTGGCATATTTAGATTCCCCTTTTCTGTATTCTGATTGTTTTAGTAATATTTCATATAATTTCTTTTTGATGTTTTTGTATCTTATATTTTTTCACTTTCTGTTAAATTTGTGAGGAAATATTTTAGATTTTAAAAAAAACAATAAGACCATTTTATATTTCTGCTTTGTCTTAATTGAAGATTATTGTGGTTGTCTACTACAAGAAATATTTATAATAATTCTGATGTGATGTGTGCTAATTTAAATTAGCAATGATCTTAAACTAAAGGTTTGCTAAGAAAAATTAAAATCCCAAAAAAAAATCCTGACTAAAATATACTGGTCAATTAAAAGAATTAATATCTTAGTATATGAGGCTGGTTTGCTTTTCCATTTTTTGGAAGTAAAAACAATTCTGGAAATCTTTCATTAATTATTGTTTATTTTACTAAACCAAGAATCTGTAGCTACGAACCTCAGAACAAATACAATGTTTAAAAATATTATTTTGGCATTGGCATTAACACCAGACTTTCGTCTATAATTGATAGGTATAATTTCCTATTATGTGAATGATCTGAGAAACTATAACCATGGTTTTATTTTTTGTTTATGTGAATTGGGGAAAATATATTAGCCAATCCAAGCTGTGGACTGAGTTAACACATTGTGAACAATACTTAGCAGAATGGCTTTATTAATTCCATACCACTCAGCATTTCTTATACATTTTTGTTCATATGCTTGTCTAAACTATCACAGGTCTATAGTTGATTACAAACTCACCTCCTCTTAGATCTGAAGAAGCTGCCACATAAGCAAAGGTGTCCAAATTGATTATATCAATAACTGGACTCACCACATGGCTTGGATCCTGATAATAACAAAGAAAGCAGGTTAGGTTTCTGAAAGACATTATCTTTTTAACACAATTAATATGTCCATGGGAGATGATTTATGGGCTTTTCTTTTCTTTATTGATTATATGGATGACCCTATTGCAAGCATTGAAACTAATATATAATATACCTGGGAAAAATATGATTATATCATCAGATGCAATGATGACAACTAAAAAGGTAGTGAAAATGGCAAAAAAAGAGAGATCTTTGTAGGATACAGTTAAGAATTAAAAAGCAATAGAATATAATATGTTGGTTCTGTTTCAGGTTCAACATTCTTCCACATATTCTTTCAAGTTTAGTGCTCTTTATTTCACCACACATATTACAGCATACTAAAGACAGTCACTAAATATTGTTTGTAACCCTGATTCTTCTATTTGGAAAGGAAAAACAGTTTCTACTACAACTAGCCCATTCTACCAAGAAGGAGGAATGCTGTGCTACTAGATCAAAATCAACAGAGTATCATTTTTTGGAAAACAAATGACAGGCTGCCTTTTGTTGTTCTTACAGAAAGACTGTGCATCATCCCAAATGATGCCATGTGGCAAAAAGCTTGTGAGTTATTTAAAAAGGGATTCCTATCTCAGAAGAAATCAATTCATTATTTAATGAGTTAAAAAGGAGAAAAATAACCAGAATCCTAGTTCGATTGATGCGTTTGTTACTATAGTGATGTGGGAATCTTTTTAGTGTATCTGAATCTTTTTCTGCTCTGATATGATCAGCAGTTGGAATTTATGCACCAATTGACCATTCTGAGATCTTTTCTGAAAGCATCAGTAGATAGATACAGGATCCTTCCATTTGAAAGAGGATCTCCCAATGTATGAATGAGTTTATTGGACACCAGATTAAATAGTGCCTCCCAACATTCAATCAAGTTTCAATTGACTAACAATGGCTGTACTCTCTTGGAATTCTGGAAATTAAAGATCACACTTCAAGAGTGGGCTGGTAACATGAAGAACAGAAGCATTCATAAAAATCAAGGAGAGGATGTCAAAATGTGTTTAATGGCTTTTTAGACAGCAAAACATTATCTTCCGTGATAATTACTTTTTACAAACCCTACATTTATTCTTGATTGTTCAGAAAGTGTAGAGATTTTGTTCAGTCATTTCATGGAGAATTATACATATTTTGGAACAGTTTGTTTACTTCTCACATGATTTCCATCTTGCCTTTTAGGATAACAATTTTCCTGAAGCAGATTACAGTCAATATAAAATTTGTAAAAAATGAAATTATTATTTAAAACTAAAATACAACAACCATAACACAGGGATAAGACGAAGGGAAGGCAGATTCCCACTTGAAGCAGGTTTTGGGATGGATTTCACCTTTCTTCTTTACTCTTTTTACAGAGATTCATATGTGTGGAAACGTTCAAATGATGTTTTTAGGATAATCTGTGCCTTCCTTCTTCTCTTTCTATTTATGTATTCTTCTCATAGGGCAGTTAATGATGGAAGGGAAGGTTCTATCTGAGCAGAATTATGAGATGGTTTTCAGATCCATTCCTCTCTCTCTTTTGCTTGGGATCCTTCCCAAAGAGCATTCGTGGTTATAGCCTAATAAAGGGAGGATCTCATCAAATCACTAAGCAGATCTATCAATTTGGAACATATTCCTATGCTGGGATTGCAAATACATACTGTATATACACATATGCATACATACACAATAGGTGCTGTTAACTGCTAATGGGTCAACAAGAAAGCAACCAAAGGGAGGACATGCAAGTTTGAGACTTTTCAGATGATATATTAAAAATATAGTTAAAAATAACTATCTTTTCATAAATGTGAGGGTTCTATGCTTTCCAAGGACTGGACACAACACAGCATAACAAAGCTGTACACAATGCTTTATAGCAGCAGATACCTTCTCCAACAACAGGCTATTGTTTTGGGTCAGTTCTAAGCTTTGCAAGGTGAAGTTGCCATGTTAATATGTCTTTAACCCTCAGTCCTTTATATGCCGTCTTTTAATACTCAGTTTCAAAGCCTCAAGGTCTGTAAAGCAGCATACAATCTTTGCCTTTTTCCAAAAGTTTTTACACTACTTGGGATAAAATGCTTTCAGTGTGATTGCTTCTCTTCTAGTTGCTGCCAAGCTCCAGGCAGGAATCCCACCAAGAAATGCTGCTTATTGTAGCTTGTGGTCCTGGCAGTTGACTGATATTCATCTGGCCTGCCTGTAACAGTGGTCAGTCTTTTGATATCATCTCCTGCTTCACCTGTAAGCTGCTCCTTATCTCCTTTTCTCGTACAACACACACACACATACACACACACATACACACTCACAATCTTAGCATTTGTTTCTGTAAGCTAAGGATCTGGGTGGGGTGCAGTTGCTTTTGAATATCAGAATGTCCTTGGAAATACCAGGGTGTGGCTCATTTTGCCAGCCAGCCAGAACATAAGTGTGCATGTAAATCAGGGGTCCTCAACCTTGGCAACTTTAAGACTTGTGGACTTCAACTCCCAGAATTCCTCAGCCAGCTTTGCTGGCTGTGGAATTCTGGGAGTTGAAGTCCACAAGTCTTAAAGTTGCCAAGGTTGAGGACCCTTGTAAATGAATGCATGCATGAGCCCATCTCTCAGGTTTGTGAAACAACATGAGCTTTACTAAGCTTTGGGGAAGATGGGTGGGAAGCATTTCTACCTGGCCTCAGCTGCTTTTCCCAAGCAGAGACGGCAACCCCAGTTTATAAAAACCCCAGTTTGTATAAAAAAAAAATAGATGGCATTTTTTATATTTATATTATTCTGGCTTGATCACTTTCTATGGGTGGTCAGATGACATATGCCCTTAGAATCAAATATGTGTTGCAATGGTAAGCATATTGCGAATGGCTATGCATAGTTTTTTATTTTGCCATTTCCTTCCAAAAATATTTGAATTCTAATGTTAGGCTTTCTTCAAGGCTTCATTCTATTAAATGTACTTACGTATTTACTTACTTACTTATTTACTTATTAAATTTATATAGCACCCATTTCAGGAAAGGTAATTTCAATAGCATGAAGATACTGTAACGTCTAAGTAAACATGATCCCTTGAGGGTGTTTAGTTGACAGCTCTTGGTTTTGAGCTTTAAAACACTTCCAGATGGTGACTTTGCACACCAAATGGCATTTTGCACGTTCCTAATCTATATCAGAAATATGTCTTTGAGAAATTGGCTAGGAAGCAGTCTAAGTGGTGGAGGTGATGTAGAAAGTCTCCAGGAAGGTTTGAACTCTGATGTTCAATTAAGCAATGGCAGCTTAATTAAATCTGTAACATTACCTTATACCAGGGGCCTTCAAATTTGGCCCTTTTATGACTTGTGGACTTCAACTCCCAGAATTCCTGAAAGCTTCTAGACTTTTCTATTACCTTGTGAGAAAGTGTTGCATGACTGCACTGCTGGATGGCAGCCATGCAGTAGCACTGAAATGGCAAAAACTTTCCAAAGTTTCATTTCCACAGGAGAAATGGGTCCCAACATTTTCCAAGTCAATTCATTGGAGGAACCGCTCAGTAGAAAAGGTGTTGGCTTATGATGCACCATTTTGCCAAGTTAAAGGTTACAGGCACAAGAGTTTTAGTAGTATATAGATATATATAGGCATGCGGGGACACATTCACACGTATATTTTATAAGCCATCCAGGGTTATTTGAAAATGAATGACTAAATAAAAATATTTGCCAAATTTTGCTTCCTGTAACTAGAACATTTGACCAGGGTTTCAGGCTGAGATGCCTTTCGTGGCAATTGCTCCCTGGGCCTTTGTTCAAACTGAAGATACCAGAAACTGCTACTACTAAACATGGTGACTTCTCCCAATGTAGCTCTCTTCTAATTGCCAGAAACCAGAGGAATGATTTCCCATCATTTTGTGCAAATATGAAAAGAAAGATATCACAACCCTAAAAAGCAAAGAAAAAAACTTCCCACAATTCCAGGAAAAAAACAGAACATTATTCTGCCTATGTGTGTGATGTGGTTGCATTACTGCTTCACCCATTGCTGCTGTTAGTCCAGAAATTCTCTTTGTTGCCTCCCCTCTTCCCACAGGCTGGCATTAGAGACTGGAAGTTATATAGGTCTATTCTTCTCACTCTTCTATGCAGACTTCCACTCCAATGAGTTTACAAAAATGCTTCTCCTCCTCCTCCTCCTCCTCCTCTGCTTCCTCTTCCTTCATATCCTTGCACTATAACCATTTAGAAATAGCTGCTTGAATGTATTCCCATGATGAATAATATTCACCACTGAAAACATCCGCCTGACATTAATGCCGTCTGCCACCTTTCCTTAATTATTTGTCTTCACACTCTTTTATGTAATTTGCCCTTGTTGTTATTAGTTGTGATTGTGGAAGGTTGTTTTATTTATAAAATAAATTTCTCATATCATACATAGCAGTGTGCCATCACATCCAATCAGAATCAGATTCAGTGACAGAAAGAGAAAATGAGGCCAAAGAAAGTGAGATAAAAATGAAGAAAAAGAAATCTTATGATTGTCATGTGTTAAAAGAAAGATGAAACGTGGTAGACAATTTCAAACTTATTACAAGCGGGTGGCAAAGTTAGCAAATTGGGCCATTGAACATATGTTTCTATAATCTCATTTTCCAAATGAATACAAAAATGAAAAGGTGGCTATATCTAGCCCAGCATTAAACCTATTTTTCTCAGGACTCCTCCCCACTTTAAAAATTATAGAGGACCTATAGAGACCTATTGTTTGCATGGATTATATTTTTCAATATTTACCACAATAAATTTTAAAATTGACACACTTGCTGCTGCTACCGTGATGGCCTGATAGGATTTTAATACTGTACTGTTTTTCAACATAGGCTAGGAAATAATTTTGATTTTATGGACCCATAACAGGGTCTTGGCTGTCCTGGAGCCGCAGTTTAAGAAACATTGATTTAGACGATATAAACATGAAACAGTGCTGATCCATGAATCAAAGTTCAATTCAGAATGGTGATTTTGACTAATAAAGTACCACACAGCTTTGTAGTTTCTGCAAACCAATATGAGGATATTTCCTAATTTCAGAGTTACTCAAAAAGCTCCATGTTTCTGACAGATAATTTCACAACTGATTTAACAAGAACAAGACATCCTATGGATAACCTTATTTCCATGTAAACTTTTAACAGCAAGTTTTTAGAGGTGGAAGGGATTGTTAAAACCTTCTTCAGTGCACAGATCCAAATTAATTCAAATGGTTGTTGAATAATCATTGAAAAAAACACAAAATACACTGGGATGAAGGAAAGCCCACTGGATGAAGGGAGTAGAGGAAGGAAAGTTCATGAGACTTTGGAGCAACAGGTTTTGCTGCTATTCATACTGCTTTTTCTAATATTAATCTGCAATCTGAGATGTGTACAGTAACAATTGTTAAAATACTTGAAAATTGCTATCAGCTTCCTCTTCTCTTTCCAAAGCTAAACATTGCCTCAACTTTCTTTATAAGCATCTTCAGAAGTATTCATAAGTATTCATTTACAAGCACTGTGTTATACTACTGACCCATATTCATCTTATGAACTAAATTTTCATTATCCTTGTCACACCAGGAATTCTTTAAAGCAACCTTTTGGCTTGCCTGGGTTGCATTGTGTAAAGAGGAATTATAAAATATATAATTAATGTACATAAAAACTTCCTTTTTAAAATATTTTTTATTATCTTGTGGGGCCACATTACTAGCTGTCCAGTGAGGCCTGGAGGCCAGGGGTTGGACACGCCTGGTTTAAAGTATATTTTTCCTTTTCCCTTTTCTTCCTTGACTGAAGAATATTACATTTGGTTCAATAATATTTCATTGCCAGTTTTGCTATCCAAGCAAGATAATTTGTATTTATTTATTTAATTTGTATCCCACCTTTATTATTTTTGCAAATAACTGAAGGCAGTGAACGTATCCAACACACCTAACTCCTCCCTTATTTTCCCAACAACAACAACCTTGTGAGGTGGGTTGGGCTGAGAAAGATTGACTGGACCATAGTCACCCAGCTGACTTTCAGGGCTAATTTTGAATTTTATTTCTGTTTTTTAGAGTATTACCTCTTGTCATCCAATTCTATGAATGATCCTGGATGGCAAATGGCAGAGATTGTAGAAGGCAGGCAAGATATCTCTGCAGGGAGGAGCCAAGGTTTTTCATTTTCCCTCCCTTTCCTTATTTTTTATTTCTAAAGTAATTAAAAGTATAAGGTAATCCTTTCCACCAGCTGAAATTTGGCAAAAAATGCAGCACATGTTTTAGGAGCAAGCACTTTCCACATGGCAGCATACAAACAAATATCTGGATAAACCTTCACAACTGAATCTTATTTGACACTTAACCGATGACCCATCTTGAAAAGTCAGCTACTGACTCTAGAAAGAGTACAGAGAAGAACAACAAAGATGATTAGGGGACTGGAGGCTAAAGCATATAAGGAAAGGCTGCTGGAATTGGGTATGACTAGTTTAATGAAGATAAGGACAAGGGGGGACATGATAGCAGTGTTCCAATATCTCAGGGGTTGCCACAAAGAAGAGGGAGTCAAGCTATTCTTCAAAGCACCTGAAGGCAGGATAAGAAGCAACGGATGGAAACTAATCAAGGAGAGAAGCAACCTAGAACTAAGGAGAAACTTCCTGACAGAACAATTAACCAGTGGAACATTCTACATCCAGAAGCGGTGAATGCTCCAACACTGGAAGTTTTTAAGAAGAGACTGGACAGCCATTTGTCTGAAATGGTATAGGGTTTCCTGCCTGAGCAGGGGATTGGACTAGATGACCACCAAGTCCCTTCCAACTTTATTATTATTATTATTATTATTATTATTATTATTATTATTACTACTACTACTACTACTACTACTACTACTACTACTACTACTACTATTATATGCTAGTCTCTCAGAAAAATGAATCAAACATTTCATATTTTTCCTTGTTTCTATTTTTGTCCTCATGCATATTTCTGATATGCTGAATATATGAAAGGATCCTTTCAACTGAACATGTATGTAACAATACCGGAAAATAATCTATAGCAAAGTATTAATCACATGATCAATATGTTCTGGTTTTGAAGGTTGGCATTGATTTTTTAATGGCCACTCTGGACTTTAACTGCCTAGCTTCTTCATCTATTTGGATCTATTATTAACTTTTCACATGGCTCTGCATAACATTAATTTAACTCTCACATAATTTGGGAAATTCTATTGACCTTTTCAAAAGACTAAGGCCATAGGACTAATTTATTCTACTTCAAAATATTGAATACTGTTTTAAAATTAAATGTTACAACATAACACAAGCATATTGTTCATGATTTAGTACAGAATCTTTCCTCCACCCACCCACCCTGCTTATAATTATCCGGGAGCACTCAAAGATACTTCTCATTTTGGCTGATTCATATTTAGTAATGTAACTTAAGGTGCTACTTGCAACATCTCTCCTCAAAATAGGAAGATTTTTCTTAAAAAAGAAGAAAAAAACCCTTTCAGTTGGAAATAGAATGTTGTCATCCAGTAATTCATTACTGTGGCATTACAAAGATTGATTCCTTTTTGTAAAAAAAAGCCTTGGGCCTCATAATTACATTTTCAGGAAAAGTTATTTGCTTGAAACAAATTGGTAATGGTAGATGCATCAGTCCTCTAAATAAAAGCAGCAAAGCATATATGAACAGGCTTATCCATTCATGTGCTGAACCAGAGTTTCCCTCTGAATGATATACTGTTGTTTTGTGATGTTCTTCTGAAATTACACATGCTCTCATGTGAAAAAATGCTGATGTCTTCAGTCAAATCTACTGTGAATACTGCTTTAGAAGACCCCTATGTGCATATGTGGGTTTTCTAGGTGTGCATATGGTCACATCATTCCTCCGATAAGCACTTATCAAGATGAGGCATGCCCACAATGTATGCAATAAAATAACATGACTCTTTGGTAAGTGAGTTGCATGAATGTCTGAAATTGTCAAATTCTGATATCAGAAAAAGTGGTGATGAAAATGAGCGGTGGTGATAAAACTCATTTTTTTGGGATAGGAAAGAATAGCTTAATACTGGTAATTGCACCAAAGTGAAAGAGAACTTGATTCAAGAGAAGTCTGATCTGTGATAGTAAAATGTTCTCCATAATTAAATATAGATAGGGTATAGTGAAGAGATGCTCCAATATATACTGGATTAAGGAAGCATTAAAGTATTGAAAGTAGTTGCCATGGTATGAAAGATTCTGAGGAGGAAGAAAAACAAGAAAGTCCAGTTGCTTCTTGAAAAAGGCACCTTTGGGACAACCATGACCTGGATGACTGAGAATCTCCATAGACAAACACAAAGGAATATCTTTTATCAGGATATTAAATGTTGTGTGTATTGGGGGGGGGAGGCAGATTTTTAAGGCTTTGATTTGCTGTCACGATCTTGGGACCATATAGGGAAAACTGAGTAAATCTGAGTTGTTTTATTATTAAAAAACATTGATTTTTAGAGGGGGCAAGGGCACTAGAAATAGCCTTTGTCTCTTGCTAACAAGCAGAGAAATGTTGATGGGATTAGGGGTGTTACCAGTTTTACTTTGCTGCAATTTCCTTATTAGGCTTGTTTTAGTCAATCACTCACTAGGCTGGATCTTCCTTGCCACTAATCAATTTCATTCTGCCTTTGTTAACAGTGAACCACAATTCTTTTTTCTTTTTTTTTAGCAAGGAAAGGATAATTGTGGAGGGGATGTAATTGTTTAAGAGTGGGAAGAGTTATTTTTGAACCATGTCATGTTTGCATGGCCAGGGGAAGTGAAAATAAACTTTCATTTCAGCCAAAACACAGGCTTCCTTGCAAATTCTCAAGACAAGTTTGGAAACTGAAACAAAGTGAGTATGATAGTTGATCCTAAGATCCTGAATCCAGGTCAGAACAGGCTTAATCTAAAAAAATGAAGCTTTATCTCAGCAACTGGTTGAGAGAGAATGTGGGAGGGCCTTGTCTCTTGGTCATTATTAGCTAACTAGACAAAGGGGAAGTGCCCCTTTTTTGTTTGTGCCCTTTCTCTCTGAAGAACCATATAGAACTGATCTTGGTGGAAAGAAGGAAAGACCCACTATAATATGTCATCTTCACATCATCTACTGCAGGGGGTCTTCAAACTTGGCCCTTTTATGACTTGTGGACTTCAACTCCCAGAATTCCTCAGCCAGCATGCTGAGGAATTCTGGGAGTTGAAGTCCACAAGTCATAAAAGGGCCACGTCACAGTAGTGTGATGCAGAGAAATTCAATTACAACAGGCTTTAAAAAACAAAAACAAAAAAGAGTTGATGGCTTGGGTCTCATGAAACCTTAAATTGGTTGGGGACAACTGAACACTCAGAACTCCAAGTGACCACCAAAGCCTCATGTGTGGCCTTCAGAGAGCTCCAGATGTTTAGAGAATTTTTTTAAGAATATAATGTTTGTTGGTTTATATGTTTATTCTCATCTCAGCCCATAATGAAGTCCAAGTTATCAGTAGATCATGTTCAAAAGACAACCCATTAGCTATTTTTATTTATTGATTTATTTCAATCAGTTTGTATGGCCATCTCACAAGCATGACTCTGTATAGCTAACAACATTTTTTAAAAAGTACAGCTAGTAAAATAAGAATAAAAACTAAAGATAAAGAAAGCAACATACTATGGACAACAGGAAACCAGCAACTGGGCTCAACTAACTTCACAGCCTCCAAATCTGGTAAAATAGCCAGGTCTTTGTCAAAAGCCATTAGGATCAAGGTTAACCTAATTTCGGATGGTATGGTGATCTAGAGGGCAAGCAGTGTTATAGAAAAGCCAACCAGTTATACATGATAGCTTTCCAAGAAAGGGAAGGCTGGAGGCAGATTGTCTTTGCGGATTAGTCATAACTCCTATGCAGGTTGCTGATAAAAAACTGATCAACTGTAAAGCTGTAACTGAGGCATGAAACTCGGATGGGAATTCAGGCAGAAATCCTGGAGGCATCAACTTGGCTGAATCCAAGAGTTCAAAAGGTGAAAAAAAGTTTTGGCAAGATTCCCTATTGTAATATTCCAAAGAGGCTTTTCACAGTTATCTTTGTACACACATGCAATGGGAAGTGCTTTTGCAGTAAACACTCTCAGTGTTGGAGGGCAACTGTCCCAGTTGGGAGGAGGGCTCAAGTGGGGAATGTAAGGGGGGAGGACAACATCTGACTCCCCCCTACCCCCCCCCCCCCATGAATGCCTTGAGCCTTATCTGATCTTTCCCAGGTGAAAGCTGGCAGTCTGGTGAGATTCCTGTATTACAGGCATAGAACAAAAAAGTAGCTATTTTGTATTCTACTCTTATGGGTCTGGTTATTCATGTCTGACACTCAGGCACCTACAAGTCATGGGTTCACACATGAAAATCAGCAACCTAGAAAAAAGAAGAGATGACCACAGAAAGAATATAACACTACCCTCAACCCCTTTCCTCACCAGATGCACCCTAATGTTGGTAAGACTCTGCATATATTGGTGCAGGAAACTTAAGGTTTAGAATGTATAAAGTGATATGGGATATCAAAGCTTGCTTCTTGCTATACTGTGCATTATTTCATTATTTTACTTTATTAAATTACTTACAATTCTTTCTGTGAAATTTTCACTCAAAAAGTAGTAACATTCTTTCTACTATGTAATCAACTTTGTGTCCATGCCTCTTTCTCTGGGCTTTAACTATCCCATGTGTTAAAGCAAGTAAAAAATAAAATAAGGCAGATACAAAGGTGATCAGGTCCTACTGTAAACTTCTACCTGAAGCTTGTTGTTTGCTGTTGACATCCATGGAGCACCCTGGTCCTCAATAATTACTTCAAGTAAGGAGTGTTAAGAAATATATTGTTAGACCTTAACCTGCCAAGGCAGCTTGCTAATGACATAAATTAAATTTTATTCTTTTGGCCCAGCTCCATCCACTACTCTTTGCAATGTGATCTCTGGCACATGCATCTTTGGTATATATTCTGTCACAGGATAGATTTCTTTAACTTGTCTTTGAGATATAAGGTTTTGTGTTCCTTTATTATTCCATTACAGTGTCCCTTGCTGTCACATACTTTGCTTTTTGGACTCTTGCCACAATTTAGAAATCAGACTAAAAAGTTGTTTTGCTGAATGAATAATAGAAATGGAAATATGGGACAGAGGTCATTTGCTGATTCAATGCATTTGGTATCATTATATAAATCTATTAAGTCAAAATCAACTGATCCTGTGAGAAGCCAATTAAGAGAACACTATTTTTTTTAAGGACCAAGGGAGGCAAATATAAAGCAGAGTTAAATAAAAGTAGTTGCCCTCTCAACACTAGCCTGAAGGTGGCAGAATTAACATTTCAAACATTTCTGCGAACACTGGACATAGGTATGCATAATTATTATTATAAGATAATAAATAATCTATTCAAAATTTGTTTAACATACACAATAATCTTGTCAATTTGGGAGTTTCAGTGCCATGAAAAATTTAAGTACAGAAAATGCATTAACAGCTTTCTACATAGTAGTTTTGCAGCATGGCCTTGTGACTTCATAATAACATACTACAAATATACAATGTACAGTTGAAAACAGAGATGGACAATAATAATTTCGCAATGACTTTGATACCATCATTGTCAGATGCCATCAATCACACTCTCAAAAAGCAAATTCAGCTGAAGGCCATCAGTATTGGAATTCAAAAAGGAAAAAACACGAGAATTTATCAGCAGGTTTAGAAGTCTCCCCAACATTGTGTTTAAAAGAGAGAGAGAGCAGAATTTTTTTCCAAATTAATCCTATTGGGGTCCATACGGGGAAAGAGGGAGAGGGTATGATGGCATGTACATCATATCATCTTAAAATGATATGAATTACATACTGCACATCATTTGCATCATGGCACAAAATATATAAATTATATAATTAATATGATTTACAGGATGAGGAACATGACATCTTTGTAACTTCTGCAAGATGCTAATCCCTGTGGGAATTCGGGTTATTTACTGAATGTCCTTTGGAAGAAGCAAAATATCTTTTAAGGTTTATCATTACTTATAACAGCTTTTCCCAACTTGATGCCTTCAAGATATTTTGAACTATTTCCAGAATATCAAATACTCCAATATATTTGGAGAATCCTCTTTTAGGAAAGGCTTGCTGATAATGAGGGCTCAAATTGCTAATGCATGAGCATGAGCATTGTTATTTCAGAAAGTAATATGCATCAACTTTTTAGTTGCAAAAACTAATTCCCACAAAAAATGAAACTATTTCCTTACTTGGTCTGCTGTCCTTAAAATAGTAACAACTGCATTGAGTTTTCAGGTTTTTAACTATTGTATGATTATTTGTCACTCTCTAATGTTAAACTGTAAACTAAATACCATACTTTTTGTAAGTGCCTGCATTAGTACCAAATTCTATAAAAACATTGCTTATAAAAATATGAGTAAACCAAAAACTAGAAAGGAAATACAACACTACAAATACTCACTAAAAACATTTCAGTTCATTTTAAAAACAATTAAATTACAGGGAAAAACTATAAAGTGCTAGTTTACCAGGAAAAAGGATTCTGCAGCTAAGATGTTACTATCAAGAATTCTTTTCTTTTTCTCCATACCACAGGCTGTTACTGTTGGTGGGATCTCAAGGAAGTCCTGACAGTAGATCATAAACAATATTTAACCAGTACTGGAGAAACTGCTAGTTTTGTGTATCTGAATTCTTCACGATGCAGAGCTTTATAATAAATAATAATTTATTTAATGATATCTGGTAGCTTACAAGCAACCAGTGCAGGTTCTGGATTGACTTGAAGGACAGCCCCAGGCAGAATGCATTAAGGAATATCATTGTAAGATTATTATGGAATAGATTAGTGAAGCCAGACTGCTCCCGCCAATCAAAGATGAACATATCTCTTACCACTGAAGCAACTTACGCCTTTAGTGACTGCACTGAATCAAATAGATCCCTCGGTTTGTATATCTATTATTTGGGATTAATAATCTTATCCAGAACAGGTCACCTTCTCAATTCCAGAAACCCCAGCCATCTATTCACTATGACACTACCCAATGCTTTTGTTTATCAGTCCCTCAGTTTTCTGGCCTTTTTCCAACCTATCCTGTTCCTGTTCAACAGCTGCACAGTCTACTCTAATTCAGAAGGAATTGTTGTGTTGATAACACATCCCAAATCAATATCATATAGATATTAAACAACAAGGAGAAATTTTTGCAGAAGGCATGCAAACAATGTTGTATAGCAGAATATTAATGACTCTGTTGATACTAAGGACTAATATGTTTCATCTGGTATCCTAATAATTGCTATTTGTTTCTTTCTTTTGGGGGGAACGTATACTGTATATACCAGCCTTCATCAGAGCTTTCAGGACAACTTAATCATATAAATAAAACAAAATCAATATGAAATAAAACAAATGAAGAAAAAGAATACCAATTAATCATAGTATTATGATTTAGTAAACGTTCTGCCATTCTGACACAGCCAAGCAACATAGCTCTGCTATTTATATTCATAAAAATATGTTAAGCTGTCTGATTTCTAAAATGCCTTGCTTCAGTTCCTGACGCTCATTTTGATGGTCCTGTTGCTCCTGAAGAGATTCTGGGGATAGTAATAGTAATAGTAGTAAAGTTGGAAGGGATCTAGTCCAACCCCCTGCTCGGGCAGGAAACCCTACACCATTTCGGACAAATGGCTGTCCAGTCTCTTCTTAAAAACTTCCAGTGTTGGAGCATTTACTGCTTCTGGGGCAAGCTGTTCCACTGATTAATTGTTCTCACTGTCAGGAAGTTTCTCCTTAGTTCTAGGTTGCTTCTCTCCTTGATGAGTTTCCACCCGTTGCTTCTTGTCCTGCCTTCAGGTGCTTTGGAAAATAGCTTAATTCCCTCTTCTTTATGGCAGCCCCTGAGGTATTGGAATACTGCTATCATGTCCCCCCTTGTCCTTCTCTTCGTTAAACTAGACATACCCAATTCTCGCAACCGTTCCTTATATGTTTTAGCCTCCAGTCCCCTAATCATCTTTGTTGCTCTTCTCTGTACTCTTTCTAGAGTCTCAACATCTTTTTTACATCGTGGTGACCAAACTGGATGCAGTATTCCAAGTGTGGCCTTACCAAGGCATTGAAGAGTGGTATTAATACTTCACGTTATCTTGATTCTATCCCTCTGTTAATGCAGCCTAGCACTGTGTTGGCCTTTTTGGCAGCTGCAGCACACTGCTGGCTCATATTTAAGTGATTGTCTACTAGGACTCCGAGGTCCCTCTCACAGTTACTACTATTGAGCATGGTGCCACCTATGCTGTACTTGTGCATTTGGGTTTTCTTGCCTAAATGTAGAACCTTGCTTTTTTCACCATTGAATTTCATTTTGTTAGTTAGTGCCCAGTGTTCAAGTCTGTCCAGATCCTTCTGTATCTGAAGCCTGTCTTCTGGAGTGTTGGCTATTCCTGCCAGCTTGGTGTCGTCTGCAAATTTGATGAGTTCCCCATCTATCCCTTCATCCAAATCGTTGATGAAGATGTTGAAGAGTACTGGGCCCAGAACAGAGCCTGGGGCACCCCACTACACACTTCCCTCCATATAGATGCAGTTCCATTGAGGACCACTCGCTGAGTACGGCCGGTCAGCCAGCTACGGATCCATCTGGTGGTGGTTCTGTCTACCCCACATTTTTCTATCTTTTCAAGTAGTAGGTTGTGATCTACTTTATCAAATGCCTTACTGAAGTCCAAATAAATTATGTCCACAGCATTCCTCTGATCCACTAATTTTGTCACTTGGTCAAAGAATGCAATAAGATTTGTCTGGCATGATCTATTTTTGACAAACCCCTGTTGGCTTTTAGTAATGACTTTGTTTGCCTGTAGGTGTTTGCTGATTCGTTGTTTGATTATCTTTTCCAGGATCTTCCCAGGTATTGAGGTCAGGCTGATAGGTCTGTAATTTGTCTGTCCCAAGCTCTTAGACTTAAGACACTGGGCTGGAAACCAGGAGACTAGGAATTCTAGCATTACTTTAGGCATTAAAGCCACTTGGGTGACTTTGGCCAATCACTCTCTCTCAGCCAAATTCACTTCACAGGGTGGTGGTTGTTGTGGGAAAAATAGGAGGAAGAAGGAGTATGTTTGCCACCTTGAATTATTTATAAAAATAATAAAGGTGGGATAAAAAAAATCTCAACCCCCCCCCCCCCTATTCTGGGTCCATCATTTGAGAGCCATTAATTCCAGAAGCAGATTTCACATTAATGCTGCTAAAAGCAAAAGCAAACACTCTATTTCAAACTTTAATTTAGATTATTTCTTTTTAAAAAAAATAGTGAAAAGAAAAATAGTGAGAGAGAAATTTCAAGTATGAGAAGTTAATAGAACTGACATTTTGTTTTTCTGTTTCATTCAGATGTTACTGTTTCAGTCTTATAATGAATTTTCTGTGGCATTACTGCATATGGTATCAGCATTCATCTATAACAGCTGTGAGCCTGAACTACATTCCCCAGTGCTAGAACTGCCATCCTGCTGGCTGTATCTCATCAAATATCTCATACAAAAAGGTACCGTCATCACTCAGAGACAGAGAGATGAAGAAAAAGAGGACCAATGAGGATGAAAGAAAGAGAAAACACAGAAAGAAGAAAATTAAACTCTTCTCTTGTTTTAAAATAGAGCCATACTATTCACACCATGAAGCCACTTTCCCCCAGCATGTGAAGATCATACTACTGAAATTTGCCAGCAAAATGACTGAATTTCTACAGAACACATTGGAACCGGGTGGTATTAAGAGAGCATAAGTGAAAGTGTTTTCCTTCTGTCAGGTGTCTCTCACTCTCAATGCGCTCAGCCCCTTTCCCATCAACTGGGAGTTCTGGGAGAAGCAGCAGCAGAACAGATGACTGGAGCAATGAAGGCATAAAATAAAGAATGAATGTGATCTGACATGAATAAAATCTCACATTTAAGCTTATACTGTGGTGGTAAGATCTGTGGAGTGTTTGCTTTGATTGCCTCTGTAGATAGCTGCCCAGTAGCATAGTTTAACATTTGCTAAACCAAGCTGTAAGAGGGGCTGCTGGCCACTACAAATAATTCGATAACATTTCTCACATTTGTTTGGAGCTTGACACCAGCTGGCCAAATCCAGCTGAGGTGAAAGAAGCTTCATCTTGTGAGGTTATATGGGATTGATTTGAGTCTGTGGATCCAGAGGAAATGCTTCATGCTAACAACTTTGTCACACATAAACCATATCCCCTGCCCTATCTTTCTAGTGAAAGCTGCCAGGGAAGTGAAGGGAGGCTGAATCTGGGCAGAGGTGAAATCATCTTTGAATAATAGGCTCTTTATCTCTGCCTTGGAAAAAGCAGTGATATATCGTCTCCTCAAGAAAATATCACTATCTTGGACTATTATTTACTAGCTACCAATCTTTCCTTCACATAGTAGATTAAGAAAATGATAGGGCTTCAGTTCCAGAAAACCCTGGATGAAACAGATTGTCTGTATCCTTTCAGATGGGATTCAGACCTGGGTATGGGATAATCATTGGTCTCTTATATTGATCATCCCTGGTGAGACTGGGGTGGAGAATTCGCCTCCCCTGATTCTATTGTATCTCTCAGCCTCCTTCAACACCACCAATCATAGTTTCTTTCTGAGGCTGCTGCAAGGCCAGATGGTGGGAGGCACTGTTTTGCAATGGTTCTGTTCCCTCTTCAGTGAATAGACCTAGACTAGAGAGGCTTTGTCCTCAAGGCCCTAGATAGTAGAGAGGCTGTGTCCTCGGGCATTCTGGCATGCGTGAACTGTTTCTCCCTTCAGTTTATCATCTACAAAAAGTCATTCATCGGCACAAGGTGAGCTAGCACCAAAGTGAATGATACTCAGGAGATACAGTGAAAGTTTGACCTGGTGTGTGGATGAGCAAAAACAAGCTTAAGATCAACCCTAGAAAGATGGCAGTAGATTAGAAAGTTGACTAAATGTGGAGTGTGCAAAGGAGGGTCTGTCCCTTGGGAATTCAAATTAAATTAGAAGTACCCAAGGATCCCTAACAGGCTTGCTGAAAGATAGGAAGGGAATATTATTGAGATTATTTTGATGGTATATGGATACTTGTCTCCTGGTTGAAGACAAATATCACAGAGCCCTTCTCTATACAGAAGGGGTGACAGAAAAAAGAGCATCCCACTCAGTAACATTGGTTTAATAATGTTTTACTGGGAAAAAATGCTTTTGTCAGCAGGGTTTAATTTCCATTAAATCAATTTATTAAAGCTTAATTTGCATGAAATTAAATTCAGTCCTTATTCAAAGAACCATCACTCCCTTAAACCATTCAGCACTGGGAAATGATCATAGACCTAATTAAAAACTTGACTGGAACCATGCCCACCTATTTCCCCTTGTAACATTCAGCAGGTCTGACAAGAGCCTTTGGGCTCTGTTAACTTAATTTGCATTCCTAAGGGACCATTCTTTGCTCACTTGGCAAAACTATCTTCCATTTCTGGCCCTATTTTGCCAAAACACTTGTGTTCCTGCAGTCAGGACCAGCTGGTTCAATTGTCCTTTTGAAGCACATTTGAGGACCTATATTTCTATGAGTTCAGAAATACAACAATGAAAAGTTTTCTGGCCACTAGGATGAAGAGGCTGAGCTGTTATTTATAACTGTAATTATCTCAATCTTTGGAACTCCCCCCCCCAAAACACAAATTTCAAAAAGTATTGAGGATAAAAAAATGTTCCCCACCCCATACTCTAACACAACAATTTTGCGGTTTAGTACCTATTTGGTGTCTTTTATATCTGAAATTGAATGGCAGCCTGGTCTGGTTTACATTCAGACAAATGGCTGATTTGGGACCTGATTTTATCTTTGGTCCAGTGGTCAGCATTCTTCAGGAGAGACTCGATAGCTCATTAGAGAAATATATGTTGAGAAAGAAAAACTCTGCTATTTCCACATAAGCAGGTAAGATAGCAAATAATGGGATTTTTTTTTCTTTGCTAAAAGCCAGAGGCCTGCTGCCAGTTAGAGAACAGTGCTGAGCTAGTCTGAATTGGCATTACATTTGTAATAGTGATATTATTTCTGGTGAAAGATGGCTTGGTGGGCTATCTTTCCATGGATTTTGCCAGGAATTTCTCTAATTAAAAGGCTTACAAGAGCCATGCTGATACATGCTATTATCTCTGATCAGAGACAATGCTACTGAGTGGCTCACTTACCTCTTTGATCCTCTGCAAAAGAGGAAGCAGCCAATCCTTGTTCACCTCACAGTGACTGTCTAGAAAGGTAAGAACCCCTGCCTGGGCCACATCTGCTCCTCGAATGCGGGAACGGATCAAACCTGTAACAGCGGACATGAACTCAAACATAGGTCTGGCTGATGCAAATTTCTAAGCAAGACTTCAGTTGCTAAACAAGCACACATAGTCCTCAGCTTATTCATTCTTAGCCTTGCCTAATCAGCTCATGCCATGCTACCATTATGGACTTAAAAAGAAGCATGCCATTGTTTAAGATGCTTCAGCACAGTTTCTTTTCCGCATTACAAGGTCAGTAGTCCAAGCAAAAAGTTTGTCTTGGGCAAAAAATTATATAAAACATTCTGCATTTATATAATTCTTTTCATTGCCTCTGCAAAGAGAAGGCAAGATGTCAAAATACTGGCTCTGAAGAATAAGGTTGTATCATAACTAGAACAGACCCCTTTTTGTCTAAAATACAGTTTAAAAAATGTTTTCAGAGTTTCTTAAGAAAAAACTAAGGATAAACATATAAATATTTCTTAATAGGGATAGGATCACTTCCCTAACTACAGCTTCCTGTAAATTATTCTGCAAAGGCAAATTGCTTCAAAAATAAACAGCAAATACAATTTGCATTGCAGAAACAAATGACAAATACAATTCCCAGCTGGCAATCACTTCCCTCAATTACAGGAATTTTCTAATGCATTTTCTGTTCTTCATTAATGGAAAGCTAAATTTCTCTTTTGCAACGATTCTAATATGGCAGTCATTTGGAAGAACAGGACAACAAGATATAAATATTAATTAATAAATCAATAATTGGGGATGATGGAGAAATTATAATATTACATGAGTAATAAATTGAGGACAAATTATAATCAATAGGGATAAGATAAAAGGCTTCTTTTTTATTCTTAAGTTTGATGGGTGTTACTAAGCTATCATAATATCCTTTTTATAATGAATGGCAATTTTAATTAAATCACTTGATTTTGCAATATTTGTTTCAATAGAAAAGAATGTCTGTAGTCCAAGGTTGAGTCCTTGGTGTTCTCTGAGTTTGGTGGTTTGCTTGAAGACATTTCATTACTCAACCATGTAGTATCATGAGTGTGGGTTTTGCTACCTGTCTATATACAATAGCTTGCCCTGTGTATCCCAAGACAATCCTAATAAAATGTATGAAGCACACAGAACACCTGTTTTGTTTACATATTCATACTGTTTTCAGTTTGTAACTTTGAAAACCGCAAAACTTTACTTGGGCCTAATAGTCTCATTATGCAATTGTAGATTTTCAGTGGCTAAAAAAAATTCCAAAGAAGTTGCTTCCATGGTCCTCAAGTGGTTTGTTTAATTAAAGAAATGGTACAGGAAATGACATGCTTTACAAAGCAAAACTTTCATTTTATACCTTGGATCTCTCCATATGGATTTGCTTACTCCCAATTCTCCTGTTTTCTTAACAAAATTAAACCTAGAATATATTTCTTAGTTGGGTCCACACAGCAAAAGATTAAGTGGTCATTATCATAGCAAGTTGTGGGAACAAAGCCATCAAAATAAGCCATAATATGAATGTTGTGACATCATTCATAGCATAGGAATTGAGTTCTGTTAATGTGAAGTTAGAATCTCACTTGTATAAATACAGCCATCAAAAGGTAAAGTGTAATAGGCCCAGATCAGACATGAATTTAATTGTATTAGGTAAGCATACACTCTTGGTTTGAGGTAGTCCAGATTTAAGTGAAGTGACCACACATTCTATTCTATAATACAATCTTGATTAATATTGATTCCTTTATGGGTAATGGTATGCATGAATGACCTTGGGGGACAGGAAAGAGAGCCACAGAATGGACAATTGGTAACCAAATGATATCTTAGCCCCATAGAAAGAGAGATGGGGTGGGAAACACTAGTTTTCTGATGAGTAAAAGAAAAAGAGGAGACCTTCCAATGTAACTTTTCAATAAAGTACTTTTATGACTTGTCTGGACTACCTCAAAGGGCAAGCATATAGATAATAGCTTTTGGGAAATGGAACTAACTATTGCTTTCCCACCATGACCTGAATTATTTTTTGTAAATCCTGGTTTTCATCCAATTTAAATAATATCACTTTGGGTGCCTTCATATGATGCAAGCACCATCTGGATAACAATATCCATATTGAGGCTTATTCGCTGCATAGATTGGCTCCCTGACTTGCTCTGTGATTGATCTCTGTTTCAATACAACCTACCATTCTGGGGTAAAATGGAGAAAATGTTATGGATTCTACAGAGGGAATTAAAAGAATTTACAAAGCCAGATAAGTCAAGCCTTGAAACAGGATCTGAGCCAGAATCAGTCAATAGCCAAGAACCTTCTGCCAAGAACTCAAAACCCTACAGCCGAGGTGTCAAACTGCCAGCCCATGGGCCGGATACGTCACATGGAAGCCACGCCCACCCCATTGCTGGCAATGGCAAAATCCACCCGATACGTTGCACGACATCATGTGACGTCGTGAGTTTGACATGCCTGCCCTAGAGGCACCAGACCTTCCAGTCCATGACTGGCTGCATCAATATGAAGACTATCAGAAAGCAACAAAGTCCTTGCTTACAGTTCTAAGCATTTTATCTGGAACTAAGTCTAGTCATATTGTCAATTGTGATATTCTCTACTTCTATTAAGAATGCAGTCCTAGGCTTCTGGGAGAGTCTTAAGTTAAGGAATGCTAGTGCACCACTTACTAAGTGTGCTTAAGGCTAGAGATTATTTCTTCTGAGTTTGAAAGAAAGTATGAGAAATCATATTGCATTGTTTTCTGTGGATTAATTTATGTAGCAGGTACTGGAGGGGAGGGAATAAGACAATGGGCTAGAAATCACATTTCAGCACACTTTTACAACAGCATAATTAAACTAGAATATGACACAAAATCCAATCTCTTCTTAAAAACCTTCAGTGTTGGAGCACCACAAGTTCTGGAGGCGAGTCATTCCACTGATTAATTGTTCTAACTGTCAGAAATTTATCCTTAATTCTAGATTTGATCTTGCCTTGATTAGTTTCCATCCATTGCTTCTTGTCCTGCCATCAAGTGCTTTGGAGAATAGCTTGACTCCCTCTTTGTGGCAACCTCTGAGATACTGGAACACTGCTATCATGTCACTCCTAGTCCATCTTTTCATTACCCTACACGTACCCAATTCCTGCAACTGTTCTTCATAGCTTTCAGTACCCGAATCATCTTTGTTGTTCTTCTCTGCATGCTTTCTTGGGTCTCAACATCTTTTTTATATTATGGCAACCAAACTGGATGCAATATTCCTAGTGGAGTGTTACATTATAGGCATTATAAAATTCTAACTTTATGTCATCTTGATTCTAGCCCTCTCTTAATGCACCCTATCACTGTGTTGGCTTTTCTGGCAGCTGCGACACACTGCTGCTTATCTTTAAGATAAAACTTGATTCTCTTGGTAAACACTTTTATTTTTTTGTCTTGTAAATTAAGGTTAAAACATATCAATTTAAACTGTAGTTTGGGGAGGAATGAAGTACAGATGTTACTGTATGTTACCGGTAATAGTCTCGACCCTACTGTAGCAATATACATCTTAAATCTTTAAAATGCAATTTAATTAAATATATTTTAAAATTTTAGAATCCCAAAGAATCATGAATGCCATCCTTTGATTTGTTAGAACTTAATAATCACTTAATAATCCATTCATTCACGTGTTTGAATTAAAATTTTCATTCATGGGAATTCAGGAAATTTTAATCCCAACACATCCAGAGGCATCGAGGTTGAAGCTTTACAAAAACTAAGGGAAGTCATATACTGAACTTTTTCTTTTTGCTAAAACATGGTTGGTTTAGTTTTGCATGTTATATAAACTTAACCAATTGTGGTGTATACAGTAAACAAGAGTTAAATAAACCATGGTCTTGTGATGTGTGTTAGGCTAAGTCACAGGTATCAGCTTCTTGAAAATCTGCCACTTGCAGATCTTGATCTTCTCCCATGGGTGCCCATGCAGCAGCAGTAAATTGCATTGCCTTAAACAATGAAATAAGCTTGAATGCACCATCATAACAGATTTTTAAAATACTCAGGCATTCCAAGAACAAGGATAAAAATAGAACTTTTGTAGGAAAACAAGGAGTTGCAACACAAATTTCACAATAGCTTTAAATGAACTTGAAGGGAAAAACAATCCACCAAATTCTCTCCTTACTCTTGAGTAAAGTAAACCTGAAGTTAATTACTGTGTGTTGGTATCTTTTAATAGAGAAAAGGTGGGAAAAATAAGAAAGGATGTGAACAGTACACGAAGAGTTAAGAAAGGTCATAGAAATTAAAGACTACAAATGACACAGAACAATTTTTGGTTTCTTTGCGTTAATTGGTTTCACAGCTAAAATAATAATTCAGAAACATTCTGAAGATAATCAGAATGTAAGTTAATACATTTGGATGATATCAACTTCAGGAAGGCTGGCCTGGAGGAACTGCTTAACTTGAGGGTTAACGAATTAAGGGATTTACAGGGTTGTAAAAAGGGAGTTACTGTAAGTGATTCATCAAGTGATCTTTAAGTGACAGCACTGGGTTTGTTTTAGAAACTAGATTGACAGAATTTGGTATTGCTAATTATTGATTTTTAGAGTATACCAACCTGCAAAATAATAATTTAATAAACAATATTGAATTTCCAGAAGTATTAAAAGAAATTCCAGGTAGGCAAGGTAATAAATATTCTATGAAAATCCAGAAAGTCTACAAATTAAAGTTTAAAACTCATTTACTTCTTGAGCAAATAACTGATTACTTTATCAATTAAAACAATCTTACAGTATCAAATAAGTTTCCTTTAACTAATATCATAAATTACTTCTTTAAAAGAAATGACTGTAAATGTTATTTTTTTGTTTCAAGGATGCTTGCTTGACAACTATTTTCAGTAGTAAGTTAATAAAACAGGAAATAGTAAAGGGAAAATCAATTGTGTCCCCCAATTAGAAATGGAACACTAGAAATAGCTATTTCATTTTTTTTTATTTCAGAAGTGGGAAGAGGGATGGAAAAGACAATTACAGCAGAACATAAAGAAAATGGGGTGTAATAACCAAAATTAGAAAGGCACAGGAAAGTGAACTGGAAGATAAAACAAAGATAAGTATAACTAAGAAAATAAAATATTTAGGGATCTGGCTCACAGCAAAGTGTTCCTCGATTAAGGAGGATAATTATGATAAAATATTACACCAGATAAAAAGATTTAGAAAATTGGGAAAATCATTTTTATGGAGGACCGCTACGGTCAAAATGAATATATTGCCAAAATATTATTTCTGTTCCAAGTTATTCCAATCAAATTAGGGAAAACATTCTTTCAAGAATTAAATAAATTGGTCACTAAATTTATATGGCAAAGGAAAAAACCCAGGATTAAATTAAAACTCTTGCAATATATGAAAGATAAAGGGGGATTGGCGTTACCAGAGTGGGAAATATATTACCAAATATCGAGCCTAACTTGGCTAAAAGATTGGATGCAAATGAAAAATACTAGAGTTTTAACAATAGAAGGACATGACTTGCAAGCGGGGTGGCATGCATTCCTATGGGACAAAAAATATAAAATACACAGATACTTTCAAAGACACATTGTTAGGAATGCATTGCTACAGACTTGGAAAAAAATAAAACAAAAACATTATATAAGAAATCCAATGTGGTTATCCCCAACAGAAGCTCTGAAACACCCAAACCTACTAGATATAAATAAGAAAATTAGATACAAGGAATTAGTAAACGAACAGGGAAATCTGAAAACAAAACAAGAATTGGAACAAGATATAGGCAGAGAGATTGACTGGTGGACATTTACACAAATTCAATCTAAATATACAGAGGAGAAAAAAGTATATGAAATACAAAAAGAGCTGCAAGAATTGGATAAAATTATACATGGAACAGAAATAAAATTAATTAGCAATTTATACAAATGCCTACTGAGATATAAAATGGAAGATGAGGTTATCAAAAACACAATGATTAGATGGGCAAAAATTTTTGGATATAATATAGAATTGGAGAAATGGGAAAAATATGGGAAATAAACATAAAATTGACTATGTCAGCGGCATTCAAGGAAAACCTGTTGAAGATGTTTTACAGATGGCATCTTCCACCAGCAAAGATTGCCAAGATGTTCCAGAACAATTTGCCAACATGTTGGAAATGTAAAAAAGTACATGGAACATATTATCATTTATGGTGGACATATCCAGTTGCGAAAAAATACTGGAATACAATAAGAAGATGGATCGAAGAAATAATAGACCAACCTGTAGACTGGAAACCAGAGATCTTTTTGCTGGGTATTTTAAACAGAAAATACAGTAAAGAAATACGGTACTTAATTCTACATATAACAACGGCAGCAAGAATAGCATACGCACAGTTCTGGAAAAATGAGAATATACCATCAGAGGAAGAAATGATAAGAAAAATCCTGGACTGTGCTGAGATGGGCAAATTAACAAAAGAGATAAAAGAAAAGGAAGACACAGAGTACTATCTAATATGGAACAAGTGGTATAACTGGTTGGAGACTAGAAATAATAGAGGAAAATAAATGTGGAAAGGTCAAAAGTGGAAAATGTGTGTATAATAATGTATAGTAATAATAATATGTATTATTTTTAGTATGAAGTATAGTATGAAGGAAGAAAAATGCAAACAAGAAACAACGGGACAACAAGGACAAATATATCTAAAGAAGAATAAGGGGGGAAATGTAAATAATAAAAGATTACTGTTACGAAATTGCTGTTTAAAAAAAGGAGGAGTATACACTCTGTGTGTATGTGTGTTATGTTTTGTTTTGTTTTGTTGGTTTAAAAAATAAAAAATTGAAAAAAATGGGGTGGGTACGATGGCTCAGTGGTTAAAGACACCAACTTCTCAGCTGGAAAGCTGACAGGCTGGGTTCAAGACCCAAGTGCTGTGTCATGGGATGAGCTCCCATTACTTGCCCCAGTTCCTGCCACCCTAGCAGTTTGAAAGCATGCAAATGTGAGTAGATAAATAGGTACAACTTCAATGGGAAGGTAACAGTGAGCTTATGTGCCTCAGTGTATAGTCATGCTGGCCACATGATCACAGAAGTGTTTTCGGACACTCCCTTGACTAAGAAACACAGACGAGCACTGCCTCCTAGAACCAGACACAATTGGACAGGGGAAAACTTTACCTTTATAAGGAAAATATTCTTTCTCATTCCACCATTGTTCAATTATGCTTTTCAATAAAAAGCAGAGAAAGGATACTGAGTAAATGCTTTCTGGGTATAATAGGCATGTTACTGGATAGTTATACAGAGAAAACAGGCAGGACTTTACTATAATACTGCTCCCTCCAATTTACAGGGAGGGAGGGAGGGAGGGAGGGAGAGGGAGAGAGAGAAGGTATCAATGAAGTATCTATACAACCAGAATAGTATGTAAATAAAGTTATTTTTTTTCTGATTTGTTTTCCTTCCTGAGTCATTTTCCTATAAAGGCATCAGTTTGAGGAGAAAGATAAAGAGACACCGAGAGGAATGATTTGTGAGTCAGATGTTTCTGTTCCTGCCCAGAAGGAAAAGTAGGTAGCATAAAAAATAAATATGTTTCAGCCTTCTTCCCATGACTGGGTATACTCAGATTTTTGTTTTTTATCTCTCTCTGTGTTTGTGGGTTGGAAAGAATAGAGAAAGGGAGGGATTTGCATACCCCACCAGCAATAATACCTCAATTGCTATGCTTTATTTTCCACTAATATACAGTACAAGATGACATGCATATGTTAGACTGAAATTATCAACTAATACATTCTCATGTATACAGTAGTCAAACCGAAAAGTGACAAAAAATCAGTGATAGTGATGTAAAATCAAATTAGTACTATTTTATACTATTATTTTAGTAAAGTAATTCATTAATCTGAATAATAATTCAGATTATCACCCAAGAAATAAAGGGTACCCTGGCCCTAGCTTTGATACAGGTAGCCTCTGAAAGCTTATCTTCTCTTTATAGAGTACAACAGAAGTAAACCCATGGCTTGCACATTTCATATATCTAAGGCCCACAGATTGCAAAAGTACCAATTTTCAGAAGTGTGCTTTCTTTCTTTTAGGAACAAATAACTGTATGATGTTCAATGCACCTGATCTGTCCTTAAACTCTCTTAACAACCCAATTAGGTGGTCAAGCAGAAACTTTTTAGTGGTATCAAATGATTTATATTTGAAAAGGAATTGAGATTCTTCCTTTCAGATCTACTAAAATGGGCAGTCACATACAGCCATTAAATTATTTGTACTTCTTCATATTCTTTCCTGATACACAGAGATTTCTGTCATTGCCTCACTCTGCTATTAACCAAAATGGAATTCTTTCTGCTATCATGAAGCTTCATAATTACTACAATTCAGGCCAGCTCTTTTTGCGCAAGACTATCTTTACTGGATACTTAAGACGTTAAATTGCCTCCATAAACCGTATACTGTAAATAACCAGTGTACCTATACAACTGAAAATATATTGATTATTTAATTCATTGTAAGTTTTAACATGATAATTTCTATTCTGCAAAGCCATTTGCTTGTTTTTGTACAATTAGTAGTTCTGATTGTTGTCTGGCTCTCAGGCGGTTTCTGGGTAATAACAAGAGCTGAAAATTCTCACAAGCTGTTAGCAGCCTATGTGGCCTCTCTACACAAGGAGTCCTCACTATCTTTGTGTGTGGAAGATGAATATTTGTACTGAGGAGTTTCTGGGCAGATTTCCTATATGGTTCAGAAGTGCAGAAAATCAGAATTGTTAATTACTCAAAGAGTCTCCATATACATATAAGAAAAAAGAAATATGCAAACCGCTAAATATTGTAGCTGGATTACCTTACCACATAGGTCAGTTGAGCAAAATTCTATTCAAATGGTAAATGTCTATGGAGATTCTCAGTCATCCAGTCATGGTTGTCCCAAAGATGCTTCTTCATTAGGCAACTGGACTTTTTTTTTTCTCTTTGAAGAAACTGAAGAAGCTTCTTGGATGAGAAGCGAAATGCCTTCAAAGAGAAAAAAGAAAGTCCAGTTGCCTCATGAAAGCTCCTTTGGGATAGTCAAATGGTATTTTTCACAATTCTGGAGATGAATGCTACCTGAGCAATGTTGAGAATAGAAGTCCATACATCTTAAAGTTGCTGAGGTTGAGAAATACAGGTAGTTTTTGACTTACAACAGTTAATTTAGTGACTGTTCACAGCTACAACGGCACTGAAAAAAGTGACTTATGACCATTTTTCACACTTACAACCATTATGGTATCCCCATGATCAAGTGATCAAATACAGATTCCTGGCAAATGAATCATATTCAGTATCCCGGGGGGGGGGACATGTGATCCCCTTTTGCAACCTTCTGACAAGCAAAGTCAGTGGGGAAGCCAGATTCATTTAACAATCGTGTTACTAACTTAACAACTGCAGTGATTCACTTAACAACTGTGGCAAGAAAAAATGGGGCAGAATTCATTTAACAACTGTCTCACTTAGCAACAGAAATTTTGGGCTTACTTGTGATTTTAAGTCAAGGACTATGTGTACTGCTGTAGCTAATGACTTAGATTTGAGCCAGTGCAAAGTTCAAGTGCAAAGTTCATTTGCAGCAGGATGTGTGGTAAAAATGTTTTCTCCTACAAAATGACAGGTTACTTTGCAAGTCAAGGCCAGTGAATTTTGTTCTTTCAAACCTAAATGGAATATGGTAAACCTAGGGCACAAATGGCTACTTTGAGGTGATCACCATATACTTCTGAGTTGACAGGAAATTCTGCTACAAATAGAGGAGCATGCCATGTGGGTGAGCCATGTGCCTTCCAAGTTACCCTGTTAACATTTAATCTGGAAAAGCAACTTTGCACTCAGTCTTCAGGTAGAGGTAGAGGTAAAACTTAGGTATACAGGAAGGCTACCAGCTGGGAACAATCGCCTTGTGCAGGCGAACTGAGTGATGTCTCCAATCCAGGGAGGGGAAGGATCAGCAGATGAAACTGTACAGTGGAACATGCTATCTGAAGAGGGTTTTTGCAGAGCCTTAATTAATTCTTTTAAGCTGTGGCTCTTGTAAGCCAAGAAAAGACACATTTGTGTCTTCTCAACTTTCCCACCTCTGACACGGTTGCTGAAAAGAATGTTAATGAAAGGAAAAATGCAGAGGGGCTCTGTCCCTTCCAAGTGTTGTTTCTCTACATTGCTTTCACCCACATCTTTACCATGAACTACTTATTTGATAAAATTATACACTGCCCTTCAACAAACTTCTAGGATGGTTTTAAAAAAGCAAACTTAAATGCACAAGTAAAATTTAATGTGTGAAATTGTGAATAACTGTTGTTACTTTATTAATGTGAATTATTAAGCAGTGATGAATCATTTTTAAAGGTTATTACAGCTATTGGGTCATTCAGCTGAATGACTGTTTTTTTGAAAAACATCCCTTCTACCTTTATCTCAAACTCCATGGGCAACATTTTTTGGACTGGCCAAATTTGTATCAGACAAATAAGTATTAATTCACTTAAAATTCTACCTTACTTTATGCACATGTCAGAAACAGGAACGACATGATGATGCACTTATCTCAGTTCAGGAAAGGTCTCTTGCAAAGACCTTAGCCCTTGCAAAAAGTACCAGTCAAAGAGGTTAATGTGGAAAAGTATATATGATATGCTTAAGTGAAGTCCTTTAAGTGTTCACCCTGATCTTGAATTCAATAGCCCATCAATGCTGTAGCCATTTTTAATTAGACATTTTAAACAAAGAATGTAAAAGAAATAAAGATAAGTAAAAAAAAAAGAGTAAAATACCAATGAATAAACAAGGGATCTAAAATGTAATGGAGTTTATAATTTTCCAATGTATCATTAATTACAAATGATAGAACGCTGCAGTCCTGGGTACATCTACTGAAGGAAACCTGACTGAATAGATTAGAGTTTCATTTTGAAGAAAAATGCATTGATTGCTTTATTTTGTTCTTTAAAGCAACGGCCCCCAACCATGGACCGGTTCTGTGGAGGGAGGTTTTTCTGCGGACCAGAGGTGGCATGGTTTCACGTGCTGCCTGCATCCCATGGACGGGACTTCGCTTGATTGTCTGGGTCAGTTGCTGGCATGCTGCGGACCGGTGCCACTCCATGGAGCAGGGGTTGGGGACCCCTGCTTTAGAGTATGAAAATAATTTGGAGAACACAATTACATGCACATACACAAAGACGTATGTTCCAAATAATTGCCTCATCTTCTTTCATTGATACTAGTTTTTCATCCATAGAAAGCTCCACCTTAGTAGAAGACTACAAGCATAAAAAGTATGCATCTCAGTTGTAAAAGAGTATCCTTGCAGTTTATTTTTCCTATACTGTTAAGCTTTGATTTTGTTTTTCTCTTTTCTTTGTGCTCCTTCGGTGTGCTCGGCCCCCAAATGCTTACCTTCTCTTCTACTGTTACGCAGGCATTTCACTTTGGGGAGCTTGATCAGCAAACGGCAATCATCCGCTTTGGAGACACAAACAGAATGCAATGTTATTTGATTGTTTCTTTTCATCATTCAAAGACTTTCACACAGTCAAGAGGTCAGAAAGTGAGTGTTAAGAACTTTAACAGTGCACACTTAACTCCTAGTTGCAGAATAGAAAAGAGTATGTGGCCAGTTTGATGTCAAGGAAAATGGGAAATTATAATACGTGGGGAAATCTCCTCCTTTTCGGGATCAAGTTTTCAGTCTCACAAAGGTTGAGACTGTGCACCAATACATGTGCATGCAGAAACACAGTTCCCTCTCTCCCTCCTTCTCAACCCCTCTTGTTTTCAAGTTCACTTACGATCATCGCTGAAGTCATCTACTAATAGGATTTCATGGACCAGATGCACCGGGGTTCGGTTCAGCACACTAAGGAACCATAAAAGAAAATACCCAATGGATTTTTCAACCAAAAAACAAAACTGGGAAACAATCAGGCAGAGTATACATTTCACCTGAGTAAGTAACAGTGAAGTTGTGGGGAAGGGATGAAGCCTTTGCAAAAAGTGAGTGTTATTTAAAGTTATACTACTTAAATAAAATTCCTTCTGATCGTTAATATTTTCCAACTCCAGTTAGAAATCCAGTCTCAACGGTATTTTCGAGAGCCTCTAGGGGCTGCCCTTAATCCTGAGGGTTCACTGCTTAGAGTAGTGGTTCTCAACCTTTTTAATGCCGCGACCCCCAACCGGTCGTAAGTCGAGGACTACTCAACTGGTGCAGCACCGTTTGCAGAATGGGACTTTTGGCGGGTTCAGCAGGGCAGAGACAGCCTGGACAATTCCTATTGGCTTTTGAAAGCCAATAGAATTAGACTCTATTCAAGAGAGTCTATTCTATTGGCTTTCAAAAGCCAATAGAATAAAAAGGAATAGCACAGCTAAGGAAAAGGGGGAAAAAATGGCGGACTACGTTGTTTGGTGACCCCCGTGAAATGGTCGTTCGACCCCAAATGGGGTCCCGACCCACAGGTTGAGAACCACTGGCTTAGAGCAAAGTATGAAGCAGGTGTTCCTGTACTGTTTCATCCAGGATCCAATTTAGATGGTAAGTGGTTTAGAAACAAAATAGAATTCCCATGATAGGCTGCAATTATAATAACTGTGGTGCAAGACTTCCTCAAAGTACCATAGCCACTGCTTGTGTTTCATCAATTAAAAAGCTAAGCTGAAGCATGGTACTCACCAGCTGTACTGCTTTACAGTCTGAAGTTCCTCATAAATAAAAAGGAATGCCTGCTCATAGAACCATGAAGTTGAAGTTTGCACTTCTGGGTAATAAGATCAACAGCATTTTACAAAAGAATACAAGCAAACATGGTCAAGGTTTGTAAAAACCATGTTCCTGCAACACTATCAGCTCTACAAAGAAACAATGATGTTTGTATTCCATTAGTTGTCACTATCAAAAGAAAGGAAATATATCTGGAAGGCTTTACAAAAATATTATTATTTAAAGAATGACCTATGTAACTTGTCAGAACAAGAGACAAGCAATTTCTGTGGAAAGCTAATTTTTGTAAAATGTCTTTAATTATAAGTTGGCTACAGTCATTGTCATTGTGAATACTTAAATTACATGCTAATTTAAACTGAGTCTGGTTTCTTTTAGCTAATGGGATTGCCCAAGCATTTAAAATAAATGTATCATATGAGTGTTGTTTTGAAGATAGCTATTTCCCTTCTTTATGTAATGTAAACAAATTATTCACTATCGGGGGAATATAAACTGCAGGTTACTAGTGAAATATGAGACAGAAAAAGATTGCCATTAACTCTGAAAAAGAAAGCTTCAACTAAAACCCAAATCCTTTTATTTAAAAAAAAATCAATGTAATTCATTTGAGGGTTATATTGATTAATGATATTGATTAATACTTTCAGGAAAATTTCATTGTTTGAATTTATATATTTGTGAATTTATATATGAATTAAACAATTACAAAAAGAAAAATAAAATGAAATTCATTACTCTAACCTGAATTTAATTTTGAATTCCCCATTTATATTGATTTTAACATAACATAATATCTGAGTCCAATCTAATAGGCTATTATCTAAGATATATGACACCAGTTTTGTTACTGTGAGGTAACATAATTTTATACAGAATTGGGGAATATATAAAGGATATATGTTGGAATAAACATATGGCAGAAGGATAGTTGAGCTGTCAGTTCTAGCATATTGCCCCCTGTACTGGACACTAGGCACTGGACATTGTCTCCTGCATTTGGAGGGATGGAATTTATATTTACTTGTGGTTTTAATCTTTGTCTATCTAAGTGAGAAGGAATTCTGTAAGCCAACAGAGACAAGGGTAGTGTCCAAATAGTTTAATACTGCACAAGCTGTTAAATGCCAACATTAGGAACAGCCTGGTGATGCTTGATGTTGCTTAGAGGGGCAAATGGTTGAATGCTATGAGTGTATGTAATTGTGGGGTTTGGGCTGAATGAGAAATAAGGATGTCTTGGTCTGGGAGGAGAGAGCAAAGGGAAGAGAGCTAGGGCTGGAGAGAAAAGGCAGGCAGTACCATTGATATAGTGCTCTGGTTGCACAGTGGTTAAAATGCAGCATTGAGGCAAACTCTGTCCAGAGCCTGGAGTTTGATCTTGACAGGGCTCAAGGTTGACTCAGCCTTCCATTCTTCCAAGATTGGTAAAATAAGGACCCAGATGCTGGCAATGCTATATCTAGTGGACCATCCTTCAATATTATTAGATCCTTAGTGGCCCTGAACTTGGGCTGTTAATGCTACCAAACTGTTGGATTCCAATATCAGTCTGGTTAAGAAGACCCCGAGATTGTTAGTGCTTGGACAGTTCAATTTGCCAACTGATGATGTTGAATATGGAGCTGCTCAGGAGTTTGTGATTTCTATGGCAAACGGGGACTTGTCCCAGGTGATTGAAGGTCACATTTTATCTTAGGAGAGTTGCAAAATAATCTGATAGTTAAAAATATTATCCTCACTCTGTTGCTATAGTCAGATCACACTATGATTGCCTTTTTGTTAACCCCCACCTTGTGCAGAAGAAAAGGTCTATTAGAATGGCCTATCAGAGATAATTTATGGAGCTGCTGGGTTCCAAGGAGAGCATAGGTTTTTGTAATGGAAGGTGGTTGAGAAGATGGTTGAGCAGTAGTTCCAGATTATCTGGACCCAATTTAGTCAAGCTTCAGGCTAAGTTAGATTACTGAATTAGAATTGATTCTGCTGTCAGTGACCTTTAGCAGAGATGGGATGCATCCATCTTTATACTCTTTGATTTCTTAACAGTTTTTGATACCATCGGTCACAGAATCCTTCTGGACACTCTGCAGCAATTGGGAGTGGGCAATTCTGTGTTATTGTAATTCTCCTTTCTCTGTTTTTCAGTTCCAATTACTGTTGATGGGGGGAGGTATCATTTCCTCTTCAAGATTTATATGAAAACACAGGGTGAGGTAATCTATCAGTTCAGGGTCTGCTATCATCAGTATGCAGATGATACTCACTTATACATGTTGATCCTAAAATGTGCAACTGCTGCTGTTGATGTCTTGCCTCTGTTGGCTGTTCCAGTCTGGATGGAAAGGAACAGATAGACTGAATCCCAACAAGACCAAGTGGCTATGGATATAGGGGTCCCCTGGTTTGAGGGAGTTCCCCTCTTTCCCAACCATCTTGGAAGACAGTTACACTTTCCCATACAAGACAGGTACATAATTTAGGTGTTGGCTTGGAGTCACACCTCTTACTTGAAAAATTCTGCATGTATCCATCTAGTACAGTGGTTCTCAACCTGTGGGTCGGGACCCCATTTGGGGTCAAACGACCATTTCACGGGGGTTGCCAAACAAGGCTGTCTGCCATTTTTTCCCCTTTTTCTTTGGCCACGCCCCTGGCACCCGGTGATGTATAAGTGGTTGGGGGTCACCACAACATGGGGAACTGTATTATGGGGTCGCGGCATTAGAAAGGTTGAGAACCACTGATCTAGTATATTAGTTATGCCTGTTCAGGGATTGGAGTACCCTTGGATAGTCACTCAAACTGTAGTCACCTCTAGAAGGAACTACTGCAATGTGCTCTACATAGGGCTGCCCTTGAAATGTCTTGGAAATTATCCTGCTCGAGAATATATTCCTGCATTTCAGACCAAAGCTCCGTGTTCTACCTGTCAATTGGCATTTGGGTGCCAGTCAAGGTGCTGGTTATAAGGCCTCTTATGGTGTAGGATCTGATTACCTGAGGGATCTCCCATCTCCAATAATTTCTGCCCATCCAATAAGATCCAGCAGAATGGATGAACTTCTCAATTAAATAATATAATCTAATTAGATCTCAGAAATATGGCTTCAAAGCCATGATCCCTGCCTCTCTGGACTGATATTCCTGCAGAGATCCACACAGATCCCATTCCGTATATTCCAGAAGGCAATGAAAACCATAAATCATTATTTTCCAAGACCTAGGGATAGCATAATGGTAAGCCGCTAAAATGGTGGTGAGTTTCTTTGGGACAATTTTTTGGATGCACTTCTCTTCACTTTATTGTACTGACATTTAATGACATAAAGCTCCCATAGTTGCTGAGAGTTGGGTGTTTTAGAAATTCAAATAAATAAATAATAAAAAGCAATCTATGATTTAACCATAAATGATTTTAAAAACCCATACTTTGTTTAGATGGAAAACGTGATTTACAACTCATGACTGGGTTTATCCAATGATAAAATAAGTAAGATCAGGTCCTAATATTATGCGTGAATATAGCCATACAAATATATACATATGCCAACCTAGAACACAACTCTGCCAATATAATAAAAGAAACCAGGCCCACACAATCATAGTATTTATTGATATTATTTCCAAAAATGAGAACACAATACCGTAGGAACTATTCTGAATAAATCAGGATCTTGTAGAACTGTTTTTTAAAAAACAAACAAAACCAGAAATTTGCTAGGTATTCTTCCTGACCAATTTCGGTTAACAGTAGACACTTTCTTACTTCTGTTCCTGAGGGTAGAAACTAAGTCTACTAGAGAAAATTAATTGAAAAGTGCTGCTCTATGTTTCTTTCAATGTTGTTAAGCTTTTTCAGGACTTGGTTTATTTCCAGATATATTATTCTGATTCCATTTTATTGATGTTTTTATCATTTTAGCTATTTAAAAATTGTACAATACTTTGGTACTTTTTATGTAATAGAGACTAAGAAATACCATATGTTTACAATTTCCCCCAAACATTTCCATTATATTATTGAATGAACCTGTTTCATTCTTGAATTTTCTCCTTCCCTACACATAATGCATAAAAATCTCATGAATAACTGGCTCCCATCTGCCAGCTGGCACTAACTTTCTACATTATATGCCACTACTAGAGTTAATAAATAGGTATACAATAACATCTTTCATTTGGTCTGACATCAATTAAAAAAAGATATAAATGTTTTTCATCACCATTAGAATTTAAAAAAAGAATTAGAAAACTGAAAATTAACCACTTCCAAAGCATTCAGATTAGACATAAAAACATCCAAAGAAACTAAGCATAATCTCTAACTACAAATTCCTGGATGTTCTTAAAAATGTCCAAGTATCACTGATGGAGATAAAGAAAAACTCCATTGAGTCAAAGGTCAAACAGAATTCATAGCATGGCACTCTAAATTCATGCCTGTGATTTGTAATTTTATCTTCACATACTAGATTCTCAGCAACTGAACATATTCTCATCTAGCACTCTAAAGCACTTGATAAGGCTATACATTTTTCTGGATCCTTGAGCTGACTGTACTTCAACTGTAGATTCACTCTTCAACTTTATCATTTGTCTAAGTATAATGTGAGAACTTAGCTATTGTGGTTGACATGTAGCTTAGCAGATAGCACAAATCCAGTTAATCATGGTTTATTCAAATTACAATTCAACAAATTATGGTTTATTGCAATGTGCAAATTTAATCAACGAATACAAGAGAGAACCCTATGCCTAATTTCTCCAAATCAAATTAATGTGTGCTTGGTGGTATTTATTCTGCCACTGTAACTACAAAATTAAATGTGGGTACCCTGGTTTTGGAGGAAGCTCTTTTGAACATTTGTTTGGAATATATGGAATTCTTTGCATCTCTCAAAGAGACATCCTAGGTTTGCCACCAAATTTCTTGCCATTCAGCAGGGAACTGTAGGAACATCTTGATGATAATTCTATGATATGCATGTTAGAAAGCATAGATTGCTTATAGTTATGGCTTCTAAATGTGCCAAATGCTAGGTGTAATTGTAATCCCTCCAGTTCCCAACTAGAATTCCAATCTATGAAGTCAACTCCATTTGTTTAACTCAATCTTTCTGTACCACAGATTGATCATCAAGAATAGGACAACAGTGATATACTTCGGGAGAGGAGAACTTTAAGAAAATTATTTTCAATAGGATTATTATTCAGTGTGGCATCTCATCTGTGACTTATTAAAGACAAGTTCACATTTATTTCTGTCTCTCACTTCCTTACCCAGAGTAAAATTTAGATGTGTGATTCTCGCTTGTCAACTTATCTTTTAATTATTATTAATATGTTTGTTGATTCTGAGGGTTTATTTTTAAAAAATTGCTAAAGGCAGGAACTGAGTTCAGCAAATTATTGCAATGGAATTATGTCAGAACAGGAAGACAGGACAGCAATATTACATGTGGTGGAAAATTTAATAGGTACCATTGCCCAGAAACAGAACTAAGGAAAGAAATGGAAAAAACGGCAAGAAAATAATGTAACAACCAACAGTGACAGCTGTTATCTTAGTGTTATATAAAGTTTGCACAGTTGAAAAGTGAAAATAATTGGAAGTTTCTACTGTAAGAATCAAACTAAGTGACTCATTGGAAATCTCTAATTACCATATAAGACCTATATATTAAATTAAACTTCATTAGTAATGCACAGACCTTCTCCAAGTGGATTAGCCAGAATTGTATAAAATGTTTTTCTAAACTGTGTTTTATTCTGATCTAAGAAAAGGCTACTTCAGCTCCCTCAGAGAAAAAAAAACCTGTCAGTTAACCAGAATAATTTTATGCAGATTAATTTATAGCAAGCAGAGATCCCATAGTTACCTGTTTAATTGCTAATTTTGCAACTCAGCAACAAGGATGGGCAGAAGGGGACCACAAGACCGAGTGGCCATTCTGGGTTAATTTTAAGAGTACAGAATGTCGTTCTTCCTCTGTATTTTTGATTCTGATGTACGATGGTAACAAAGCTTTGCTTTGTGAACCTAAAAAAGTCTTGCTGGATCAAGTCAAAAGTTATTTAGCATTGTTTTCTAACTGATTTTCTGTGTGGTAAACCAAATGCTTCCGAAAAGCACCAAAGCAGGCATAAAGCCTCTACCAAAGTTATGTCTCAATTACTGATAGTCAGACCAGGTTGACTTTTGTTTGTAAAGGTAATGTTGGTTATCTCCTGCTTTTGGACAGATACCCATGGATTATATTGTTAATCTTTCAATAGAACTTGATGATTACTTACAATTTATGGGGTGAGATTTGCCTTTTTTTCAGACCATATCTATAGGTTCAAACTATGGGAGAATAGCCATAAAGGCTGACATACTGTATGTCTATATGGAATGAAAAATACTACATAAAAATGTTCTAGGGAATTACTCATTATTGCTTGTTATCCTGTATTTTGACAGAAGCAGACATCTTTTTCATTGTTCATATAATATCTTTGTGCAATTATCTAGGAATGAACAGAATATAATTACCTACCGCTGTTTCTTGAAATGTTTCCACATGTATTTTCAACCTGCATAGCAAGTAATGTATTTTCTAGCTGATCCAAGCAGCTTAAAGTGTTCAGAATTTTTTTTTAAAAAATTAGCACACATCAAATTATCTGCAAAACAGTTTGACATTTTAAAATTTCAATTTCAACTTTTTTGTTAAGCAGCATATTTTGTCTTTAGAATCTTTAGGAACAGTACAGATCAGAAGTAAATATGAACATATATGAAACATAAAGGAGATTGTTTATTTTTTTTTTCTGTGCAGTTCTTCTCCTAGGCAAGAGTATGCAGATGAGCCAAAATATAGCTTTGTTAGCATTGTGTGGCTTTTGTTAGCATTTCGTTTTGTCACATTTTATATATATTTCCATCTGCTGTCTTTTACAACTTTACGAATACACAGCTTCATCCCAAATGTGCCTTAATATTCTTTGAACCCTTTCCCAAGGGTCTCTCCTCATTTTATCAGCTGTGAGAAACAGTTTCTGCTCAAAATAATACACTATGTTTTGCAGTGTCCACCATATCCATTCATAATCTATAGAAACTCTTTACCATTCCAAAGTTGAGCTACAGAAGATGGCATAAAACTAAGGAAGCACATTGATAAGTACAGTAATTATGGAGTCAAACTCTACTTTGAAACAAGTTTTGGAATAAAAGCTCTCCAGAACTCCAATATACAGGTAACTTTTTGCTACTATCTGCCTATACCCTTGGCATTACATACAGTAGTAGTGGAGTGTATCTGTGTATAGAGAATGAGGAAGTTGTGAATACATTTGAAAAAAACAATTGATTTGCCAACAATATCAAAGTAAACTATACATAGATTTTCATCCTATCATTGTATTTACAACTTCAAAGGAGATGTCAAGTAAGACTTCTGGGATGAGGTTATGATAACTCTTTCTTTAAAAAAAAAAAAATTAAAAGAGCCACAATGCCCCCTAATGTGCCTGAGACTGACCTTATGATGGGAGGCCTGAATAGACAGAATTTTTTATTGGTTTCCAAAAAGAAACCTGTCTTATTTAACTAGTGAAACACACTTTGCATCTTAGCATAGAATAAATTGCAGAATGGTAAGAAGGTCTGATTCAGCTATCAGACAAGTTTCCGATTTGTTGCCTAAGTCCATATTAGAAAGGAAACATTTTGAAAAATGTGACCATCAATCTCTCTGTAGATGTTACATATTAGAAAAAGGAAATTCATCAGACCTTCTTAGTTGAACCAGACCCAAGGCACACTAAAAGAACAATCCATAAGCCATCTTGTAAGAAACAAGGTCTCTATGGGTCTTTTTATAATCTAGCCTCCTACATGGCCTCTAGATAAAATGGAAGTTTCTAGGAGGGAAACATACTCTCCTGCCAGAAGGTGTCTTGCCCTGGCTATTTCTGCATGCATTCTCCTAATGACACATGCCACTCAAATTGAGAAAAGAACAAAAAGAATTCCTGGGCAGACATAATCACAGACTCTAGGAGGGACACATGTGCTGAAATGTACTAGTGGGATTATCCCTCATCCCTGCAAACTTCTACTATCAAATCTTTAAACAATAAATTCTGTTCCTATTTTCCAGTTACATGCTATTATCATGAGTGAGCAGGAACCTAGATTTGATTTGATGGAGCCAAGAATCTATATACTTGCCATTGCCATTTTCCCTGTATTAAACAAATGTAACAAAACCAGCTTTTTTCATTTTTATTACAAAATTTTTATTTTAAGAAAGTTCTTAACAGTAAATAATTTTGATCTTATTTGTGTCTATATTTCTACAACTGAAATATATGAAAACAATTAGGAAGAACCCACTGAATTAACCAAGATTTGCTGGAAGAATATTTTGGTGGGTCATGTCCTGCATCTTTACTAACACAGACAAGAAATTTTGTATGTGATTATTTATGAAACTAGTGTTATCTCCATGGCAACATGTTAGGACCAAGCAACAATAACCTAAAATCTCAGTGGGTCAAAGGCTACAGATACTGAAATCAAGAGGAGAGTAAGAAAAGAGAAAGGGGAAATGAAATAAAGCAGTGGTTCTCAACCTGTGGGTCGGGACCCCATTTGGGGTCGAACGACCATTTCACAGGGGTCGCCAAACAAGGCTGTCCGCCATTTTTTTCCCCTTTTCTTTGGCCACGCCTCTGGCACCCAGTGATGTATAAGTGGTTGGGGGTCACCACAACATGGGGAACTGTATTATGGGGTCGCGGCATTAGAAAGGTTGAGAACCACTGAAATAAAGCATTCCAACATTCACAAAGACTAATTGTGAAGGAGAGGGAGCTTGCACTAGGATTATCTCTATAAATGAGCACTGATTACTAGACAGCTTTCACATGTTTTTCTCAAATACCTACTGTCTTTTTGAAATACTACAGTTCTCTTATATGAATGCCAAAAAAGTAAAATATGAGCAGGGTTACATGCTTCTTCACTGATTAGCATGAGACATACACACACACACACACACACACACACACACAGAGAGAGAAATGGAGAATACTAGATGTTGTGACTAGGGGGTGGAAAAATAGCACAAAGTTCTAATTACATGGCTTCAGAATAATATCTAGCTTTTTCTTTTGCTCTTTTAATCAAAGTTAGCATAACATGGCTCTTCCAAAGTACTTGTTCACTGTCATGGAACTTGAAAAACATAGGGACATTGTTGTAAAAAGGGAGGTATGCTTATAAATGGGGCTGTCACTTTCAATTCATTGGGTCAGTTTAGCTGATTAATTGGAGAGATTCCATTTCAATCAATGAAGCTGAGTGCAAAAGATAAACCTGCTTACTTCTGCAAGCCAATTTCTACTCTGGTATATTGTTAAATTTAATAATATTGGAGAATTACATTTTTAAACCAACAGACATATGGATTGGAATCAGTTAATATTTCAAATTTTCCACTTCCCTGGATTTTGCCATGCACATTTCAGTTCAAAAATAATACACAAAAACAATCTAGGTGAATACTAAGTCTCCCTACCTGAGGAAGACAGCTCAACTACAGATAATACAAAAGATACATTATTCATTTTTTTGATTAGCCCTTGACAGAGGAATTGTTTGATTGCCCAGGGTCATGTGATTTATATTCGGATGCTTGGCAACTGATTCATATTTATGATGGTCACAATGTTCCAGGGTCATGTGATCCCCTTTTGCAACCTTTTGATAAGCAAAAACCTGATGACCCCAGTCAAAAACGTGATGACCCCCTCCCAAAAAAGGAAAAAAGTGATAAAGTACATGTAGTCCTCGACTTACCTCTGCAGCTCCTGAGGACTCTCTCAAGGTAAGTCCTGCACTGTGCTTTGGCTCATTTCCTCCCCCGCTACACTTGGCTAGGCTGGGCAGGACCGCATACCACCTGCCAGGTGTCAATGTACCCTGTATTATTCTATGTTCTATCTCTCAACAATGTCCCATCATCATTATAAATATATCTACCTATTTTGCACTTAGTTGTCCTCTTTTTCATTTTTCTACACTTTGCCACCATTATGGACTACTCAAGGGAGCTGGGTGTTTGCATAACATGTCCAAACTATGATAATTTGAGCTGATCATTTGTGCCTCAAATGAGAACTCTGAATTCATTTGGCTCTAGGATTCATTTTTTTGTTTTGTTTTCTTTCCTATCTATGGTAATTTCAAAAATCTTCCGCAGCATCAAAGTTCAAAAGCACTGATATTCTTTCTATACTGCTTCTTAGTTTAACATCAATAGCTGGGAAGATCCTAGAAAAAATAATCAAAAAACAGATCTGTGAACAACTAGAAGCAAACTAAGTTATAACTAGTAGCCAGCATGGGTTTGTTAAAAACAGATCATGCCAAAGCAATCTTATTTCATTCTTTGATAAAGTGACTAAACTAGAAGACCAGCAAAATGCTGTGGACATAGTATACTTAGACTTCAGTAAGGCATTTGATAAAGTAGACCACAACCTACTCTTTGGTAAGCTAGAAAAAGGTGGCATAGACAACATCACCACCAGCTGGATCTGTAGCTGGCTGGCAAACCGTACTCAAAAATAGTCCTCAATGGCACTATATCCACATGGACAGAAATAAGCAGTGGGGTACCACAAGGTTCCATCTTAGTCCCAGTACTCTTCAGTATCTTCATAAATGACTTAGATGAGGGAATTGAAGGGGATCTCATCAAATTTGCAGATGACACCAAACTGGCAGGAGTAGCCAATACCCCCAGAAGACAAACCCAGGATCCAAAAAGATCTTGACAAACTTGAACAATGGGCCCTATACAACAAAATGAGTTCCAATGTGGAGAAAAGCAAAGTCTTACATTTAGGCAGGAAAAACCAAAGGTACAAATACAAATTAGGTGAGACATAGTTTAAGAACAGTAACTGTGAAAGGGATCTTGGAGTCCTAGTGGATGATCACTTGACCATGAGCCAGCACTGTACAACAACAGCCCAAAAAACTAATACAATCCTGGGTTGTATAAACAGAGGCATAGAATCAAGAAGTATTAGTACCACTTTGTAAAACCCTAGTAAGACCACATCTGGAATACTGCAACCAATTTTGGTCACCATACTACAAAAAAGATGTTGAGATTTTGGAAAAAGTTCAGAGAAGAGCAACTAAAATGATCAAAGACCTGGAGACTATAACATATGAAGAACAGCTGCAGGAATTGGGTTTGGCTAATCTAAAGAAAAAAATAAACAGGAGCGACATGATAGCAGTATTCCAGTTTTTGAGGGGCTGCCACAAAGAATAGGATGTCAAACTATTCTCCAAAGCACCAGAGGGCAGGACAAAAAACAATGGTTGGAAACTGATCAAAGAGAGAAGCAACCTGGAATTAAGGAGAAAACTTCCTGACAGTGAGGACAATTAACCAGTGGAACAGCTTGTCTCCAGAAATTGTGGGTGCTCCATCACTGGAGATTTTTAAGAAGAGGCTAGACCAGTGGTTCTTAACCTTTTTGAACAATCGCCCCCTTGAGCCAATGAGGAAGTTGTCATCGCCCCCCTCCCCCAATATAACCTCTCAATCACAACATAGGAAATAATTCTTCAATTTATCCAAACACTTTTTTTGTTTTCTTTAAAATTGTCATCACGACATATCGATGCAATAATTTATTTCCAGTCTTTTTCCCATACCTCAACTGTGTGAAAAATTTTGGTGCCACCCGTCACTTTATTCCCAAACTTCGTGATACATGTATTTCATTATTATCTATTCAAGACACTTAAATGTAATGACCACTGAAAACAAAATTCAACTGCAAGAAAGTGAAATGCCCGAAAAGAAAAACAATAGCATTTAATGATTGAATTACAAGTGAAATTTAAGACGCAAAAAGAAATATAAAAGGGGCATAAGAACAAACCACAATGCAGGAACTAAGAATTTCAAGACGAAAACTCTGAAACTAAATTAAGATTTGAGGAAACTAGATATAGTCATGCACACTGTAAAAAGGATTAAAAAGACACAAAGAAAATATAATATTGAACTGGAGTGCACGCTAAAAAAATACAATACAAAATGTTTTACAGAGCCACTCAGCATGCAATGTTTTGAAAGAAGTGCTCCCCCCTCCATCAGATATACAGCGATTCACTGTACGAAAAAGTCTCAAAAGTGTCCCCCAAACCTCTTGCTCCATCGCCCCCATATTGCCCCCTTTTCGTTCCTTCGCCCCCGCATTGTCCCTTTTCATTCCATCGCCCCTCTGAAAAATGAAATCGCTCCCTGGGGGGCAATATTGCCCAGGTTAAGAACCACTGGGCTAGACAGTCACTTGTCTGAGATGGTATATGTTCTTCTGCTTGAGTGGGGGGCTGGACTAGAGACTTCCAACTCTATTCTATTCTATTGAAGACATTTTTGTAGGTGTTCACACATCAGGGCATTTGAGTATGAGAGAGAAAGACACAGAGAGAGAGGGACAGACAGAGACAGAGAAAAAGGAGAGAGAGAGACAAGAGAGAAAAGATTCCTGCCTAGACAAATCTCTGCATTTTTCAGAGGTAATTAGCCATTGCCTTCTTGAAATTCAGAGAAATTGATTGGCCCAAGATCACCCAGGAGCTTTGAGTCTAAAGCAGGATTAAAACTCATAGCTTCTTGGTTTCAACAGACAACCCTAAAAGGCAGAACACATCTAGTCTTGCCTTAGGCAAAAAGCTGGCTGGGTGACTTTGGCCAGTCATTCCCTGTCAGCTATAATAAATTTGAATGAATGAATGAATGGTCATTTCTAAGACCGATTGCTGTATCAACTGTCACTAGTTTAGTTCTGTTTTTAATTAATTAGAATAACAGAAAAAAAGAAAAAAAGAATTCACACACACAAACACACACACACACATACAACATTGTAAACCTTAATTCAGGGGTCCTCAACCTTGGCAACTTTAAGACTTGTGAACTTCAACTCCCAGCAAAGCTGGCTGAGGAATTCTGGGAGTTGAAGTCCACAAGTCTCAAAGTTGCCAAGGTTAAGGACCCCTGCCTTAATTCATCTATGTTGTTATTTACCTTTTGTTGTTATTGTCAATATTACTGTTGTCTGAGCTTTGCACTAAGGTGAAGGTTAAAATTAAAATTAAAAGAATATAATTTGATACAGTGATTAAAATAAAAAATAAAGAAAAAACAATATAAAAAGAACAGTAGAGGAAGAGAGAAAGGAAGACAGCATTTTCTCTCTTTTTTCACCCTGACTACTGACTACTACTTAACTATTTTTATACAATACTTTAACTTTAACACCTACGATTATGGCTCACTTCTATTTAAGTCAATCAATCAATCAAATTATTATTACAGCCAAAGGCCAACACATAAATTAAACATTTAAATCAGACATGTCAAACACAAGGCCCAGGGGCCGAATGCGGCCCGCGAAATGGTTTCATGTGGCCCACGAAGCCAACCTGGAAACACTGAGGGACCGGCCCCGCTGCCTTGGCCCTGGCCCAGGCCAGCCGGGAGCCAATGTACAATTTTGTGGTGGCCATCTTGGCACTTGCCCTGGTGAACCACGCCTTGGCACTTGCCCCGGTCCCACCCCCTTCTGCCAGAGACCCTCAGATCTGTCCCACTCCTGCCTAGGCCCCCACAGGAAATGATGTAGAACTGGCCATGCCCACCCAGTAGGCCACACCCACTCCATCCACGCCCACCCGGTAGGCTGCACCCACTCTGGCCACACCCACCTGGCCCCCCAAGGGCAATCACAATGCTGATGCAGCCCTCAGTGAAATTGAGTTTGACATCTCTGATTTAAATAAACAAAACTAAACAGAACCAACACAAGAAGACATAGCAATATATTACAATTAATGATGTAATCAATGGGTGACCAAGGTCTACCTGGTTTTACAGACAGTATAACAAAAACTAGCTACCTTCAGAAAAACTGAATCAAACCGACCTGACAATAAAAATACATTGAGTATAGTCTAAAGCTGGATAAAAACACGTAATAAAATTAATTATAAAAAATTATTAAAAAGATCTAAAATGTTTGCTTATGTTTCTGGCGAATGCCCAGTGCTGCTGCACAGGATCTAGCCACCTGTGCCATGATCACTGCCTGCTCATCCTTAAGCAGTCACTGGAGATAAATACTTTCCGAATGACCAGGATACCTATCAATTATGGGGAGGATGTGGTTTTTCCGAATAGCTCTATAGAAGGAACATCGAAGGAGTATGTGTCCAATGGTTTCCACCTCTCCTGAGCCACAGGAGCAGAGTCTTTCAGCCAAAGGTGTCTTTTTATACTTGCTGTACAGGACGGCCGATGGAAACGCACGGCACTGTGCAAGCGAGAATGCTTTCTGGTGGTTTACTGACTCCAACTGACTAAGATACCTGGCAGGTGTAACCACATATCTAATAGAGTCTGGAGCCAGAAACAGCAGAGCCATACCTAAGTCCGCTTGCCTCTCAATATATGTAAGTAATTTCAATTAATTTTTTTTAAACAGTTTCTCTTTCACTTCAAAAACTATGTCACAGCTTGCTTTTTTTCCATGTCATAATATAAAGGAACAATTCCTGGATGAAGTTGGTTAGGTTTCTGTTATGCATAAATATATATATGTGTGTGTGCGTAACAATTTTTTCATTGTCACATATTTTCCAATTTTGGTCTCTCAATCTTCTATTCTATTTTCCAATGCTGTGCCAGACTGATTCTTGCTGCTGTCAGCATACATCCTATTAAGCTGTGATACTTTTCATTTGTTATTTCCTGAAGACATACTTCACAAAGGCATTTGTGGTACTAATTCAAATTTTATTTTCAGAATTCTCTGGATGCTCTGTTGTATTTCTTTCTGCATTTCTACCTGTGTCTTTTTCTGAATGAACAATAGATATGATAAAATGTTCCCTTTTTTATTATAGCATTTCCAACATTTGTGGTTGTATAATTTGTCAATCTTGGCAATCACTGATGGAGTGATAAATCATCTACAGAACATTTTCTGCCAATTTTCCCACAGACTGTGACATGATATAAACATTATTAATTTTTCCATAATGATTTTCTTTATATTAATCATGATCCCATTTTTTTCACTGTTCTCTTGTGTTTCATTTCTAGAGCTTCTAGATGATTTGCATTTTCAGCAGTTAGACCACAGATAGCTCTCACTTACTGACTGCCTTGTGCAGTGACTCTGGAAAAAAAAAACTTTACAACCAAGACAATTTTTATGACCCTCACAGTATCCAACAGTCACATGATCACATTACAGTCAGTATGTGTTGACCTGTAGCAAAAAGATTGGAAAGGAAGGGATTAGAAGAGAGTAAGCAGACAAACAGTAGGAAATACAGTGGCTATTTGCCTGAGGGACTTGCAGTTACTGGTCCTAGTGAATTCCTTTGATGTATATTCCCCACTGTGTGCCTGCTTACTCTTTTATAATCTCTTCCTCTCTAATGAATGTAAATACAAACACTAATTCTTTCTTCCTAATTATTTCATTGACACAGTGAGCATTCCAAAGGGGCAGGGGTTTGGAGAAAAAGAATAGCTGAAGAAAATCATAAGCAGTTATAGTTACATGATTTTTTACATAGCAGCCACTTAGCTTAACACCAAGTTACTGGTCTCAATTATGGCCACTAAATGAAGACTGGCTATCATGTTATCAGCACATGGCAGGTTATTAATGTTATTAATATTAATAATGGCAGGTTATTAATGTTATTAATTCCTCCAATTTCAACAATGCTCATCTTCCAATTTAGCCTTTCTCAATATTTATTCATCATATAAGTTGAATAAATAAGGAAAGAATGTAAAATCTCACTCCTCTACTGATCTAGTGTCTTTCTGTTTCAACATGTTGATCTGTATTATGGCATCTGCAGATATAGATTTTGCATAAGGACAATGATATGTTCCAGGATTTCCATTTTCCAAAAGATATTTCATGGCTAGGCATGTCTATAGTTATTGATGCATGCATTGATTTATTTTTTAGTATTGTTTGATTTATTCAATTATCAACATGTTTCACCAATAATGACTCTTCTTCCTTGGCCTTTTCTAAAGCCATTCTGAAAGGCATCTCATTTAATGTAGAGGTCTGATCTGCATTGGAGAAACTTAAGCCATAATTTTGCTTCAATTGAAAATAAAGGATATTATGCCGTAATTTGCAAATTCTGTTTTAAGTTTTCCTTCTTTGAAATTGGCATATAGCCTGACCTCTTCCAATCTGTTATCATTGTGTCATTCTCAACATTGCTGGTGCAGTTGGGTTAGAACATGTATTGATTCTTTTGTAGCTTGCCATATTTCTGTAAATATTCCACCAATTTATGTAGCTTTCTGGCTTGACCATGCCCAGAGCACTATCTAGCTTCACCTTATAGTACTATAATTAGTGAATATTTTTAAAGTATCTTAGATGCTGACATCCATACTGTACAGAATTTCAGTATACTCCTTCATCTGTATTCAATCTCCTTTGAATCAATTACTATCTTTCCATTGGCATCCTTTAGCATACAGGTTCAAAGATGAAACCCCTTTCTGAATTTGGAGATCATTGGGTAGAAAAGTATTTGATTTTCTTTGCCAGTTTTCATCTTCAATGTCTTTAGGCATGTCATTATAATACTCCTCCAACAACTCTCTAAATGAACTAAAGGAAAATAATATGATTCCTTTATATTTTCTAGTGTCAGGCATAGCAACATTTCCAGCCTTTATTTGTACTAATATCCATTCATTTGGATGAAAGAGAATTTTCAATAGAAACTATTTTAAAGAAGAGGAGCATTTTGTTGAATTTGTAATAGTTTTGCACTGATTTCTTGCAGCATTCTTGCTATGACTTCATTAAAAGGGGAAAATAGGCAGTAGGCTCTATTTCTCCCCCCTGCTGCTACTTGAGGAGGCAGGCATTTGGAAACTGATAAATTAGAAAATATCTAAACTTTCCCTCTGTAAGATTCTGAACTCCTCTTCACCACCTGCTTTATAAACAATGGAGAAATCTTTCAGTGTTTCATGGACCTCTAATTATCTATATCAGACATGTCAAGGCCCGGGGACTGGATGTGGCCCACAAAGTGGTTTCATGTGGCCCATGAAGCCATCCTGGAAACAGTCAGAGAACGGCCCCCTCTGCCTTGGCCCTGGCCCAGGCCAGCTGAGAGCCAATGTACAATTTTGTGGTGGCCATCTATGCTGAAACGCATTCAGTCTTAGCTCCATAAGCCCCCCCCCCACCCCTGCATGGCCTGAGAGGAACAGTGAGGCTCCTCAAGTGGACCATGCCTTGGCACTTGCCCTGGTCCCACCCCCTTCTGCCAGAGTCCCTCAGATCTATCCCACTCCTGCCCAGGCCCCCACCCTTGATGCGAACGATGTAGAGCTGGCCACACCCACCCAGTAGGCCACACCCACCTTGGCCACATCCACCTGGCCCCCTGAGGGCAACCACAATGCTGATGCGGCCCTCAATGAAATTGAGTTTGACACCCCTATCTATATCATACAACTTACATATTTAAAAAAGTGTTTTTAAATAGTGAGTCTGTCTTTTTTAAATTTAGGGGAATATTGACTTTCTAGCACCCTAATTTGTTGCCCCAGAGGAATGTTGTGGTCAAATGGTAGGTAGTTGTTTAAGTGTTAGGCATGTAAAAAATTAAGCATATATTTGGGGATCGGAGATTATAATGAAGGACAGCAAGAGAGAGAGAGGGAGAGTAAAATTGTAGCAAAAGAAAATTAAATAATTAGGGATAAAGTCTGAATTGATAGCTAGAGGAACGGAAAAGAAGGTTGTAAGTATATATGTGTATAAGCAAAAATTAAACACTGATTGACAATGTGAAAAAATAAAACTTTCATCCTATAAATCAGCACAAAGTTCTATGCTTCTAAATAGAAGCTATTTATATCCATGTTATCTATCCATACCCTTGAAATGTTTAAGTTTTATTTTATTTTTACAAATATCTGGTCCTGTGAAGAGGCAGACTGTAACAACCTTATTTGACTAAAATTTACCACATTACCAGAAGAAAAGCATATAAAAAAGAGAACAGCCCTATAAGAACTGATAATATGAGTTGGGAATTGGCAATTTTTTTTTTTAAAAAAAGAAACTTTATTACTAAAATAAATGTAAAAAGTTACATTGTTCCTTGTCAAACAAGCCCAGCTCAATCTCATATCTATCTTGCTGCTGTTCCATCATATTATTTATCTTTTAGGATGGGGGAAAAGTCAGAGAAATTATAGAGCTGCTCTGTTTTTCTATTTTTCTACTGCTTCATAATTTTCAAAAGTGTTCCAGGCTTTGATGGTCTGGAAAAGCTTTCTTGTACCCCAATGTATTTTAGAGATTACTTAGAGTCTTAGACTACACTTGAAGATAAGGCCAGTGGAAACATTTCATTTTACTTGAAATGGACTAAGTGATGGTGTTGGACACATTCTAGATTAATTGTGCTAATGCCTACATCTTTTCTCATGGTTATGGCTTCAGGCTGGCATGCAAGGGCTCTCTGTCTTTCTCTTCATTGATACCCAGCCTGGCATCAGCCTCCAGCAAATTCCTGTGCTAGAAATCCAATGGGCAGTCTGGCATTTTGTAATTCAGTATCAGGCAGTACAGCTTTCATAGCCTGGATAACTGCCAGACAATGTGTCTGCTGAAATTTCTTCTTTTCTTTCATTATTTTTACCAGCACCAGGCTATTCCCAGAATTCCTAAAAAGTCTAAAACCAAACATGTATTGAAGTGGATTTTTTTAAAGCTATGAAACCTTTGTTTCCTAGTTCAGAAAATTTTTGAAACAGATTGTACGCATCTCAGTCAAGGAAGTAGATGGAAGAAAGATATATAGACCTCTGTTTTATAGATCTACAAACAAAGAGAATTTTTAAAAAGACATGACTTCTTTGAAGCTTTATCTTAACTAAAAATGGTCTGAGATTCCCTCAACCATACACTGGAAGATATGTAGACACATTAGTCCATAACTGAGAGACTGACTTAGTCCATAACTTAAATCTTCCCCTTCAAATTATGCTGCTTCCATTTTATTTGTTTATATTTCGTATTTCTAAACCACCCATCCACCTCAGATTGTATTTGCAGAGGAGAGAATTAATTAGATACAAGAGATAAATATTGAGGATTGTGGAACAAACAGTCTGTCTTTTGAACAGGGTTTTATCATAGGCTTTTGCTTCTGTAACCCATGACTTTTATTTCTATGGAATGTAGTATTAGGGCAGTGTGCACTTTGGAAGAAGTGCTTCAGACTTTGCATGAGAATATCATTTTCCTGTCACTCATTAAAACAGTGCCAACTATCTGTTATGCTTTCAAAGAAGCCTGAAAAAAACTTCCATTGTTTTAATGATTAGCAGAAGAGTGTCCAAATAAAATCCAAAAATTACATTTTTCCTGAATAATGTAATATAATTTATTCCTATTATATTTGTGGGATTTTAAATTGAGAGTTTAAATAGTGAAAAGGGAATCTGTATACAGGTAGTCTTCACTTAATGACCAATAATGAACTCAAAAAGGTTACTTATTACCTGTTCCCAAAGTCATGACTGCTGCCTCAATACACACTGTGACCATGTGATCACATTTTGGGCACTTGGCAACCAGCCTGCATTTATAATTGGTTGCAATACCTTATATTGTAATCCCTGGTCCCAGTCACTGATCAAGCATTTATCTTTGGAAAATGTTCAGCACTCACAATGAGAAAGGAGGGCTCCATCCCTTGAAATTCCTAAGCCATGTGACTTCAACCTGAAAGCTGGCACCCTTTTTGGAGTGGCCGCAATGAACTGTGGACCTCTGGAAATCATGTTGGGGAAGGAGGACAGTTTGTTCCACTCCCTGGCATCCCTGCAATCACTTGGCTCTAGCCTGGATGCAGGTCACCATTTTTCAGAATGGCCACAATAAATTGTGATTATTCAAAAAATGGTGCCCATTTCTAGGATGGAGCCAGGGGCCCAAGGCAGAGTAATCTGCCCTCCTTCCCCAGTTCTCCTTCCAGAACTCTACGATCTTCCAAAAGTCAGTTGTGGAAGATCTGCTTCACACAGTGATCTTTATTTTTTTAAAAAAAGAGAAGGGCTTTTCCCCCCCAATGGTCTCCAATAAATTATTTTAAAGCCAAATTAGAATAATTTGACTAGTGTACCTAGTGTTACACCTCTGCAATATATGCTCTAAAAGTAACATTAAAGAGGAATGGAAAGAATATATTTAAATTCTGTACAATAAAAATGTCAAAATCCAAAGTACCTTGGAATTTGCAAGACCCTCTAAATGAAATTAGATCAGCACTCCAGTCACTGCCGAGACAATAATTGATGATATATTTACAGAAATATGGCAAGCAATAGAAGAAGTAATAAAAGTTTTAATCAAGGTAACCCAGCAAATCTGGAGCGTGACTCAGAGGCCATTGGACGAGGTCAGTCTACACTAAAGGATACTCAAACAGATTGTGCACACAATGGTACAATGATCTTAATTTCACATGCTAGGGAAATAGAATTGTTCAATGCATATCTGTAGAGCCATATCAGATGCTCAAGCAGGTTTTAGAAAAGGTCAAGGAATAGGAGACATCATTGTTAACATATGCTGAACAATTGAAACAGCCAAAGTATGCAAAAAAAAAAAAAAAAACAAGTCGTGCTTCATTGACTATAGGAAGTCTGCAATGTTCTGTGAGAATGTCACTAAGGGACAGGAAGAAGATCAGGAACCAAAAGCTGGGCAATAGTCAGATAAGAGGCAGCTTAGCCCACAGAAGAAATGGGGGTATGGCAAACATCTTAGAGGAGAACCTCTATAGGAGATGTACTTTTAGGCTTACACGATTCTATTATTGTAACCTTATGATAAAGGTACTGTCAGTATTTATGGCTGGTGATTCTGCAGCTCCTCTCCTGTCCTTCAAGGACATTCTCTCAGACCATCATAGAGTTTTTTCAACCATATCAAGATTTAACTGTCCTTAGGAAAATGGGAATCCAAAATAATTCTTGTTCTGTGCCTAGAACGAGAAGTCACAGTTTGAACATAGTGAAACAGATTTGGTCAGCAAAGAGTTAAACAGGGCTGTATACTTTCTCCCTCTGTGGTGAATATAGATTGAGAGAGGTTGACACTACTCTGATAGCTGAAAATGCAAATGATCTGCAAGTCTGGTAATGAAAGGAGCAAAATGAAAACTGGACCTATGATTAAAGAACGGGTCTACGATTAAAAAAAATCAAACTAATGCCAACAAATTAGGAACAAGTGTTAGAATTGACAATGCAGATACTGAAATGATGGAAGAATTCTGTCTTTTAAAACTAACAGTAGTAAGGGAGCCAGCAGTCAAGAAATATACCACAGACTGAAACATTATACGGTAATAATGAAGGCACCTACAAAGAATTTAAATTTAAATTTAAAATTTTTAAAAATGTTAAACATTTGGGGGTTTACCCAGAAGTACTGTATATATGGAAAATGCATTTGTATCAACCCAACATACTAAGAGCTGTAGTATATAATGCTGATGTTGAACCTTCAGAGTAGATATTTTAGGCCAACATTTGACTACCGAGATTTCTCCACCATATATTTTCCCACTGAAATCCTCATGTTTCAGAACAAAAAATTGAGGTCCAGCCTTAAGCATGTTTTTATATATATATATATATATATATATATATATATATATATATATATATATATATATATATATATATATATATTAGGCACAGAGATGATACTCTTAGAACTGCATTTTTTTTCTGCTTCTAAGATGTTATTACCAAGTCATTTTTATCATTTTTCATTTTGACTCATTTACTGAAGTACTTAAATATTCAGATTTCTTGAATGTTTAGGTTCGGTTCAGAATCTTCTCATGAATATTTAGGTCCCAGTAATAAACAATAACTCACAATCAATTATTTTAGTCCATTTGAGCATTCCTCCAGAGTAAACCAGAAAAATTTACTGATCTTTGAGATCAAAATGAATCTAAGTCTCAGTAAAACTCATCAAATTTGCAGATGACAGCAAGCTGGCAGGAATAGTCAACTCTCCAGAAGATACAGAAGGATCTTGACAGACTTGAACATTGGGCGCTATCTAACAAAATGAAATTCAATGGTGAAAAAAGTAAAGTTCTACATTTAGGAAAGAAAAACCAAATGCCCAGGTATAGTATAGGTGGCACCTTGCTCAATAGTAGTAACTGTGAGAGGGATCTTGGAGTCCTAGTGGACAATCTCTTAAATATGAGCCAGAAGTGTGCTACCGCTACCAAAAAAGCCAATACAGTGCTAGGCTGCATTAATAGAGGGATAGAATCAAGATCACGTAAAGCATTAATACCACTTTACAGTGCCTTGGTAAGGCCACATTGAAATACTGCATCCTTGATAAGGACTTGCTAAGTCTTCAACCTTTATAATGCCTTGGTAAGGCCACACTTGAAATACTGCATCCTTGGTAAAGACTGGAGGCTAAAACATATAAGGAATGGTTGCTGGAATTGGGAATGTCTAGTTTAATGAAGAGAAGGACAAGGGATAATGTGATAGCAGTGTTCCAATATCTCAGGGGCTGCCACAAAGAAGAGGGAGTCAAGCTATTCTCCAACGCACCTGTACTTTGTATTTTGTACCTGTACTCTAGGATATCCTCCTGGGGTTTTTTGTATGGGTGGGTATAGGTTCCCCCCTGAATCTGTGAGGTTGTGAATGATGGTTCGTCCCTCATGGGGAAGCCCTCTTTGGATATCCATGTGTTGGCAACTACTACCCAGTCTTCAATCTTTACAGTGCCTTGGTAAGGCCACACTTGAAATACTGCATCCAGTTTTGGTCATCACAATGTAAAAAAGAAGTTGATACTCTAGAACAGAGGTTCTCAACCTTTTTAATGCTGCGACCTCCCAACCGGTCGTAAGTCGAGGACTACTCAACCGGTCGTAAGTCGAGGACTACTCAACTAGTGCAGCACCGTTTGCAGAATGGGACTTTTGGCAGGCTCAACAGGGCAGAGACAGCCTGGACAATTCCTATTGGCTTTTGAAAGCCAATAGAATTAGACTCTATTCAAGAGAGTCTATTCTATTGGCTTTCAAAAGCCAATAGAATAAAAGGGAGTAGTACAGCTAAGGAAAAGGGGAAAAAATGGTGGACTGCGTTGTTTGGCGACCCCCGTGAAATGGTCGTTCGACCCCAAATGGGGTCCTAACCCACAGGTTGAGAACCACTGCTCTAGAAAGAGTACAGAGAAGAGCAACAAAGATGATTAGGGGACTGGAGGCTAAAACATATAAGGAACGGTTGCTGGAATTGGGTATGTCTAGTTTAATGATAGCAGTGTTCCAATATCTCAGGGGTTTTTACAAAGAAGAGGGAGTCAAGCTATTCTCCAAAGCATCTGAAGGCAGGATAAGAAGCAATGGAAGGAAACTAATCAAAGAGAGAAGCAACCGAGAATCAAGGAGAAATTTCCTGACAGAACAATTAATCAGTGGAACAACCTGCCTCCAGAAGTTGTGCATGCTCCAGCACTGGAAGTTTTTCAGAAGAGACTGGACAACCATTTGTCTGAAATGGTATAGGGTTTCCTGCCTAAGCAGGGGGCTGGACTAGAACCATGGTGGCGAACCTGTGGCATGCATGCCACAGGTGGCACGCAGAGCCCTCTCTGTGGGCACACGTACCGTCGCCCCAATCCTAGGCCTTCAGCTGGGTTTTATAAAACCTTCTCGCTTTAGGCCTCCACCCAGTGTGCAAAAAAAAAAAAGGTTCAGTCAATCAATCAATCAATTTCAACTTGTCACAAGAAAAAAAGATCTTGCAAAGTTGGAATTGACTGATTGAACTTTTTAGTCCCACCCAGTCTGCCATTATCACCGAAGCCATGCCCACCCAATGGGCCACGCCCACCCAATGGGCCACGCCCACCCGGCACCAATGATACATAAGTGGGTTTTGGGTTGCAGTTTGGACACTCATTCTCTAAAAGGTTTGCCATCACTGGACTAGAAGAACTTCAAGGTCCCTTACAACTCTGTTATTTTATTCTATTCTATAACACAATGAGCTTCAAAAAAATACAAAACACTCACTTTCTGGAATCAAGGTAGAAGAAGGTAAGCCCTAACTTCAGTGACGTCTGCAGATACTACCTCCCTTGTTTTCTTATTGTTTGTTTTTGCAATCCCAAGAGTCCACTCCAACTGCACTACTAAGTTTAACACAACACACAATCTTTAGCCTAAGCTCTAAATTAGACTGAGTGTATTTACCAAGAGAGAAAGACAGAGAATATACCCACACACCCAAAACTCTCACTTGAAAATGTTAGCTTTGCTCATATAGATAATACATCTTCATCCAATTTGGCCTACTGTGCTGCCAAGTGTAGCTTTCAGCACTTTCTAAACATGTTAATTATTATTTCTGGTCACTAAACTTTGCCCATCTCTATCTAAGCCACCCACTCAAAACAAAATATGACTGTATACCGTTTAAATTCTATAGAAGTCCAAGGATTACAGAGACAAATAGTGGCATTTTAAAATCCGACAGCCTATCTCAACCAAGGAACTGACAGTCTATGGAGATTATCAGTCATCCAGGTCATGGTTGTCCCAAAGATGCTTTTTCATGAGGCAACTGGATTTTCTTTTTCCTCTTTGAAGACATTTCACTTCTCATCCAAGAAGCTTCTTCAGCTCTTCTTCAGTGGGGAAAGGAAGGATTTATATTCTTTGCAGAAAGCTGGTCATTTTAGAGAGTCATTGATGCCACCTGGAGGCTTATCTGTGTTGTCAGGGTCACCTGAGTAGTGCAAATGGGTGTGGAGCCTGATGACACAGATAAACCTCCAGGTGGCATCAATGACTCTGTAAAAGGATGCAAATGACCAGCTTTCTGCAAGGAGTCTAAATCCTTCCATTCTCCACCATCCAGTCAGAGTTGAGAAGCTTCTTGGATAAGAAGCAAAACGTCTTCAAAAAGAAAAAAGGAAGTCCAGTTGCCTCATGAAAAAGCACCTTTGGGACAAGGAACTGACACTCTCTAATATGTGAGTGAAGGGCACATCTGACCAAGTTTTTATCCCACTTCAAGCACAAAGAGAAACCTGCTTAAGTGGCATTTTGCCATCTTCACTTTAGCAATTGTAGAATGATTTGGACAGATTTACTTTTATACACCTTGGCAGCAACAAATAGAGCTAGTACTGTGTACATAGATGATGAGTGCTTCAGAAATTTACATGGCTACAGAAAGGAAGTTATGTAATTATGATTGTATTACAGATGCATATCTTTCAAACTATGTTATGTTGCTCCCCTTCTTAAGATTAAAAAAAAAGTACTTACTTAAAAGCATCTTTTAATCTTATGGACTTGCTTTGTGTTTTATATCTGTTATACTTTTAAACTTATTTTAATGGAAATGTTATTGTATTGTTATGGTATTTTTGCCCAGATCTGTTGAAAGAATAGGTGGCATATAAATTTACTAAATATACAGACATACACACCAAATCTAACATATGGAAGAATAAAATTGCAATCCTATGCACATTTAGTGAGGTTAATTTCAGTGTAGCAATGCAAAATATACTGTATTTCTGTATGAAATTTCTTTCTCAAAGACTTTATCCTATGTCCTACTTTGTCTTCTTTCTCTTCTTCATCTCTTGCATTCTCTTCTGAAGCCTGTTTTTTTTTCTCATTCTCTTTACATATTTGTAGGTAATCCTTCCCTCCTTCCTTCCTTCCTTCTTTCTTTCTTTCTTTCTTTCTTTCTTTCTTTTTCTTTCTTCATAATCAACAAATTTTCACTTCAATTACATTCTACAAATCTCTATAACATTCAGGGTCATTTTTCTCCCTGGATTCATAATAATGAAATCCATTTGATTAATGCAGTTCTGTGCTTCTTTGGAGACTTCAAGTGTTACTTCTAAATGACTGAAGATTTCAAAACTGCTGAAATATTAACCAATATTATTCTTTTCTTATTAGAAATTGAGCAGGAAACGAGAGTAGAAATTGACTGACTTTTTCCAGAGCACATCAAAAGAACCAAAAGCCAGCATCTTGATTCCAAGCTGTGCTGGCTCTTTAGTAATAGCTAACTACATAGATCATAACAACCCAAAAAGTAACAAAACTCATTATGGATTAGGATCATGTCTGAACTCAACCACTGTCTCCTGTGAATCCCATTTGCTTTTCATCATTATTCAGAAGTCTTGCATTAAACATTCCTTTTTTCTTATCATTGCCAACAGCAACATAGTTAAAAAGTATAATTTTCCTTCAATATCCTTAGGCATAACTACATATTTAAAATAACTTTAAGCTGACTAATGTCAAGCCAAATCAATGGCCCACCTTGTTTAAAATTGATTTCACTAGAATTCTGCAACCTTTGCTAGTCTTCTGCATCATCACACTTTTTATCATCCAATTGCTAAAGTATCACCCCATCCAACATAATCTCAGTGCTGTGATTTTACAAAATCTTGTGCAAGATCCTCACATTTCTGTGAGTTTACAGTTAGATATTATAATATTTCAACTTAAAATTCTCTTGTGGGAGGTTTGAGAAACACAATCTATGATCTAATTATTGGCAACAATTTTTTAACTGCTTCCTGGCTTTTCCAGTATGCATTCTCTCACTGATTTTTGTCTTACTATGTTATATATATCTCTGTATCTATATCTAATCTATATATCATCTATATCTATCTACATCTGCATCATCTATATCTCATCTATATCTATCTGGGATAAAGCTATAATTCAGTATCACCATTCAGAGCAATTCCAACTTCCAGCTGCATTTCCAAAACTTTTCATACATAACAAATGCTGAAATTAGGGACTTTTAAGGAAGGCACATACATTAATCAATATCATCTGGAAAGCTATTAATATTCTATAGTTTAAAGAAATTGTACCTTTTTTTTAAAGGAAATTATTATTAACCAGTATCCTTCTTGCATAACTGAAATCCTATTTAGTGACACACATCCCAATGTGGCCAGACCAAACTTTGATATCTTTTGGTTGTATTCTTTTTGTTCTCAGTATGGAAATTTAAGTTATATAATTCAAACTGAGCTAAAAAGTGCACATCTGTTAATTCATTTTTGTTTGATACTTTGGTGCTTTTTACTCAATGCTTAGTCCTGGAGGTTGCCTGGACTATTTCTTGCAATTGTCTTGGCAAGATTTTCAGAAGCATTTTACTACAGCCTTCTTCCTAGGGGTGAAAAAGAGTGATTGGCCCAAGATCACCCAGCTGACTTTGTGCATAAGATGGAACTAGAAATCACAATCTCCCAGTTTTACACCAACTGGCTCTCAAATGTATTTATATAAGGTTCTTATATATCATTACAGAGTCCAAAAGAATTATATGGGCTAGATGAAATTAATCTATTCCGTTTCAACAATGTACAGATATATTTATAATTTTCTGCCTTACTGAAACATACATATTATTCAAATTCTGCCAGTATGATGCCTATTCTTTAAGAATATAATACCAAACTTTACACATTTGAACTTGTATGTTTATGGGATTGAGACAACACTGATGCTGGATAGTGATGATGATGATGATGATGATGATAATGATGATGATGATGGATTTTTGATGGTATCTGATGGAAGCTAGATGGGGGTGATGTGTCCACCTTGGTTCTTTGTTACCCTCTCAACAGCTTTCAATTGTGGTATCCTTCTGGACTGACTAAAGAAACTCGGTGTAGGCAACAGAGTATTGTGATGGTACTCCTCCATCCTTTAGGGTCAGTTCCACTTGATGTTGCTAGGAGAGGAGAGATCCAACCCTGTACTGAGAGGTCCTTCAGTTTTCAGTGCTTTGTCCTCCCTTGTTTAGCAGCTACATGAAGCCACTAGGAAAGCCCCCCTAATAATTTGGCATGTGGTACAAAACTACATCTCCATCCCAGGTTGTCTGAGGGTCCCAGTACCTGGAAGCTGTGGGGGTTTCTAGATGGAGTGCAACAAGCTTCAGCTCAATTCCAGCAAGACCTAGCAAGGCTACAGGATTTTGGACCTACTAGGACTTTTCATTCATTTCATTTTTGGTTCTGAGTAGGGTTGCACTGGACAGAGCTGATGGACAATCTGGGGGGAGGCTTCCTGTACTCATACTTCTTGCTTGAGGAGTAAGTGGCACCCATGGCTAGGTAGGCTTTTTGCCCAGCTTTGGATTGTATATCAGTTGTGCATATTCCTAAGCCAGGAGACTGTACTCATGATCACTAATGCCTTAGTGACCTCCAGACTGAAGTACTGCAAGGAGCTTTACATGGGCCTGCCCTTGAAGAACATTCAGAAGCTTCAGCTAGTGCAGAATGCAGTAGCAGCAGGGCTTGCACCTTTAAGTCTTTATGGCTTGGGACTAGGCTACTTGTCTTATAGGATTGTCTCTCCCCAGTTGTTCTAACTATCACCTCCATTCTGGCAGGAGAGGCATGCTTTGGGTCCCATCAACCAAGGAGTGCCATGTCCTCAGGGCCATACCAAAGCCCTATGGCATTCCTCCAGAAATTGTATTGGCCTTTGGTATGGCCCTGAGGACATGGCTCTTCCCCTGAGCATGGGGCCCCAAGTGTGGGACAGAGCCTGTTGATTGACTATGTTAAATGTTGGAATGTGACTTTTTCTTCTTTTTCCAGCTGTGATGGGTTTTACATTTTTGTATATATTTTTATTATTTTTAACACTGTAAACTACCCAGAGTCATGGTTGCGACATGGGCCACTGTATACACTGACTAAACAAAGAAACAAACTTTCTGCAGAAGCTGTTTATTATAGTGTTAGGTTCCATTCGATGATGCTATTCAGAGATATATTCTATATGAATTTAGATCCTGAATATCTCTTGCCATCTTTACCACCCGCATTCCCAATGCAAAACAGCTTGTAATTTTCACATTTGGAGTCTTCAGGATGAATCATTGGTGAACAGTCTGCATTCCAGCAATTAATCGCTTGAGAAAGTGGTGGGATTGCTTTGAATAATGAATGAGCTTGGTAATTGCACGATCTGCTCACAAAAGACTTGCCAATTCAAAAAAAGTGGGGAAGAGAACTAAACAATAATAATCATATTAATTTCTCTAATTTCCTCCCCCACCAACAAAAGCAGAATCTAAGTGTGCGACCTTCAAACGCCGTCAGGCATTTGAAATATTTAACAAGGCAAAAAGCTGTAACAGTTGGCACACTTTTTATGTAGTTCTTATTTGGGCCTCCCGATACTTTGAGATATGATAACAAAATTTGGTTGCAATACAGTAGAGTTTTGGCAGCACCATTTGACCTGTTTTCAGGATTCTGATTAGTTTTTACAAAGAATGAAGTTGGAAGAGCAGAAAACAGGGGTTTCTATAGTGCAGAAGTTCATGATGTCAGCACAGTCCATCAAGTCTCAAGTCCCTCAAGAGAATGGCAAAGAATCTATTTAAACTCAGAACGCTGGGAAGAAAAAAATAAAATTGAAAGCCTAGGGTTCCTGATCTAGACCAGAACCTATATATAGGATGCGCTTTCTATGTAATATGGCAGGCAGTTAGGTTCTTCTTGTCTATAAAAAAGGAGTATTTTTGGTATCCCAAGGCTTCTATCAAATAAGCTTATTCCTGAATAAAGTGATAAATACCTGAAAAGCTGAGATTTACAATTGTGATTGTATGAAGCCTAATAATTTTAAGGGTGGGAATAAGAGTGGATTTTCTCTAGAAGTGGATTATCAAAAAAAGTATTTTGCAAGATTTCAAGATTCTGTTACTGTAATCTTACGATAAAGATAGTACTCATGGTTTTGATTTCTTGATTGGATTACCTCAAAGGGATGACATCAACCTTGTAAATTTGAAAGTATTTCTCCCCTCCATTACTTTTACTTTCTAGACTACTAGGGAAGATCCTTTCTGAGGCACTTTCCATGCTTCCATTCTTTCTGTGGGGTGCGATATCTTTTGTTTGACCATAAACTAGACTGCAGCTCTTCTTGTTGTCTTCTTAGGTTATTCTCACAGCCCGTTACAATATGTCAGTACACTGCATCTACCTTCTAGGAAGGCTGTACACAATGGTTTTCTGGTCTGCAACATAGTCGTTAGATCCAAGTAGGCCCAGAAAAGCATGAAAATGTGTGCAAAAATATACCAAAACTGACTGGGTACTGTTCTTACAATTAGCACAGAATTGATGCAAGGGCTATGGATGTGACTAAGGCTGGTAAACCAGTTTACCCTTTATAATACTACAAAGTCTTAGGTGAAGGCCTTAACTGACCAAACATGAGCAATATCTATGGATCTACATTATTACCAGTGTGGTATATGGAAGATTTAGCATGTATAAGAGGTAAAAGAAAAAAGAGCATAGCATAATGAATGAAATGAAATATGCTCTGTCTATAAAATTAAGAGACAGAGAAAGAGAAAGGATGCAAGACATTAGAATGCAAATGATATAATCTTGTGGAGTGGAATATTAATGTACGCAGAGAAGTGCAGTCATAGGTTCATTGGTATAGTATACATCAATAAGTACAGACTAGTGGCATTAAAGTTGCTGCAGATGTATATAAAAGTAGGAATCTATACATTGGTGAATGTTACACATTAATACTCAAATGAATAGTGAGAATAGGAAGAACTAAGTGGTTTTAGATTAGTGAGTAACATTGTGCATTAATTTGATCCAGGACATAAAATTATTGTATTAGATGACATGAATAGATGAATGGTAGCAAGACAAGAAAGTATTTAAAAAAAAGTGATTAGGCCATTCAGAGACCCAAGGATGAATGAGTATTATGACTGGTGAGCATCTGTTTAGAAAAAGGTTTGTTTTGAGCATATAGTTTAAGCATTACTGTTCATACATGCATCCAGAAAAGGAATCAATATAAATATAAAAATAAGTTAATTCCTAACAAAATAAATAGAGGAGGATGTAAGAATGTAGAAGCAGAGGAACAGAAGAAATACTCAGAGTTGATAGAAGAAAAAAGTGTGTGAAATTATGACAATGATAAATATTAAAAAGGACAGTTGGTGAAAAAAATAATGAAAAGCAGTCATAAATGGTGTGAAAAATAATATGGCTGAGATGCAGAGATTATTAGTGGGAAGATATTAAAATATGGATGTGGTGTACTTATGAAATAACTATGCAAGTTGTTGAATGTGTGTGTGAAGACTATATCATGTTTGATCATTGGAAGAAGCCACAGTCATTCTCTTAGAGAATGAAAAAATAGGAAGAATGATTGGAAAAACTACAGGGGAACTACTTTGATAAGTGTTTGGGGGATGGTCTGGCAGAATACTGATCAAAAGGGGGCAAGGATGACAAGTAAAATTTGTGAAGTACAATGCAGCTTTATGCTAGGCAGGGAACAAGAAGATCAGATTTTTTATTTTTTTTTAGCATATCATTGAAAAATGTATAAATGCAAGGAAGAATTATTGTACATTTACTGATTACAGGAAGCACATGACAGGCATGAAATAAGGAATAAATGTGTAAGTAAAGCTTGTGGTGAAGCTAGAGATAGGTTAGTTGGGACATGAATATATAAGCATTTTTGTATGCAGATAATGCTCTGCTGTTGGTTGAGAACCTGATTGATTTGCAGTGAATAATTGATTGCATGATGCAATGAAGAGCATTTGAAAATTAATGTGTCAAAGTCCAAAATACTTGTGTTTGACAGACAAGATGGAGTGAATGATTGCAAGTTATACATAAATGATGAAAAATTAGAATACACAGATTGATTTGTGTATCTTGGTAGAATGTTCATGAAAGATGAGAAAAGGATAGAGGAATTTTAAGACGGGCAAACGTTGGTGGAAAGATAGTGAGTAATATGAAGTCTACTGAGAGGAATTAATGTTTGCTAAAGAAGCAAAATAGTTGTGTTGTGACTTTTCTCCACTTTATTATAAGGAAGTGAGTTTAGGGGTACATAAACAAAAGCATCTTGAATGCAATGGGAATGGAGTACTTAAGAAATAAAACAAGAAGTGACAGGTTAAGAATAAATGAGTACTGAAATAATGTGGCTGAAGTACAGAAGTGAACAATCAATTCCAAACAAGCACGCTGAAATAATAAAGAATAAAAAGTTATGAATGAAGCAATGTACAGATGTGGTAGAAATGATGGATGATTTGCTAGGATAGAAAACTGAGGAAATGCTTAATGAATGGAATTGGTATAAACTACTTAAACTGGTTTTAGCTATATTCTGTTTTCTTTTTCTAAACTCATGTGATTAATTCCTTAAAATTTCTTGCTCCTTTCCTACACTCTGTTTACTCCTTAAGCGTACCGCCTCATGGCTATGTATGCATGCTCACTTGGTGTCCATAACAGCTAATTTGGCCTTTTTTATTAAAAATAATTTCAATTATTTTTTTAATGTTAACATTTATGAAATAAATGAAATCTTGGATACTATTCACCTCTCCCCTTTAGTTCTATGTGAATAAATCTTACCTTCTTATTGTCCTCAACAATGTAGACCGAGCTTCATTATGGAAGGTGATAATGATGCTGGTTGGTGGCAGATCTGTACGATAGTGTAAAGTAGTACACCTGAATGAAAAAATAAAAAAGTATCATGAAATAATGTAGTTGAACACAGAACTGACAATAATCTTGCTATATTATATTTTGAAAAAAAACTTAGGTGATAATACAATTATTTTGAGACTTCAGATCTGGGAAGGTAGGGTTGGGTTTTTTTTGGGGGGGGGGTGAGAAAAGGATAAAAATATCATTAAGATAGACCTGAATCAGATCTAATTTGATAAAAATGTTAACATTAGTGTAGCAATGGATCCAAAAACAGATTCAAACTGGCAACCTGAACATAAAACCCTCCTGACCAAATTAAACACCAGAAAGCCAGACAAAAACTTCCATCACATCTAGATTTAGATTCGTTTTATTGACCCACAATCTATTATAGTGGCTGAGCATTAGGCAGAATACAGAGTGACTCATATAGATTAGATAAAAGACACACAGAGGTCATAGGAACATCATCCACATGTCTCTTCAATTTATGTATGTGGATGATGTCCCAGCAATTTCATGTGGAACAGAGATAGACAATCTGCAAGTCCTAAATCCTCTTCTTTGTACCCATTGAAGTACCCTCTGATGCATGTTTGCTGAAACTAATAGTAAAATCCTTTGCCTGTTTAAAGTAAGGAACAGATCAAAATGGCAAGGCAGGCCAGCACAATTCATAGAGAGAAAAGGACCACATTACTACATTAAAAATAATTGCAGGCCACAGAGGAATAACTGGCTACCACTATACTACAATGGCTAGTAGTATAGTGGTAGCAATGGGGCTGGCACTGACAGTGAGGCCTGGGGATGTTTCATATAGGAGATAATGGTGAAAACTTAGACTGCAGAGGTTTTCCTTGGCAGCAGTGGATTTGTTCAAGTTTTCAAAAGATATCAATGGGCCACACAAGGCTGCCTGGTGGGCAGTTTGTGGTCCATATCTTCTATAGCCCTGCTATAAGGTAAACTTGAAAATAGTTCCATCACTATTTTTAAAAAAGAAAATCCCGTAACTCTCAACAACAAAACCCCAAAATGAACATGCACAATATCACTGCATTCAGACTGTGGCACTCAGCAGCCTCCAAATTTTTAAGTGCAGCCCTTGCCTAGCTCTTGATGTAGAAGTTAAATGGCATGAGGCAATAGACTGACTTCTCTCTAGAAAGCAATTTCCTATCACCACTCCCTGAAGTTAACCATTCAGGCTGAAGCACAGTCAGTCTAATATAGCACCTCTTTGATTCTAAGTATATAGCCTATTCAGAAGAATGGATAATGAGTTTTCTAAGAGAAAAGGGCCACCAAAATGATTCAAAGACTAGAACATCTCTTCCACACAAAAAGTCTACTGCACTTCAGCCTTTTAGCTTAGAGTACAGCTACAAAAGGAGACACACAAGAGAAGAATGCAAAATCATGCACATGATGAAAATGTGGACAGAGAAGTTTTTTCTGTCTCTCAGTGTCAGTCATCCATTAAAATGAAATGTGAGGATATTTAGAAATAAATTAAAAAAAATAAAAAGACATAAGTTATAAATATCCTGCCATTAGATGCGATGATGGCCACAAATTTGGAGATACATTAAAGGAAATCAGAAATACTTCTGGAATATTCAGCTATCAGTGGCTTCTAGCCTTGATGCAGGTATACCAACTCCTGAATCACAGATAGCATATCTTAACTACTAATTGTTGGGAAGCAACAAGGAAGGAGCAGCCAAACTTGTGAGCTTATCCAATGCACTGACTGGATCGATGTTCTAGAATGGGTCTGTGGATGGATCCAACAAGGCTATTGGATTCTGCTTTCTTTGTCTGCCTATCCATTCCATCCATTGCTTTTCAGATTTTTAAAATCCTACCTTTATTATGATTCTAGATGGTCAATATACTTAATATTTTTTTCCTCCACCTATTTTCCCAACAGCCGTGTGAGTTTTTTTTAAAAAAAAAATGCCACAAGCTCATCATACAATTTTGCTATATTTCTTTTGTTCCACTTTTTAAAGCTAGTCAGCCAAACATTATTTTCAAGTTCTTGAAAAATCATGTTTTATTTTATCATTGACTGTAACAATCTATCTTGTGTGTTCCTGAAGTATCTAGTTTCTACTTCTGTATTAATAGAGGTATCCAAGTTGCTGTAAATTCAGGGGAGAAAATATTCCAAAATAAGTTTTATACCATCTTGGATTTTTGTTTTTGTTTTTTTAAAAAAGCACATCTTAAGTACTTATTCGTAGTAGTTCACAATTAATAGCCACAGCTTGTGATTCAGGGTTCGTACACATATTCTGCACAGCTGAACACAAAAAAAAAATCCCATTAACTGTTTTTCATGGACATGAATGCTTGATGTTGTCCTTAAACTACTCCCAGCTCACTGGGAAGAAAGCCTCTCCCTGTAATTTTTTGCACCACTGCAAATACAGTGTTTTGTTTTGTTTTCAGTTCTGCCTGGACAAGCTATGTTGAGCAGGAATCAAGGTAAGTTTAGCAAAGCAACCAGATTCTCCTGTCAAGCTGCTGGCATGTGGGCGGCACTTCCTCACAGCACTGATAGTTCTGCAGACATCCCTAAAAAGTCATGGAGCCATGAAGCCATCAGAGACCATTAAAATGAAACTGCCTTTAGTCTCTTCTGCTGTCACTCATGGACCACTTTCCCAATGGATGTCCTTTCCATTTGGCACCCCATCCTAATGGGAAAGGAAGCCAAGTTAACTCTATAGGAAAAAAATGTGTCTTTTGGTGCTGTGAATACCGGCCCTGAAAGACCCAGTTACCCTCTTTCTCTCCCTCTACTTTCAGCCTCTGCTTTGCCTCTAGGTTGTGCCTTCAGCAGAAGCAGCATGAAAAGAGAAGCAGGGGAGAACGGCTTCTTTGCTGTTAGTTCTTTGGTTCTAGATTGTTATCATAATAAGATCAGACCTGGCATCAGAAGATCCATGGCACCAAAGGAGTCGTTCTCATCCTGCCTCTCCTATCTCCAGTCTCTACTATGCTTTGTTGCTGAGGCAGATTAGACTTTGGAAGGCAGTCAGCATTTCCTTCAACTGGCATGTGGGAGACAGAGCAGAATTATCAGAGTACTTCTGTTCAACAAGAAACAATGGGCTTGATTTACAAACATATAGATTTTGATTGGACAACTGGATAACTTTTTAACAATCAGATCTGTTTGGATACCTTTGAGAGGCAATAGATTCTCTTTACTTGACAGACAGATAGGAATGTTGTGTAACGGATTACTGCACAGGACAATGCTAGTTCCTTCTAATCTTTTATTATTATAAGTAAAATAGAAAAAAATAATTTTTCAAAAGCCAGAATTGCATAGAATTGTATATTATGAGGAATACAATGAAAGAAATTAACAGATAGCTGCCACATTTACAAAGACAACTGTTTCACAATCTTCTGTTGTTTCTATTCTGTTCAATAAGTGTTGAGTGTTTCTGTTCAATAAACCTCTAAAAAAAAACCTTATTGTGAAATTTATTTATTTATTCCCCCGAGTTAGCAGGATGAAGAATAGGAAAGCAACTTCATCATGATTTTCTAAATGTACATGCTGGATTTTTCTGCCTTCTTCTCATAATGAAGTGCTTAGCTCTGGAATGTTCCTTTCAAAAGATAAAAAGAAATTCTTGAGTTTTTAAATTTCAAAATGATTCCACTTTACAGCTTTAAATACTAATTGGTTCCCTTTATAAAAGACCATTCATTCTTTTTTTGACTTCATTTTTCAGCACTTTTCTTTTGCACCAGTGTTCCCCAAATCAGATGCCATGAATAGTTAGAACTGGATGTGTCTGCCTTCACTTCCTCCTGTCAGACAGACAAAGGTATAAGCTTCATGTAACATGACTACAGAAAGAAAAAAAGAAGGAAAGAAAATGAATCACTGGTAGTTTTATCTCCAAGAAATATCAGAAGACTTATTAAATGTGGTCTAGTCAGAAACAGCACAATGGAAGATTGCAGAGAAACCTAGAAGAAGCCATTAAACCACTGTAGATAATGTGCAGTTTATACACTATTAAACCTGAGGCTAATTTTTATCAACCAGCTTGAATATTTGAGTAGCCACCATAGTTAAAGAATGTGGAAATCTCTACTGTATAAAACCCCCAGAATTGTTATCCTTAGAAATCATGGAAGTAAGCAGCATTGGGTTCAGTCTCTTACCACCTTAGAAAGTTCACAGCACTGGTCAATACCCAATGTTACATCATCTGTCTGTTTAGTCAGTGACTTGTTTAATATCTTTCTTCACCAACTTAGAGACAAAGCCTAGTGCAATTACTTAAATTCATTTCAAGGGATTTCTGCAGAGGGCAAGGTCAACAGCAAAAGTTAAGATTAGTTCTTAAATACTGAATATATATGCATTATGCTTTGTGGCTACTTTTATATCTCCCTAAAAAATCAAAGATTGAACTGTTCCTGAAGAAAAATCTTGTACTTTGAAATACTGTCCCTCTCTTCTTCTTAAATGACATATTTTAAAGGGACACTTACTGCCTACGCCAGGGCTCTGCAACCTTGACAACTTTAAGACTTGTGGACTTCAGCTCCCAGTATTCCTCAGCCAGCTGAAGTCCACAAGTCTTAAAGTTATCAAGGTTGCAGAGCCCTAGGCAGAGACAACTGAAGCAGAAGTTACCAAAGCAATGAAAAAAGTAATTTTTGAGTGCAGATCTGCCTGTGCCAGCTTTACCACACACAGGAAAGAACAGCCAGACAAACTAATTCTATTTTATTGTAAAGTTATATTAACAAAATCTTGCAAGCCTGAAAGTACAAATCTCCTCCCCTCTCCTTGCCAGGTAGTCCTTGAGTTACAACTGTGACTGAGCTCGGAATTATGGTCATACCTGGGTGCTGGTTGCTAAGTGAATAATTACATGACCAAACCAATATTACAACACTATTTTGTGGTGGTCCTTAAGCAAATCACCATGGTTGTTAAACAAATCTGTAGCCATTAAGCAAGCCCATTGCCTGCAATTGGCATTTTTGGATGAAACTGGAAGTAAATGCTCATTTCCGACAAAAAATATTATAAATCACATTGATATGACCACATGTTACTGCAAATTACTATAAACGCAGGCTGGTTGCTAAGTGCCCAAAAGGTGATCATGTGACTATGGGGGAGACTGTTGGAACTCTGAATTTAAGTTCTAAGTATCCTTTCTTTGAGCAGTTGCTAAGTGATCAGATGTAAGTTGAGGACTATTTGTATACCCTGGGAACTCAGGGAAAGTCCCTTCTGAGCCTCTCACTCTACCCATTATGCAGCTGTGGGCTATGCTGCCTTTTATCTGACCATTTTCTGGGTCCTTCCCAGCCTGACAGAGGGAAAGATATGCTGCATAGCCTCTAAGAGATACTAAAGCAGGGGTGTCAAACTGCCGGCTCATGGGCCGGATGCATCATAATGAAACCACACCCATCCCATTGCCGGCAATGGAAAAACTGTTGCAATACATCATGACACATCACGTGACATTGCAAGTTTGACACCCCTGCACTAAAGCAACACTTTAGGACAGTGGTTCTCAACCTTTTTAATGCCGCGACCCCCAACCGGTCGTAAGTCGAGGACTACTCAACCGGTTGTAAGTCGAGGATTACTCAACTGGTGCAGCACCGTTTGCAGAATGGGACTTTTGGTGGGCTCAGCAGGGCAGAGATAGCCTGGACAATTCCTATTGGCTTTTGAAAGCCAATAGAATTAGACTCTATTCAAGAGAGTCTATTCTATTGGCTTTCAAAAGCCAATAGAATAAAAGGAAGTAGCACAGCTAAGGAAAAGAGGGGAAAAAAATGGCGGACTGCGTTGTTTGGCGACCCCCGTGAAATGGTCGTTCGACCCCAAATGGGGTCCCGACTCACAGGTTGAGAACCACTGCTTTAGGGGGGGGGGAAAGGAAGAACTATGAGATAAGTCAACAAAAAGAGACAACAGTGAAAAAGAAAGATTATTATTTGATGAAACAATCCATAGTTTAATATTATATTTGAAATCAGTATATCAAGCTTGAATGAAGAGTGAATTTGAAATTTTCTTTTAAAGAAATACCTCCAGAATTGAAAGTACTCAATTTATTAATTGAAATAAGACTATGGTATCCCTATTATTATTTTTTTAATACTCTCTTTATTGCTTGTTTATATTTTAGCTAATTTTTCCCTGTTTGTATAGATTTAATTCTATTTCTAACTGCCTTGAAAACCAATACAGTTTTATATATTTCTCATGCCAAATATCTCCAAGATCCCCCCCTGCATCAACTGTATGTTAATTCAGCCTGGCAATCAGTCTCCCAGAATAGCCAGCAAAATGCTGTTCACAAAATGTTCAAACATGCTATGATAGCAAAAGCTATTATTTCTAGTTCATTCCCATCATACAGATGACACACTGTCTCTGACAACAGATATTCCACTTTTGTATTCCTAATATTATTAGCCACTGACAGACCTGCCTGATATAACTTTTTAAATAGTTTTTATATTAACCGCTATCACTGTTTTTTGTGACCATAAATTCTGAATCTTCACATTGTATTTTAGGAAGACATACTAGTCCCCATTTCCCTATAAATTTGACTACATTTAGGTCTAAATAAATTTGCTACCTTAGTTTATGTCTTGGAAATTCTATTTCTGTTCACATCTGGGGATATATTCGGCATCCCAAATGCAATCCTCAAGCCTCTTAATGGTGAAAATATAAAGCCAAGGCCAGCAAGTATAATTATTGCCTAATAAATTAATATTTACTTAAAATTATTGTTCCTATCTCTGTATGTTTATTTGCTCCATATTTTACTGTGGCCTGAATGTTTTCTAAGCCGCCTCCTTCTCCTCAAAAAAAAAAAAAAAAGATATTTCACGTGATAAAGAGAGATGCTGATACAAATCACAGAGAGAGATAGCAGCATCTGTGGCTGGAGTGGCAGCGAGAAGTTCATAGAAACCTTGATAGAAAACTGACTATGGAGATTCTCAGTCATCCAGGTCATAGTTATCCCAAAAGTGCTTTTTCACAAGGCAGCTGGACTTTGTTTTTCTTTGAAAATAGAAAATATCATGAAAAAAAGAGGGCAGCTTGCATAACAATATTCTCTGTCTACCTAAAATGCCCCCATAAACAGGCAGCCCAAGTTGCTTCTCTCTTTGATCAGTTTTCAAACAATGGTTGGAAACCGATCAAAGAGAGAAGCAACCTAGAATTAAGGAGAAACTTCCTGACAGTTAGAACAATCAACCCGTGGAACAGCTTACCCCAGAAAACATGGGCGCTCCATCACTGGAAATTTTCAAGAAGAGACTAGACAATCACCTGTCTGAGATGGTATAGGTTCGTGGTGGCGAACCTATGGCACGGGTGCCAGAGGTGGCACACAGAGCCCTCTCTGTGGGCACACGTGCCGTCGCCCCAGTCCTAGGTCTTCAGCTGGGTTTTATAAAATCTTTTCACTTTAGGCCTCCACCACCGTGTGCAAAAAAAAAAAAAAAAAAAAGAATTTCAATCAATCAATCAATTTCAACTTTTCATGGAAAAAAAAAAGATCTCGCAAAGTTGGAATTGATTGATTGAACTTTTTAGTCCCACCCAGTCTGCCACGCCCACCCAATGGGCCACGCCCACCTGGCACCCAATGATACGTAAGTGGGTTTTGGGTTGCAGTCAGTCTCTAAAAGGTTTGCCATCACTGGTATAGGTTCTCCTGCTTGAGCAGGAGGCTGGATTAGAAGACCTCCAAGGTCCCTTCCAGCTCTATTCTATTCTATTCTATTCTATTCTATTCTATTCTATTCTATTCTATTCTATTCTATTCTATTCTATTCTATTCTATTCTATGACTTTCTAATGGGACACCTTTTAATTCAGTGGGTCTCCTAGGTAGGAACTGGCAGCAGCACAATCAATGATCTAACCAAATAGGGCTAGATGGCATTTCACCATTTCAACTTGTTATATATCTCCTAGTTAGCCTGACTCACTCAGTAGTATTATATGAAATGTACCTGGGGACCACATAGACCCAATCCAGCATAGATTCGAAAGTTCAGTTTTTAATGATAGTGTTGAATTTTAAATATTAAATGTATTGGCTTCACTCACTTATTTTGCATCATATCTAGTTTATGATCATGATTTGTGGGCCTGTGCATATAATTCCAGATGTTCTCTCTGAAATTGGAAGGCTTTTGAAGCATCCAATTCTAATATTTTTTTCTAATGGAGCCAGCCTATTTTGTCAATATTGACTCCAGCAGAGCAGAAGGAATTGCACAGAACTTACTCTCATAGCTGATTTAGGTTATATGTATGGTTTAAAAATCTGAAAAACTAGAGGAATAAAAGCAGAAATCTCAAAGGTGATTTTCAATTTTATTTTCAGCTTTGGCTGGTATTACACACACAATAATGCAGAGCCTAGCTGCATAATAGTAGACATAGGGGTATACACAGGGGTAACAAAATATGATTAGAAGAGCTTTAAAATTTAGCTAATATATTTGATAAATCTTCCCAGGGCATTACAATATTCATAGAAAAAAGAAACGCAACCAATAATCTTACAAAGAATTTTTATTTACTGACTTTCATATTGCAAAAGAAGCTTTCTATGGGAGTTAAGCATCCTAGCTCCATGCCAGCTAAAGCCCAGATGAAATAGTCAGGACTTGACCAGAACAGGTAACTTAATGCCTCTGGTTTCAATCATTTTAGATCAACCTTTCCCAATCTGGGAAGTGAAGGTAAAGAAGGTCAATGGGGGTGAGGATACAGGAAACTTTTGTAGAAGTTCTTATTTTTCACTCATCATCCAATATACCATACTGTAATGTCCCTTCTGACTGAGCCTTAAATATTTTCTTGCTTGTATTATTGAAATATGCTTCACATGGCACTGTGGCTGAACATGTTTAGAGTCTATGGCTAGACCTGCAAATATTGTGTTTAGTAGTTTAATTTCACCTCTCTTGGATTAATGTCACTGGCTGTCAATTTGTTTCCAAATATAGTACATAATGCTGGTTTGATCAACAAAATCCTAAAACAGTTTGGGGGCCAGGCTTTTTTAAAACTACTTTCTTTCATATAATATAAAGCTCTGTTAGATGTCCCATTGCTTAAGATGAGCTGTAAGGCAGTAAATTTTAGAACATATTGTGGATGCTGTTGCAAAACAATTAATGAAAGGGGGAGCCAATTAAACAATTGCTACAATAAAGAAATAACCAATTTATTTCTCTGAAATATTGAAATAACCAATTAGAATTAAAATAACCAAATAACCAATTAGAATTAGAATAACCAAATCACTAGAAAGCTTTCTTCTGGCTGTTCTAACCCATCCTACCATAGAATATTTTTTCTATTGGTCCTATTTCAGCATAAGCAAACCTCTTTACAAATTAAGTACTGCTGTGCAGCTCCCCATGCTGTCTATCTTCTGGGAAGATTTATAGAGTACAAAAACATTTGTAGAAATACAAATGATGCTAGACATCACCACTTGAAACATATCACAATTTTTTGATAGGAAAGTATTAAGTATGGTTGTTGTCAAGGATGATGTGCATGGCACCCTTCCAAACCATATCAAGATCTCCAATCTTGGAGAAGCGAAAATACTTAATGTTGTGTTCATGGTTTGTGTGCAATTGATGAAGACACATGATGACAATAACAAACGCTTTATTCTCTTTCTCCTACAACCAAGCAAAAAGCAAAAGGCACGCAGGCCTTTTATAGGGCCAGAAACCCAGATAGTGTTAACCAATAGGAATTTAGTATTTTCGCGCCTTGCGCATGCGCACAAAGCTGGCGCCGCTCTGTCTGGTCCCGGGTCGCTTTTGGAATGCCCGGGACCAATTGCAACTCTGAGCCTGCTTTCAGCTCTTGCAGGCTCAGGACACAACACCCCTCCCCCCTAATGGAACACACCTAGCTTACGTACCGGTGCATTGTGCAATGCAGTGAGAGTGATATACAGATACATTATCCAAATGCAAGGAGGGTGGAAATGCTTGGGTCTGCATGCATGTCCCTTCAGCCTCCTCTCAGCTGGCTGGTGAAGTCTGTCCACCTCCTCTTCAGGATCTGCTTCTGATTCTTCTCGAGTGTCCTCTTGATGGATGGTAGCTGTGGCTGGAGGGTTCCTGGCGAGCCACAAAGCCTTCACAGCCCCGCCTGTTGCTTCCTCCGCTGCCACCTCTCGTAATGCGTCTTGGAAGGAGACATCTTCTTTTGCAAAAATCTTCTGTTGTAAGTCTCTGCTTCTTAAGCCACATACGAAGTGATCTCGCAGCCTTTCTTCCAGATCCTTGAACTCACAAGGCCTGGCCGCTTGCCTTAAGGCAGCAATAAAGTCCACAGCAGATTTACCCGGCCTCTGGTCTCTCTGCTTGAATGCGTGCCTCCAAGCAATGACGGATAATTTCGGGTGGAAGTGTTCCTTCAACATTTTTTTCAAGTCAGCATATATTACTGACTCCAGAAGTGCAGGGCCACCAGATTTTCTGCAATGTCAAAAGCTTCTTGTCCGCAGGCACACAAAAGAGTTGCTGCCTTCAGGCTGTCTTTTCTTATCTGATTTACTCTAAAGTAGTTCTCCACCCGTGCTACGTAGGAATTCCATCTCTCTGGGTGGGAGACATCAAAATCAGTCAAGCAGCCAATCTTCAACATCGTAAAGTTTACGACCTTCCTCTGCAAGCTGATGTTTGGAAAAGGGTCCTTTTGCTGAGCTCACCCCCAGTGACGCTGTGCTGGCAGGCTGAGACGCTGATGCAGACACCATCTTCCCCCTCATCAGGACTTCCTGGGTGAATCCTTAATTCTTTTTTTATTGCTTGCAGAGGATCCCATCTTCGTCGCCAGTGTTGTGTTTGTGGTTCGTGTGCAATTGATGAAGACACATGGTGACAATTAACAAACGTTTTATTCTCTTTCTCCTACAAGCAAAAAGCAAAAGGCACGCAGGCCTTTTATAGGGCTAGAAACCCAGACAGTGCTAACCAATAGGAATTTAGCATTTTTGCGCCTTGCGCATGCGCACAAGGCTGGCGCCGCAACATTCTGAGCCTGCTTTCAGCTCTTGCAGGCTCAGGACAGAACACTCAACACTGGTTGTTTTGGTAGCATTGTTACAATTCTCTCTTAAGGAACTTTGTGGAGGTTGTTGTTTTCCTCTCATTTGCTTTCAGAAAAGCAACAAAGACTTCTATCATTCTATCATTTCAGAATATCAGTGATGTAGACTATTTTAAGTTCTAAAATGTTAATTCTTCTGAAGTTGTTTTTAAATGAGTTAAAGATTAAATCAGTTAAATGAGTGCTTGATTATCAAAGGGTGCAAGTTATGAATTAAGTAACTAAATAAATAATCATTTTTGAAGTCAACTCACTAAATGTTGACATGCATTTTTTCACTTCTCTTTCAGGAATTCAAGTCAATGAAAACTGAGTTTCTACATAGATTTCACTCATGCTGTAAGCAGATCCAGGATGGTTCATCTATGCAAGAACATCTCCAGAAAACATATTTAGACCATTTTTGACAAATATATCATTTTATATGAATGATTGTACACATGCTGTGGGAATGTATCTTCTCACCAGATCATATTCAAACCTCCTTTTGAGGTTTGAGGAAGGCTCCAAAACTACGGAATATTCTGTGTAGCCAATCAAGCATTAAGTGATAACAATCTTCTCTTTCTAGGAATTTGAGTGAATTATTTTATCATATATAGAGTATGTGTGGCATCTGGGATCTGTATGTTTTAGCTGGATTTTAGATGGTGTCGCTGACAATATATACACCACTATGAGATATGAGAATATTAAAATAAATAATACACATTGAAGTGAATATCTGCAGTCTGCAATTTCCATCAATTTGAGGTAGTGTGAGGTTTGACAAAAGTGAAAGAAGTATACAAATGTTATGCTATTTTAATTGCAAAAAATGACTGTATTATTAAATTCTTTTGTGCAATGAAAGCAAAAAAAAAATTGAAAGAGGAATCCATGCATGTTTGGCTGAGGGTTCCTATTCAAATTGTAAAGATTCTTTCAGATGCAATTTTGTACCAAGAACTCCCTGTTCCTGATTAAAAGACTGACACCTTTATGAACAGAATCTGAATTCACAGGAGAGGCAATGATCGTAAACACCATGGATTCAACACCAAAAATAAGCAAAAAGAAAATTACCAATTCCTCAAATTCAAATAAAAACCTCTGCATCTCTACTGATGCATTTAAAGAGGCAAACTGCCCAAAAATAAATAATTGGGACTAACATATTATTTTCTATGATTAAGAACCAAAACTTAAATGTTGATAAAAATCAGTGAATACATTGTCTCTTGGGGGAAAATTGAATAATTTTTTTTTAAAATTCACTGCAGAGAACAATATTGAATAATTATTGAGGAAAGAACTGATGAGGAAATGCAAAATCCAAATGAGAATTAGAATGGGAGAAAGCAGAGTTCAAAACAGAAAGGAAAAAAAAAGAAAATATTATTATTTTTCACTTCCTATAAACCACAAATGTCTGGTAAATTGTTCTCTCCTTGCTATTTATATGTAATCATATTGAAAATATTCCTTGTGCCTTTCCATCTTTTTACTATGCAGTATTGGAGGACAAATTGACAGAAATACAGAGATGGAGGCAGAGTTATAGACTTAGAGAGTCTTGAGAAAGAATAATTTTGTAGGAGCATAAATAGATATAGGTGATCCCAGGTCATTAAAAATGAAAATTAGAAAAATTAGAGGCCAGCTGAAGTCAAATTTGATATATTAAAATATTTAATATATTTTCTTGCTCTGACTTTGTAATGTATTGGCCACAACTGTTTTAAATCACTTGCTTAATGTCTGACTTACATGCTGTATTGTTTAACAGTTGCTGTTACTGAAAGCCAGACTGGTTGTCTCCAAGCTGATAATGAGGTTTGGGGCAGGAAACTGTTACTTTAAACCTATTGGTTGCCACCTAGAGTCTAAATGTATAAATAGCTGTGCAGCAGGCTTTAGGGCTGCTTCTGTTCTGAGTTAATAAACTTGTTTGCTGTTTCAACACTCTGCCTCCTTCAATGCCTGAAGAACCGAAGATATAACAAACTTTATACTCTATACTGAGGTAACCAATATATCTCAAATAAGTAATGGCAACATATTTTCCAGTGTTATCTCATGGCCTATCTTGCACCCAAAATGTTAAACTATGAATTGTAATGGAAGTCATAGTGGAAGACTCTTTCCCACTACTATAGTTCCAGTAAGATCAAACTATTATCAAGAGATTGAGACCCTCATCTATTTTAAACAAAATTTGAACCTAGTTATTTCTACTTGTGACAAATACTAACCATCATATTATCGTGCTTTCATTATAATTATTATTATAATTATAGCATGGGGCTATTCTGAACTTTATCTATCTATCTATCTATCTATCTATCTATCTATCTATCTATCTATCTATCTATCTATCTATCTATCTATCTCCAGATATAGAGATAGGCCACGAGATATATCTCTATATATCTATATATATAGAGAGAGAGAGATATAAGTTTCATGTATAATATAGGAGGAAATAACTGCATGAACCATGGATCATAAAAGCGACAGTTAAGAAAGTTAGTTTTGGCAAAGTCAGACACAAGCAACCTAAAACTTGCAATTAGAACAGTGAGGTGACAACACTTCCTCCTACCCAAAGTGGATGGCCTTAAGCCCACCCTACACCCCATACTTCCCGGGCTAGAAAGGAAAAATGTATGAATTAAACTTTTAACTCACTAGATCTCATTTGTTTCTATTTTATCTTAAGCAATATACTAGAATTCTTTCTTAATGGCTTTCCTAATTTATCAGAGATTTCTATCCTTGAATCACGACCTGCATAGCTTTCTTTTGTAGCAATAACTGAGAGAAGCCTAACAGGCATTGACATTGATTCCCTAACTTGATTTCAATTAACATGGTTAAGAGTACCATAGACTACCCAGAGAATTAATGAGAATGTAAGAGTTGTTTAATAGATCATAATTTATAATCTAAGGCTTATAATGAAAATAAAATAAGAAATTCATATCTAAAAAGCATTTGGTGCTAGATATCATTGAATTTATTTGATCAATAAGTTGACTGTTTAAAAAAAGATGAGGCAAAAATATTCTCTGTGCTTCTTCCCAGCAGCCCCCTTCATTAAACAACCTGTTATTTGAAAAGGCAGACTGCAGATGAAGCTATTGACACATGTGTTTCTCTCTTGAATAATAAAATCACAGCTTGGAAATCATTAAATTCAGCATGTCCTGAATTATTCTGTGTGACAATTACATCTGGGGTAATTTCAATTTAATACCTCACTGCAAGTGAAAATTGCAGCATGCAGCCCTAAAAATGCTGTAATAATGAAAATAGACCCACAAAGAGCCGCTCATGCTACCTCAGGCTGTCACTGGATGAATGTTTTCTGCTGCTTATGGTGTTTCATAGGTCACCACATTGGCAACACATTTTTTTTAAATAAAACCAATAAAAATTCTACTTCCTTCTATACTCCCTTCCGCTCCTCTTTGTTATTGCTTTGTTATTACTTTTTTTTAAGAGATGCATTTTCAGTATGCAACATCCTACATTGGGCTTTATAGCCAGAAATGCTACTGTGCTATAAAAAACACTGTATTTTTAGGACTGGAGATAGTCTATACTATAACACCATTAAACACTGATAGATAAAGATTGCTTTGGATAATGAGAAAACGTGTTTGTTTGCATCCTTCCCATTTTATGCTCTTCACATCTATATGTGGATCAGTTCACAATTGTTTATCCTGTATTCTTTTCTGCATTTGCAATGCAATTTCCGATTGAAAAAAAGTCCTACTAAAATGGATGTATAGATAAAACAAAAACACTTTACAAAGGTGAAAATAGCTTGGAAAAACAATATATGCTATAATACAAACAAGGTTATAAACAACTTTTACATGTAAAATAAGAACATAGTTCTTATATTGGTCCCAGTAATTTCAGTATTCTTGGAGATAAGAACATGTATTTCTATGATGGTCAGATTTAATTAAAATTGCAACAAAGGCCTTCCTGATCCACAACTGTGTCTCTCAGTGTGGCCCAGTGAATGACATTTGGAAAGTACAGAGTAGGACAGGAGTACAACAGCATCTCTCATTAGATTAGAGGAGAACAGTTTTGGGATATCAAGTATAACCCTATCCTCCATGAGTTCATCATATTCTTCTTTAAAACGATTAATAAGATGATGGCCCTTGCTACATCTGGTGAGAGACAGTTACACAGTTTAAGCATTGTAGTTCTCCACATAAAACAGCAGTTCTCAACCTATGGGTCGCGACCCCATTTGGGGTCGATCGACCATTTTTGGGGGGTCGCCAAAGAAGGCGATCCGCCATTTTCTCCCCTTGGGGGGGCGCTGCGCATGCACGCCGCGCATGCGCGGTGCCGCCCCCATGCACGCTGCACATGCACAGAACGTTTGTGTGATGGGGGTCGCCGTCACACAAATGTTGAGAACTGCTGACATAAAAAGAGAGGAAATCTAGTTTATTTCATTTAACATGAGGAACACTGGTCTTTCTTAATGGTTAATAAAAAATTTCCCCACACAAGCTAAAAAAAAATCCAAAAAACTGAAAAGATAAAGGAGCCTTTGCTGCTAGAAGCCAGGGGAAGGGGTAGGTAGTGGCAGATTGCAGCGTAGGCTTGAAATAGTCTAAGCAACAGTATTATGAAAGTATCTTTACACTCACAATAATTTATATCCCCAAAATAAATGCATCTTTATATAACTTTTTATTTCAAGTGCACCTCTCATTAGCAAAAGGGGAAAAAAGTAATATTTTAACTGAATTCTACTAATTAAACAACACTCAATATTTACCCAACGTTACAATTAAACTGACCTGATGAGCAATCTAACATCAAATAAGAAACCTTTTAGGAATATTTCCCTTGGTACAGAAGTTTCTGTCTACTTTCTTACTCAGTGTGGTTGGCAAGTAGTCTCTTCATCTTGAATGCTATTTTGATGCTCTTGTATGCCTGTGTGGCTCATTATTCCATTATTGTTTTAGTTCTTTTGTGGATGGTTCAGTTTCCAAGACAGGCAAATTACATTTGTCTCATTGCATCTTTAATCTCTTTCTCCACTTCACTCTCTCCACTTTTCCTAGCAGGCAGATTTTCTAATTCCACATCCTGAAGTTCCAAATACAATGAACTGCCTTAACCTTAAAAAAAGTCATTAGTATCATTTTTCCTTCTCCCTCACTGCCCACCCCTTTTTCTTCTTTCCTACTCATTATTTTTTAATTGCTTCAATAACACCTGCTTGCCAGCAGCTCTTCCTCTGAATTTTTAGCATTCTCTCTATATATCCAACTTTCCAAAAGCCAGCCAGGGCAATACAAAAGTATTCTCTGCATATTCATCCGCCTTTGCAGAGTCACATCAGAAAAATCCTTCCAAGGACTGCAGGTGTGCAGAGAAAATCTCTTCATTTATCTATCACGCAGTGCTCAATTTTGTCCTCCCATCAAAAGATATCTATCAATGGCAGGTTACAAAAATGGACACCTTCATGGCACATTTCCCTAATACACATCCTAGACAGTCTTTACACAATGGCTTCAAGGTTAAGTCATTTTAGACAATGCCTATCTATTCTTATGGGTTTTGTTCCATTCTTTCAACAGGCCTGAACATAAAGACTCAGAAAGCTCCAAAGCCTTGATCATACAGGCAAACTTGGAAAAGTGTTTGTTTCTTCTGAATGAAAAACTATTCTTTGTTGATCTTGGAAAATAGTCATAAGTAGCAGGTCACTCCACCTTCATTTCAAAGGCAACATTACAATTGCAGTGTTCCTCAACAGTGTTTGAGCAGTGTTCCTCAAACTTGGCAACTTTAAAATAAGTAGATTTCAATTTCCAGAATTGTTCAGCCAGCCATGAACACTGAGTTAGAGCTGTAGAACTGAATACAGAAATAGACCCCTTCCCATCATGAAGCAAATGACAGTTGATTGCTAGAGAAAAAGGAATTAGCAAATTCACTGGCTTTAAAAGGAACAAAAAGCTAGAATATAAGAGTATCACCATGATTAGAATCAGCTTTCTTCTGAACACCATTAGCTGGGGAGCAATAATCAGGAAAGCTATGGGTTCATGTTCTACTCAGGAGTTTGCCAAGAGGCATCTGGTAGACCTAATGGGAAGGCAGTATGCTGACCTAGATAAGGCTCTGGTTTAATCATCTAGCTGGTCTTTTCTTAGATTCTTGTATCAATAGTATAAGTCATGGTGCATTAGAAGTAAGAAGGAAACTATATTCCATGTATCCTGCAGAGAGCTGTTTTTGATTTAGGAGATGTACATTTGTAAGATTTGCATTTGTTCTTTATATATATATTTTTTTTAAAATCTGCTTTGATTAAATTTTGATTGAAACACTAAAATGGTGCGTAATGAACCACATAAGCTACTGGTTATGGGCCCACATACTGCCAGTACCTATTCCTGAATATTAAAACCATAATATGATTTAAATTAAAGAGAGCTAATGTGAAATAGGGAACATATGGTTGCTTTGAATTCAGGCAAAAACAAATATTCCTAAACATATGTAAAATAACAATCTAAGCCTAACTTTTAATGAGGTATATCTGACAATTCATTTGAGCCTTTAAAATTATGTTTGTAGGTGTTCAGTGTGAAGGATTTTGCAAGTATTGTTTCTTTGTCTTTTTAAAAGGACTGATATCTGAAAGAAGTGGAACTTAACATAATAGTAGGGAGTAGGCCTAATAGAATTTAAGTAAGGATCGGATGACATAACAGTTAAACAAACTGAGCTGCAGAAATGGTGTAAAGAGGGATTCCAAAGAAAATAAAGGAAATTTTCTTTTAATCTTTTCCCCTCATGAAAGCAAATTCAAATGCTAGTCATTGGAGAATAGAAAATGGCATGAAACTGGAGCATTAACACCTTTTAAAGACATTGGGTAGCATGCCTGGTGGAATATAAACTAATACAAGAGAACTAGAATATCGTATTTTATACCTTATTCTGAGCTTCTTAGGACTTCTCTTAGTTACATGTCACATATATCCTGCCATGCAAATCTCTTGTGTCAACAACACACAGCAGCTGCACAAAGTTGATTGGCCAGATGAAATATGCCCTAGTCTGGCAAGCATTTTATCTAGCAGTGTGCAGGTCTTATGTTCAAGGTTAAACACATTTTCCTAACCTGCCTTTATAGTTTTGAATGGGAGGGGCAAGGGTGAGAGGGACATTTGCAACTGAATGCTTTGGGAACACAATGGTCTTGTGCCTCTTCAGTTGTTTTAATCAATACTGCACCATATATGTATATTTTAAAAAAATAAAATAAAAAGAATTCAAACACTGAGTTATAGTATTGCTGCTGTTTAATGCATATTAATTAATGCCAACAATATGCCAAACACTTGTTTCCCATCATATGCAGAAAGGTGAGGCAGAAATTATATTCTGCATAAATTCTAGACATCTCATGTTAGAAACAGAAACTATATAAGGTGGCATTTTAGAGCCCTTGTGCCAACATTATATTCAATATCTTAATTTTATCTTATTTTAGAGAATGGCAAAAGCTATGTAATCAGAAATATTTTACAACAGCATAGAACACAGTATATTTCACCTTCTCTGCTATAGCCCCTGCCCTCTGGAACATTTTCTCCTCGGAGTTGAGGGTGACCCTGACCTTGTTAGCCTTTTGAAGACATGGCTTTGTTCCCAGGTCTGGGGCCCTGAGGTTGTGAAGGGCTTCGTTTCCTGACTATATCTATGATGACATTTTTTCTTAGTTGCCATATATATCTAATTTCTATTAGATTGTAATTGTTTTTGATTGTTTTATAGGATTGGTTGCTGCCCAGAGTCACTTGCTTGAGAGAATAGAATAGAATAGAATAGAATAGAATAGAATAGAATAGAATAGAATAGAATAGAATAGTTCTGACATGTTATTCCCTGTTTTTAGCTTTGAAAAACAGAAAGATATAACTAGAATCATTTTTCTATGATATATGTATGGCTTACATAAAACTGCTCCCACTGATCTTCTAAAAGTTTCTGCAAAAACATTACTACATGGCTCATATAACAAGTACATACTTCATCGTTTTATTTTCCAAGCACAAGCCCTTCTGAATTTTGCTTAGCAGTCGTTTCAAGTTGGGTGGTTTTCATTTTTAACATGGCTACTTTTTCCTTCCACCACTGAGCTCAAAGCAGTCTGAATGAGCTTCCTGTCTCTTCTGTTTTCACAACCACTAAGGAACTTAGAAGAGGTTGAGAGACTGACTTTAAAATATCTAATAGGTTCATGACCTGCTGAGGAAATAAGGCATTTTTTTTATCCAATTATAATAGATATAAATTGGGATAATGGCAAAATGGATACAACAGCAATAATAATAATAGCAACATTAATATTATTTTTATGTTATTTATATAGAGCCTTTCTCCAGAGAAGCCTAGTGCAGTTTACAGATTATCAGTAAAAACAGTCTTAATAATCCTTCAACAATAAAACAAACAATACAGAAAACAATAAAAATGCAAAACAAAATCCAGGTGTAATTTTTAAAAAGTAAAACAATAGAATAGGCAATCTAAGGGTGCTTTCAGTCAACAATGCTTTCTTTTGCTCAATTAATGCTACCAATCTCTGCAGCAAAAAAAAAAAAAAAATCTACACCATTATATGGAAAGCAAGAACTAGAGCTTTCCATAGTTCCTTCTGTCATTTAGAGGTCATCCAGATATTTGCAGCCCAAATTTAGTTGCTTTGAATTTTAACTTAAGTTTTCATTTAGCCTTTAAAAATGGATTTTGCCAATTTTTATTAGGAGTTTCTATATGAATGAAAACCAACTAATTTATTTCTCAGATACAAACATTTAGAATCTACCTCCAGACAGAAGTATTTCATTTGTTCATAATGAAAATAAATTATTCTCATCTGCCTAGCTACCATCAGCCCTTGCTTCAACCTACATCACCCATCTCCATTGTATTTCCTATTTGTTCACGAAGTTAATTGGGTCTAGCCAAGGCATTAGAAATTTGAAAGCAGCAATATTAGAAAGAAGATGTATGTTCTTATGTTCTGTTTCATATACATTTATTTAATTTTACAATTGTGTAATAATAAGGTTTCCATAATTAAATATTTTAAGCCACTCTCTCTACAGATACACAGGAAAGAGCAGAATTTACAGGATCTCATTTCTTTCATCAAAATGACAAAAGCAATTTTATAATGTTGCATTGCAAGTTTCAGCCCTTTGGAGCATTTGCACAATGTTGTGTTGCACAGAAAAAGAGGTGAGGCTTGACAACACTTCTACACTTTACAGATGTCGCTGACAAACACACACACCATATATAATCAGACAAAGTTTTTAAGGAGAAGCTGGACAACCACTTGTCTGAAATGGTATAGGGTTTCCTGCCTGAGGAAGGGGTTGGACTAGAAGACCTCAAAGGTCCCTTCCAACTCTATTATTGCTATTGTTATTGTTAAAATTACAAAACAAACCTTAGTGTGATATTGTAATTAAGATAATAGACCAAAATATTACATTCTGTACCTCCACAAATTACAGAATTAATGCTGTAATTTTCCCCAGCTGTTAGATCAGAATAAAATGAGGGGGATGAAAATAAAGGTATTATAAATAATAAACATTTACATTGTTGGTCCCAGCTGTAGGAATAAATCAACAATGTAAATACATCATCCTACCCTGAAACCATAAAATGGCAAGATTTAATGGTGGGATTTCAAAAATACTGTATAACTGGCTTTGTCTCTGAGCCGTAATTTCTCACCTGTTTCAGACAGAATCCCCCCAGGGTTCTAGACAGGCAGACAGACAAAGGTTTTGTCCATTCTTCTACAGTACTGAAATTCTTGTCTACTGTTGAAACCCCAATAAGCTCTTTTCCATCTGCAATCAAGTATAGCTAGAATGAGCTCTTTGTATCAAAGAAGGCAATCTGTGATTAGATTGTACATCTTTAACTCTGTTCCCAGAACAGATTCAAATGATAATCCTATCATTTGAATTAAACAGCTATAAATTCTAAGGTGTGTCATTTGGATTTTAAATAGTTGTTCCTGTATTACATGCCACATTAAACACATTCACAAGTTTTTAAAAAGGTGTTATTTTTTTTTATTTGAACACTATAAAAGAAAGCAGCCAAAGATCTACAATTTCATGACAAAAGATTAGAGTGCAGTTGCAGACAAAAATAACATTTCTGTTTTACTGAAGCAATTCATTTGTGATATATTTTATATGCATATTGCCCCAAGATCTCCAAAAGGACTGACATATCCATTTAAACATAGGAGGAACACAGATAATCTGGGGAGTTGGAGAAGAATTGAGCAGAAAAAGTATATAAAAACTGAGAGGGGATCATACTGGGTTCAAATGCCTATATGCTCACAATTAGAAGTCCCCTGAATTGATCCACTCAATATTTGGGATTCTGTGAATACAATACTCCAATGACACCTCTCACATCTTTCCAGTCTTGTCTTTTGCTGAGAAACCTCTGATGAAAAGTATATTCTGCCCGTGCATTTCTGCATTAGCAATGACTGCCTTATTTATTCCCTCCCAATATTAATGTATGATAGAAAAGGATGTCTGTTGGGTCTCCGTATGAAAGATTTATAGCTCTTGACTTTATTCTTCACACAGGAGACTCATCCACAAAGGTGATGGTTTTTTCAAGCTAATCAATTTTTAGTCTAAATTTCAAAAGAAAACAAAATAGATTCTGATTCAGGAAATCAGGAAAAGCAACAATAACATATGGCTCAACATATGTGTTTTGTCACTTTCTACCCGAATGGCAGCATGACGTGCACTGGTATTCCTCAGCCTGTTCATTTTTTAGATAGTTTGCATTTTAAAATTTATATCACATCCGACCAATATCACATTATCTCAGATTGATGGTAACTTTTGGTACAAAGCTTTTAATGGATACTTACAAAGAATGTAGTCAAACCAAGTAAGGAATGCTTAGCTTTAAAAGAGAAGCATTTGCACAAGAAGACAATATGCTAAGACGCAGCTTATTTTCTCTAGCCAATCAGCTAGAGAAATAAAAACTATGGACTTTGTTTGAAGGGATCTGGTAAGCTGAAATATTTAATTAACTTTTGGTAATTTAGAAAGATATAAAAATGCCTCGTAAATTTAAGAAGCAGCTCTTTCCTTCACCTTGCTTGTCCTAACACAGAGAGTCCTTCCCATCTCACCCAGTCCTGCTCCCAATGAGACTGTAGTAGAACTAGGGAATGAGAAAAGATCTAGTCCTCTTGCCAGGTGGGAACTTCAGCTTGGACCCCAGTTCAGATAGGAGATATATATGCAGAGCTATCATTATCCCATAAATTTCATCTGATATGGTTTCTTCCAAAGTAAGCAATTTTGAAATTTTTTGTTATATTAAATTCACTGACTAGATTTTTTCCTGATCTTGGAGATAAGATTGAAAAGACAGAGAGAATATACAGTGAGATCAAGAGGCAGTTAAGTGAACAACAGGCTAAGACTGAAGCAAATGGGAAACTAATAGCAACTCTAACTGCTAAAATAACTAAAGAGTAACTAAAGAGCTGGTGTCCTGCCAAAAGCCTTGGACCACATCCAAGATCGAGAAAGCAGAAAAAAATGTTCCCTCTCTTATCTACAGCATAAAGAAGCTTAAATAGAAACTATTACAAATGTTTTTACCTGTTCCAGACAGAATCTATAGAAACTGCCTATTATGGGCCATCTAGATTTAGGTCTTTACAATCTATTGATCCTTTTGTCACTGAATCGCTTTAGAGAGATGATTAGGACAACATAATACAAGCAGCCAGAACCACAATATGTTTGGAATGCAAGGGGAAAAAAATATGCTGCTTCCAGAGCTGTCTTTCGAAGTAGTACAGAAGCACAAAAAATTCCACCAGACACATCCCATGGCTAGAAAACAAAGGATAAAGATTCATTATGTGACATCAAGTAACTTTTTATTTCACACAGATAGATTTTCTCCTTGATGATCTTATCAGGTGCACATAACTAGGAACAGAAATTTAGTTCAAAGCACTTCAAGTTCATTACATGCTATCTACATAAAAGAATCTGATCTATTGATGGTCAAGGCAAATTGGTACTAGATAAGAGTCAATGGAATTCAAGGGGGCTGGACTTAGCTCTCTTGTGGGAGCGAGCAACTCCAAGCTAATGATGCATTTGACCTCACCCTCAGACTCAGCCTGGTCGTCTCCTACAAATCTACCCCCTACCAAGGTCTTCCAATGGTGTGCATTCCCATTGTAATTGAGTTCATCTACCATGCTGTTTGTTATCCTCTTCTTTTCTTTCACCCTTCCTCTCTTGGAGACTTTTCCAGAGAGCTACAGTAGGTCTTCATTTAATATGTCCAGAGTAGGATAATTTGAACCTGATCATTTGTGCCTCAAATGAGAATTCTGAGTTGATTTGTTTGATCATCCATCAGTTCGCTTTCTTTTTGTCCATAGTAGTCTCAGGAAAGCCAGCACTAATGTTTAAAGATGTTGATACTCTTCCTATTCTGCTTCTTCAAAGTCCACATTTTGCTTTCATAGAGTGTCACAGGGAATGGCATAAGTTGCACAATTCTAATTTTTGTAGGTATAGCTATATCATAGCACTTGAATATCTTTTCCAAAACCTTCATGACTGCTCTACCAGGTGCTAATCTGTGGTATATTTCTTGACTGTTTGTTCCTTTACTGTTAATTGTTGATTCTAAAAAGCAGAAGTTATCTTTTTATATCAATGATATTTTCATTGCCAATTTTGGTTGTTCTATCTGTTTTTGTGAATTTAGAGTTGTTTAATTTTAATTTTAATTCCATGTTTCACTTTGTTTCTTAACTGTTACTATAGCTTACAAATTCTTTGTTTTGGGGGTTATCAGGATAGTATCATCAGCATGTGCAGATTATTAATGTTTCTTCCTCCCATTTTAAAACTACGGTCATCTTCTTCCATCCAGCCTTCCTTGATATATGTTCAGCATACAAGTTGAGCATATAGGTTGAAGTATAATTTCTTTTTGTATCCAACAATAAATGGCTTATCCTTGAAAATCAGTGCAAGAAAATTCAATGGTCCTGAAAAGGCTGTCAGTTATCTTAAACTATTGATGGCAACTTGTCCTAATGAAGGTATTCCGTATCATGCTCAGAAATGTTATTCTACTTTAGAGAATCACAGGCTTATCAATTATACATAAAGCATTTTCATTATTATCTCTTTATTTTCTCTTATTTGAAGTTTCAGGATTGGTGAGTAGGGAAGAAAATCTGGGTTACCAGCATATTCCTATCCTAGGAGTTCTAATATATACTGTGGTTTTTTTTCTTTTCATTATTTCTGTCTTTTTTCCATTTTTATACAATTTACATTTATTGTTTTAAAACAATACATCAGTTAAATATATTTCCATTCCTTTTCCTTTCACACATTTTGGAATGTAATTCTATGTTTTCTAGGGATTACATTTCTAAGATTCTTTAGCAATACCTTTTTGTAAAATGTTTAAGGGGGCTCAATTTCCTTAATTTATGGCTAATTAGTAATTTCCCCATGTTTATTTAATTTATGAATAAATGTGTAACAAATGGTTGTACTGACATTAAATATGTACTGATCAAGGATTTGAATGCATATGTACTTTTGTAAACCAATACCATGCTGATAGATGAAAACCTGAACGATTTGTAATGAATGTTAAATTGTATGTTCCAAAAAATAATATGAATCTGAAAATTAGAGATGAGGGTGATTGTGTTTGATAGGGAATATGGAGCAAACAATTGCAAATTGTACATAAATCGCAAAAAAAAAAATCTAAAGCAAGTAGATGAATTTGGTAAAATTATTAAAACTGATCAAATATATGGTTAAATTTTAGAATTACACATGCTCTAGAAAGGAAGCAGGAAATATGCAAATTTTTGCAAGGTATGAATATTTCTCAAAACAAGAGAAAAAAAAGTGGCTGTGCATAAGAGCATGCTTCTGCCTACTTCATTATATGGAAATAAGACTTAGATGTTCAGAAGTAACATAAATAAGATGGCTGCAGCAAAAATAGAATAATTAAGAAGGGCATGCGGTAGCAGAAGAAAAGATTCATGCTTAATGCATATGGATTAAATACAAATATGTAACTAGTGTAAAATAAATTTGTCGAAGTGGTTTAGTCCTATAGAGAGCATGAATGAGGTTAGAATTGCAAAACAAAATGAAGAGTGAATGAGTCAAGAATAGGAAGACTGCGAACTTCATAGTTGTATAGGCTTGAAGAAATCTCCAAAACAGTGAGGTGCCGGGCGACTCTGCACCCGGCTCTTTGATCTAGTTATTGGTCCGTCCGAATTCTCTACTTGGTTTATTCTTAAAGGGCACACGTCTCTTATTATACTGGTGCTTTCCGGGGTTGCTGTTTTCTTTTCCTTGGATCCAATCATTCTCTGTCTACTAGCATGAGCCGGTTGCTTTCGCTCACTTGCCCTTGTCCCCTTTTTTGGTTCTATTCTGGGGTCCGTCTGGCCTTCCTTAGTGGAATTGTGCACATGTGTGCTCAGGGGAGGGGATATGTTGGGTGGATCCGGGCGCCTATCAGGGCAGTCTCTGATAGATATGTTCCTACGTGTGTTCCTCCACTCAGGGATGCTGCCTTTTTCCATGGATATCCATGAGTATACTAATCCACTTCTGGTTGTCCCCCTCATCTTAAGGTCCTTTGCTGCTTGCCCATACATTGAATTTGCCCTTCATGCGCATGTGCAAGGTCCCGTAGCATAACTTTCCATCATTGACCCGTGGATTTCTTGTTTATTCTCATGGGTGGAGTGACTCATCTATCCCCTCTTGTTAACGGGGATCATAGTACGGGTGCCCCGTGAGTTGTCGTCCAGCCATCCGTGTCATTCACCCCCATCGTTATTTCCCTTTGTCATAGGGTGGATTAAAGTGTATATATCTGAGGTGTCTAGGGGGGATGTTTCTTGTCTCTTCTCTGTTTTCCTTATACCTTGGTTGTCACACAAATGGGCTATCTCCTCCATTCTCCCTTCCCTCTGATCTCATAGGGGGTGTGTCAATTGCCTTTGTTGTGAACTCAGATGTTGTTGTTCCCATGTCTTAAGTGTTTGGTACGCTGGGCAAAGTTCTATACAGCGATTGATAGAGTTGCCATCAGAAAGCCAGGCTTCCTTAAGTAGGCAGCCTCCCTTGGTGGTGTCTCTGGATACAGGCTGTGCATTGTTAAGATCAAATTCATGCCCATGATTGGTCATATGGGTCCAAATCTGTGAATACTGTTACTGACGTTTAACTGCTAGTGCATGCTTGTGCACTCTAGTTTTTAACCTTTTAGTAGTCTCCCCAATGTAGTTGCAGGAACAGTCCTTACACTTGATCCTATATATTATCGAAGAATTTTCTTCATTGGGGAGTGGGTCTTTTGGGTGCATGATCTTAGACTGTAAAGTTTGATCTGGTTTATGGGCCACTTCTATATTAAAGGGGGCCAGTAATCTGGCTGTTGCCTCTGATACACCATTAATGTATGGGAGAGGGATACGCACATTTTGTGTTGTCGTCCTATCGGCTTTTGTAAGTTTTTACAGGATCTATGTGGTCTACTATACTTCCTGATAAATTCAGTGGGGTAACCATTGTACTTACAGGTTCGAAAGAGGTGGTTTCTTTCTTCAATTTTGGTCCTGGTTGTGCTGCAATGTGAATCAATCCATCTGAATAATGTTCTTACACAGCTGAGGGGGCAATAAGGGTAACAAGTAGTGGAGCCATTCCAAAGACACGCCTGGTTAGCAACCCATTAACACACACAGGAGCTCACCCGTTAGCAAGAGAAAGGGGAGGGGGCGATAAGAAACAGGAACAACGAGATGACCAACCCCCAGGAGTTTACATACAGGCAAGGAAAGCAACAGGGCTGGCAACTAGAAGAACAGAGCTTGAAGCACACGCACTAGATAGCGCAGCAATACAGAGGCAAACTAAGATGAATGAGGGGGTGGGGAGAGATGACTGGGAGTGGATGAACAGCGGATCTCCAGGCATCCACACACGCACAAAGAAAAGAACAATTGGAGAGGAGAGGACAACTTTAGAAACGGCCCCTTTAAGAACTACACAGCCGATGCTAATGAGCGGACCCGATCCAGGGTCAAAGCGCAGAGGCAGCCAGGCACATAAAAACGGACTCCCGGATCCAGCATTTTACACCCTGACGATGTCGGTAGTGTGGCTTGGTTTTGTAGATTAAACATTTGTGTTTATGATTTTATCCTGGTGATCACCTTATTTTATTTCATATTATTTCATTCGTATAAAATCTACAAAAACAAATATATATAAACAGCTATGATCACATATTCCTCCTAGAAGCACGAAGCCGAAAACCCCAGCCTGAAGATGATGAATGGGACTTTATCGAAACATCGCCAAGACACTTCCAATTTTACGCAGGAGAAAACCCGAATAACCAAAGACACACACACACACACACACACACACACACACACACATATATATATATAATGCTGTATGTTACACCCTGTTGCCCAAATATGGGAGAGAGAAATCTTTTGCCTTGTATCAGCTCAAACTAGAGCCATCCACAGGCAGCAGTCAAAACTGTGACATCATATACATTTCTAAAATTTGGATTGCTAGCAAAGAATTAAGGGAGAACTGGAATAGCTATTTCAAACTCTTTAGCTCTTTTCAACCAGACATACCCTTCTGTGATTCGAACCTGGGCTGTCTGCATGTTAGGCAGCTGTATTAACCTCTAGGCCACAGGCTCTGTCTCACTTTTGCCAGCTGTGTTAGGGAGGGAAGAAACAGGGGAGGAGTTATCTAGAATGCTGTATGTTACACCCTGTTCTTTGCTAGCAATCCAAATTTTTTTTTATATATATATATAAAATCAAACAAATAAATGTGAGCACCAGGTGGCTAATAAACGTGAGCACCAGGTGGCTTCATGCTTGTGCAAGCAAAGTGTGATTGGAGCTGCTGTCTCTCTATATATATTGGTGGGGGTGTGTGGAGTGCTGGCTTAGTTGCTGTAGGTGGATTGGTTGGCTGTATAGAAGCTATTGTTTGTGGATTGTTTGGCTGTTTTGTAACATCCTGAGTAGTTGAGGTGCTGGCTGTGTGCCCATTAGTCTTTTGTGTTGTAACGACCTGGATAATGGGTTGTGTAATGACATCCTGTGTATCACACTAGATAGGGAAGTGTGTAGTGCGGTGCCTCAGGGCTCTGTTCTGGGCCCAGTGCTCTTCAACATTTTCATCAACGATCTGGACAAGGGGATAGATGGGGAACTCATCAAATTTGCAGATGACACCAAGCTGGCAGGAATAGCCAACACTCCAGAAGACAGGCTTACGATACAGGAGGATCTGGACAGACTTGAACACCGGGCACTATCTAACAAAAAAGAAATTCAATGGTGAAAAAAGTAAGGTTCTACATTTAGGCAAGGAAAACCAAATGTACAGGTATAGTATAGGGCGTACCTTGCTCAATAGTAATAACTGTGAGAGGGATCTTGGAGTCCTAGTGGACAATCATTTAAATATGAGCCAGCAGTGTGCTGCAGCTGCCAAAAAAGCCAACACAGTGCTAGGTTGCATTAACAGAGGGATAGAATCAAGATCACGTGATGTTTAATACCACTTTACAATGCCTTGGTAAGGCCACACTTGGAATACTGCGTCCAGTTTTGGTCACCACGATGTAAAAAAGATATTGAGACTCTAGAAAGAGTACAGAGAAGAGCAACAAAGATGATTAGGGGACTGGAGACTAAAACATATAAGGAACGGTTGCTGGAATTGGGTATGTCTAGTTTAACAAAGAGAAGGACGAGGGGGGACATGATAGCATTGTTCCAATATCTCAGGGGCTGCCACAAAGAAGAGGGAGTCAAGCTATTTTCCAAAGCGCCTGAAGGCAGGACAAGAAGCAACGGGTGGAAACTAACCAAAGAGAGAAACAACCTAGAACTAAGGAGAAACTTCCTGACAGTGAGAACAATTAACCAGTGGAACAACTTGCCTCCAGAAGCGGTGAATGCGCCAACATTGCAAGTTTTTAAGAAGAAACTGGACAGCCATTTGTCCGAAATGGTATAGGGTTTCCTGCCTGAGCAGGGGGTTGGACTAGATGGCCTCCAAGGTCCCTTCCAACTTTATTATTATTATTATTATTATTATTATTATTATTATTATTATTATTATTATTACAATAACTCCAACAAAGCCAACCAATCCATCTACAGCAACTAAGCCAGCAGTCCACACACCCCCACCAATATATATAGAGAGACGGCAGCTCCAATCACACTTTACTCACACAAGCATGAAGCCGAAGACTCCATCCTGAAGATGACGAGTGGGACCTCGTCGAAACACAATAAAGCTCAGAAAAGTTCTATCTATCTGTCACATCTTTTTGAAGCCCTTTGGCATAGCGATGAAGATATGTAGAAGATACTATATAGGAGAGGAATTAACAATTTGGGAGGAGTTCTGATCCTAGGTAGATTTCTTCCTAAGGCCAGTCTGAAGAAATTAGAATGCTACAGCATTTGTGAGGACTTTTTATTAGGAATCAAAATATCAAGTTTTGAGTTCAAAGAAAGTCAGGCCTCCAGAGTAGCTTTGCAGCGCAACCTGGCAGCATTCCTGTTGCCCAAGTGAGCCAGATGACATTTCACTGGCTAAGGATATAAAAGCTACTTAATGAAAGCTGAGAATGTTTTGATTAAGAGGCTTTGCTTTGATTACAAAAAAAAATCAGATATCAGAGACAATTTTTCACTTGGGGAAATTGCAGAGCTAGGTGAGTAATGGGACTTCTACAAAAAGAGATTTCAATCAGAGGGTCCATGGATAAGAATCTGCCTGTGGGCTTTTGTCTTTAGGGGAACCTTTATGATTGTTACACTATTTTGTGTTGCCCAATTACTCAGAAAAAAAGGGGAAATTGTTTTCTCTTTATTTGAATACTTAAAGTTGGAGAAGTAATAGTTTATCAAGGAGTTTTATAAGAAGAATTACAAAGTTCTCAGTATTTATTGAGGTATACAGGTAATCTTTGACATATAATTGTAATGAAACTTGTCCATCACATTCATAAGTCATGATGGTTGTAAGACAGGTCACCCACATGACCAAGCTGATATTATTACCTTTTTTGCAGCAGTCATTAAATTACCACCGAAGCTGTTAAGTTAATCCATTGTTCACTATAAGCATTTATCCTGAAAAGTGGAAGTAAATGCCAGTTTTTGGCAAAATACTTGTAAAACGTAGTTACATGACCACAGGAATCTACGAAGAGTCATTAATGCAGACTGGTTGCCAAGTGCTCCAAACGCAGTGATATGATGGGGGGGAGGGACTTATTGAAACTTTGGAACTGGTAGTAAGTACCCCCAGGCAAGTAGTCCATTGTAACTTCAAATGTCACTAAAGAACTGGTTATAAGTTGAGAACTACCTGTAGGTCTGAGGTTGATTTCATTTATAATGGGCTTCCAGAATTTAGTCATAAAGGGATTTGGGCTAGTCAACAATATCTGGCAAGACTAAATGAAGAAGCATGATAGCAATACTGTTGGCTGGACATTTGATTGATTGATGCTATTTCATATATTCAAATGAGTTTGAATTTTACTGCATCCTAAGATTCACCTGGCATCCTAAACAATCTTCAGCCAATGAAATGTCAGTTTGTCTTGCTTGGGCAGCAGACATTTGATCCATAATGATTATAATTATATTATCAGGAGAACAAAATGGCTACTGAGGGAACACTGCTCCCAAATTGAAAATGAATGGGCCAGGGGTTAATGATAATTGAACAATTATGGTATAATTCCTTTTACTTCATTTTTGAGTAATTTATTTTATACAAGTATATACTTCATGCTCCACTTTCAGAAATACTGTCCACCCTCTGTAATTATGTACCCCCACCGACCACGTACTCTTGATAAAGTTATAAATACATTTAATCACAACTCAGAATAATGGCAATATTCCATACACTCCTCTGATAACCAATTAACTCAATCAAAAATTTTACTTCCATAATAAAACAACAATCTTGCCATAAAAGAAAGGCACAGAATTTCCCAGTACTATAGGAAAACCAGACTGTATCTCTGATCAGGGGATGAAACAATACTTTCCAGATACTATCAGACTTCTTTGAACAAGCATGACCAATTATATTAAACATAGTATGAGCTGAGAGGATAGATCTAATTGTGCATTCTTCCAATTTTTTTTAATGTACATGTTGTATGCTTCTCTTTAATGAAAACAAAATCAAAGAAAAAAAGTCCCTATTTAAAACAACAATCTTCAAACCAAACAATGTATATGTATACACACACAACTTACAACCACAACTGAGCCCAGAATTTCTGTTGCTAAGTAAAACATTTGCTAAGTGAGTTTTGCCCCATTTTACAACTTTTCTTGCCACAGTTAAGTGAATCACTGCAGTTGATAAATTAGTAATGTGGTTGTTAAATAAATCTGGTTTCCCCATTGACTTTGTTTGTCAGAAGGTCGCAAAAGGTTATCACATGACCTTTGGACACTGCCACTGTCATAAATATGAGTTAGTTGCCAACCATCTGAATTTTGATCGTGTGACCATGGGGACGCTGCAATGGTTGTTAAGTGAAAAACAGTCATAAATCACTTTTTTCAGTGATGTAACTTTGAACAGTCATGAAACAAACTGTTCAACTATAACAGGGTACAAAACTGAATTGGTGCAGAGTACTGATATTATTTGTTCTTAGATGCCTTTATTTAAAAGAGAAAAAAACAATTTATTAGCAATGAAAACTTACAAAATATTATTAATTGCTCCTACAATTTCTTATTAAATGTATAGAGATGACTTAACTCCAGGGATATAGGCCTTCTTCATTTGACAAAAAGGCTAAGACAAAAGCAAATCTTAAGTAAACAATTTCATTCTCACAGAATTACTTGAGTCTTATTATTAAAGCAATCGAAGATGCATAATAACTCTGAGACAAATGATCGATATAGTGGAGCAATCAGACTTGGGAGCAATTCCATGGGGGGGAGGGGAAGTGATCAATAGCAGCAGTATTCAAAGGCCCAAAATAATGATAAGGTAACAGGAATTCTACTATAGAAAAGCAAAGAATAAAATTTAGTTACCTTGTCTTTCCAATTGTTTCACCTTTTGTGAAAGACACACCAAAAGGGCATCTAAGCTTGGCTTTTATCCATAAGGAGATAAACATAAAATAATGTTTTGAAAAGAAAGGGAAGCTTAAAATATAATTGCTATGTTTTCTACTCCTTGAAATTTAAGCTTGACCAAACATGAGTAAGTATTGGTCTTGCTGCTGAAACACCTTGAATTGATAGCCATTTTCTTCTCCAAGTTCCAGTTTGATTACAAATTTTCAAAATGAAAAGATTAGCATTTAAACTGTCCATAGAGTGACATCATGCCAAACTAGGAGACCAACCAATTAAAGTTTTGCAATGAGTATTTTTGTCTACTTCAAAAGATTGATATGAGATTTTTAAAATGCAAGTTTTGTTCTATCAGAGGTCATTTAAGAAACATGCAATGGAAAAAATCTATCTGCGGCTATTATTTATATTAATATTTCGATTCTAAATGCTGAATGTTCTCCATATATACAGTAGCTTTATTCTTTTAGATAATCAGCCCAAAACCTCACAGTGGGCCTTCATTATCAACTTTTCTGCAACCTGGGTCTTTGCATAGGACTGAAATAAAAAGAATATATTCAAAACTTTGAACAAAGAATAGAGATTAATTCCTTTGGTATACCTTCTGCCTCAGAAACCAAAATGAGAAAATATGTGGATTCATGACTAGCTAGAGAATTTTGCATTAATATTTTCTGTTTAAAATAATTAGTTTTATAATATCCTAATAAAGCATTGCTTCCTTTTTCTTTAAATAGGACTGTATAAACATCTCCACATCAACCCCATATTTTTTTATATCATTAGACTGTTTTTTATACTGCATTATTTTTTAACATAGTTTCTAACTATAACTAAAAAGTTTCCAAATTAGGTGACCGGCGCTGGATCGTGCAGTGAGAGAGTCTCCCACCCCAACATATGGACGCTGGAATAGAGGCTATGGACTACCCACGCATGGAGAAAGAAAGGGAGGGGGTGCCCGATATGGACGATCCATGCACCGCCCAACAACCCCATGTGAGCCTCACACCCCCCCAGGAGGGAGGGAGCGATATTAATAGAGCCGGAACACCTAAAAGACTTAATGCTAAAATCTCGGGGTGTGCGGTTGCCCATAGCAATGAAGAGGAGCGTCCCATGTGGAGAGGGGAGAGAAAACATAGAATGACAACCCGCTCGATCAGCAAGGGGAGGAGTAATGAGAGCGGTTTGAGTGCCAAACAACGGGAGGGAACGTATGTAAGGAAGACTGAGGTGGGGAATAAAGACTTGATTGTTGAGGCATACCATACCCGGATAGGAGCTGTTAACATGACAAAGGAGGAGAGAGATACACAATTGGGAAGGGATATTAACCCACAGTTAGTGGAGCCCTATCCCCATTGAAAAACACAAGAAAACATCAGATCAAGTCCTCCCCCCAACACGGCAGACGTTGGTATTATCGGAAGAGGAGGGGATGTAAGGTTACTAACGCCTCTAAAGACCAATAGTGGAGGGATAGGGAAGAGCATCCGAAGAAAAGAACATAATGTTATAGACACATCTTGGCTTTCAACTGGCCAATCAGGGCCAGTAACACAGTCTAAGAGCCGTGCGCAAACGTTACTTGAACCTACTTAAACCACCTTTACTGTAATGGCCTTTTAGCCGTGACGATGCTGGGGAGTTCCCCCAGCGAAAGCTTGGCAACTTTTTAGTATTAATATATTTTTAGTAAAGTATTTTTACTTCAACTCTCCCGGTGATCGTGTTTTATTCTTTTATTTGTAATTATGCCCGGGAGTCGTATTTTTACCAATATTCTTGAATATATATATATGAATGCACTGAAGCTAGCACACATATATATGAATATATATATATAATATATATATATTAACTAAGAAGCAATATATTCCAAGGCAGAATAACGATGGGTTAGTTAGTGTCTCTATCACCAGGTACTGCAATGTTCACTATCCTGACTTTTTTGTTTTTCTTATCAACAATGATTAAACCTGGGGTGTTATGTGGCAGATGCTTGTCTGTTTGAATTCCACAGTCCCAGACCACTTTAGAGACTTCATTTTCTATTATTTTATTTATTTTGTGGTCCCACCAGTTCTTCCTTGCAAGCTAATGATATTTCTTGCTGATATATTTCAATGCACCATTGTTGCTTTGTCATGTGTTGTTTGTAATCAATCTGTATAATCTTCTTGCAGCAGCTAGCTAGATAGTCCACTTTTTCTTCAGTTTCTTTGCAGAGGTGGTATCTCTTGTCTGTTCCTGTCTTTTCAATTCTGGTTTTGCATGTATTTGTTCATAAGGCTTGGTCTTTTGTAGACAGAATTAACCTCCTTCAGTTTTCTTGCCTTTAACCATTGCTAGTTCTTATTCAGTTCTTTGGTTGCTAGTTTTTTTGTATACTGTTGATATAATACTTTGCCTAATCATGTCTCTTTTTTATTCTTCATTTGGTCTTTATTGTAGGCTAGTTTAGTCTCTTCAGTATTTACTAAGCCTTCAAGGTGTGCTAGCTTCAGTGCATCTTCTTCACTGTCCTTCAGATATTCTTACAATGCCCTAACAGTAAGAACAATTAACCAATGGAACAGCCTTCAGAAGTTGTGGATGCTTCATCGCTGGAGGTTTTTAGGAAGAGATAGAACAGCCGTTTGTCTCAAATTGTATAGGGTCTTCTACTTGAGCAGAGGGTGGACTACATGACCTCAAAAGTACCTTCCAATTCTATTCTGATTGTATTTGTAGTTATTGTCCTCATCCAAACTCTTGATGTTATTCCCATAGCACTTCTTGATTCCTTCAGTTTTCATTATTTTTCTCCCTGCTGATGGTAAGAATGACACATTTCTCCAGTCAAAACTCAATTGCAATATCCTGATTGTGTATAAAGAGTGTTGACTAGCTCTTCTATTTCAGATGATGTTTTTCCATACAGCTTCAGATTATCTGCGTAAAGGATTTGGGGTAGCCTGGCAGATGTTTTTGAAGTTTGATAGCCATGGCCTGACTTGTTCAGCCATCGCCTGATATATTGCCAGAGGAATCAGTGATGATAGTGAGTCTAATTGAAAGATTCCCCTCTTGATATTAAACTCTTCCAGTTTATCACCATCAACCAGCAACTTGGTTCTCCATTGTGCTATTGATCTTTGCACAATGCTTCTGATGTTTCTACTGACACCTGATGTTTTTGGACACTTGATCATCCAATCATGTGGCAGGGAATCAAATGTGTTCTTGAACTCAATCCAAGAAATATTCATGTTGGTTTTCCTTCTCTTGCAGTTTTCCAAAATCAGCTTGTCAATTAAGAATGGATCTTTTGTGCCTTTGTTGATTGCTCAGATGGAAAAATCTTGTTTGCAAAAAGATGCTGTTGGACTGCATCAGCTACCACATCAATTAGCATTTTAAAAGTTGTTGGTAAGCAGGTAGTGGCACATAGTTTCTTGAGGATGCCTGATTTGTTGGATCTTTCAATATCAGATAGGTTTTGCCAAATGTTAAGCAACCTGTAATTTTACCTCACTGCAGTGCCTTGTTAAATTGTTGGCAATGAGTGGGTAGAGTCAGATGTTTCAACCAAAACCCATTCAGTTTACCTTCACCTGCTGCTGACCAATTCTTGAACTTCCTAGCCCTTTTCTCCATCATCTCTATTATCATTACCAGTTATTTCATTTCAGCTCATTTTTTCCTTTTTTCACCTTCATTATCCAAGCTGCTTTCTTGTTGTATGGGGGGGGGGGTTGTCCCATAACTGCGCCCAAAACTGCATTGTTTCTTGTCGGCTATTGGATGGTTTATTGCAGTCTCTCCATAGATAGACTGGAAGAACATTTCTGATTCATCTGAAATTGGAGATTTTGCTTATAGTGTGCAATTTGCTTCATAGCCATTGATCTTCTTGGCTATGGTTGTTATTTGCTGCTTTTTAAAATTCCCAGTGCTTTCTTCATCTTCTTTGTTTCTAGGTGATATTTCTTGATCAGGTATTCTTCCTGTTCTTCAGCTTCATTTCTTTCACCTGTTTAGCTTGCTTGTATCTGATCTTAGCATGCTATTCTTATTTTCCAACCTGTTCTTTTCTTTCTTTTTTATTGATTTTGCATCCAGTTATAACTGCAGCTGTACACTAGTTGGTTTGTTTCTTGCAGTGAGCTGGTGTGTGGGTTCCTAAGGTTAGATTTTGCAACGCTGGTTTTAGCATTGCTCACAGGGACAAGTGAGAGACTAGACATTCTATATTAGAAAGACACATTCTGTCAATCACATACTGATAGTGATCAGCATTTGTTGTTCAAGTGAACAATAAATATAGTCACTGAGTTTTGAAAGCAAAGAAGTAGGCAGTGTCAAATTAAATGCTTTAAAACATGCACTGGTGAGAACCTTGATAGCATGAAATGGACAAATGAATTTTAAGCCCTTCAGTCTTTAAGACAAATGTTTCCAATTATTTTACAGCAGACAACCATCAGGATATCACTGTCAATGGACTTTCTGGAATGGTGGGTCACTGGCACATACCTAAGGATTTATATGTTGGCACTTCTGGACTTTATATATGAAGTTTGTGGAGGAATACAAATCTGGAAGAGTGGAACGAAAGTCAAAGAATAGAGAAGTCCATCCATTTATAATAATTTCTTGATCAGTCTCTTGATTTCACAGTTGACTGAAAATGTCTATCTCAAAACAATCAAACAATGTAAGCTTTAGCCCGCAGGTTTCAAAACCAATCACACTGCTGTTGTATAATTACTTTTGGGAAATATAAAACCAGGAGATTGTGCCTGTCCTTCTTGCTCAAAATAAAACTGGGAAAAGCTGGAATCTCCTGGCAGAAGATGGCTTCATGAGGTAAAGCAGTATTTGTTGCTTCAGATCTTGCTGAAAATAACAAAATTAGGAAAAACGCACAAACAAAACCCAAGGGACGACAGTATATTTTCCACCAGCCCCTAAGACATTTAATCTGTGTATATTGCAGAAGCTCTAAATTGTCAACTTTCTTGATTAGGTTTCAATGGCTTTCTGAAGGCCTTTTGGGGCAGGGCGTGGAAGATTTCTGGTACCATGTCCTTTATTAATTGAAGATAAATTATAGGAATGAGAGAGCCAAAAAAGATAATATATCTGATAAAAAAGAGCTATGTTAATTGCTGCCATGTATTTCTAGATTTTAAGACAGTTACATTGTTGTTAGTGCTTTGTAAATCCTCTGTTTGTGTTTCTTCAAAATCTCATGCATATCACATTTACAGTAGTGGCCAAAATTGTGAAAACCTTTTGGGAAAAGTGTATTTTTTAGGTTTGATGGCTAATAACACCACTTTTTTTGGGGGAGGAGTATCATAAAATTATATATCAATGGAAAGATAATTTAATCAAGAATGTAATGCAACATAGTTTGTTCAATTATCTGTACTGTATTCTATGAAATGTTATAGCCAAATTGCTTAGGTTGATATCAGGTAGCTTTCCTTCATCTGACTGTAGCCAATGAGCATGAGTGTTTAGAGAGCCAATCAGTTGTCATCTTGTTTTGGCAATGAGCAAATCAGATCACAGTAGGATTCAGTTATTGATGCTATATATTGAAGTTGAGAGGAGGACAATTGTCAGTGTGTTATATGATCGCGATCAAGTTGGTTGGGTTTTTTTGTGTTCTTTCATTTACTGAGCTTGTAAAACGTAATAAAATTAAAGTAATGGTGCAAAGAGTTGACTGGTTGCCCAGAAACCCTTCCAGATGTTCAGACTGGATTTGGCATTTTGTCTAACTATCGAGTCCTTACCAAGGACCTGGAATAGGCAGATGTGGATGTTTGATGGTATTACAGATATTGTCGCAAGATGGCAGCAGTTCCTAGTAAGGCTGCCTTTTGCAATTGACTAATGGCAAATTTGTCAATGCCAATGGTGTTCAAGTGGTTGTTGTTGTTGTTGTTGTTGTTGTTATTAGAAGAAAAATTGGTGGAAACTTAACCTAAGGTGGCATTTCTACTGTACACTTTTCCCAAAAGGTTTCCACAATTTTGGCCACTACTGTAGTGCAATTAATGGAGTTACCTATCCTTAAAACCTTAAGAAGGGTTTGATTTTCTGGAATCTTATAAAAGCATAGGTACAGGAATACATACAGTATATCTTGCAACTGTATAAAAAGGGTGGGTTATTGGGAGGGCAGAGGATATATAAATATGAATAAACATATCTTAAGATGTGTAAAGATTGATGGATTTGGTGAAGTGTTATTTCAAATTTTCCTTCTGTACAACTATGTCCAATTCTTGGAGACTGCCTGGACAAGTCTCTGCAGTTTTCTTGGCAAGGTTTTTCAGAAGTGTTTCCTTCCTACAGCTGAGAGAAAATGATTGACCGAGGTCATCCAGCTGGTTTTGTGCCTAATGTGAGACTAGAACTCATGGTCTCCTGGTTTCTAGCCTGATACCTTAACCACAACACCAAACTAATTCTCATATTCCTAATACATTGAAAGTGTAAATAGTACATACAGAAGTCTAGAAAGGTGACTCAGTGAATGGTTTTTGTGGAAAGTTATATGCAATGTGTGGTAGAGTATTGTTGAAAAGAGGTTGGTAATCTATATATCTGTATAACTGCATAAGTAGCTTTTTATACAGTACATTAGAGTAAATCATATAGGAAAGCAGTTTTGTGTGCATTGGCAGTCATAGCCTCCAAATCTTTACTTGACATCTGATAAATACATGAGATCACAAAATAGGCTACTTTTACTTAGATATTATTCCTAGGCTATACCCGATCCACTCATTTATCCATGATATCTATGAGAAAACATTTATGTCTACATAATAGTTTCTACTAAAATACAACTGATATGATAACACTTCTTTCTCACTTGTTTTATCAGAATTATTTACTTGGTAAGCTACACCTCCTAATTAAAGCTTTGTACTATAGTCAGAGAGTTGAGAAATAAACCCACTATCAGCAAAAAAAAAAATAAATGATGATGACAATGGAGGCAGTATACAAAAAAAGTCATTAAGAAGAATTCATCACAGTCATATTTAGATGCAATTCTTTAGGCAATATTATTTTGCCTTATTGTTCTCATTCATAACAGGTACACAGGGGGAAAGGCAGGGACTTTTCAGCAGTGGCCTCATTTCCATAGAGACCGTTACCAATTAAGTTATATAAAGACCCAGCTCTAAGTATGTCCCAAAATATTATCAATGCCTTTCTTTTAAGCAATGTTTTTTAGATCTACTGCAGCTTCTAGATTTTAATATTTAATATTTCAGGATAAGGAAATATTTATTCTCCTTGTTTGCTATTCATTTTTATATCTGTGATCATACTTCATGGGGAAGGATTTGTTCCATGAACAGCATTCTAAGAATATGTTCAGACAAGCACAAGCCACTTTCTATAGATACATATCTGATCTCACTCTGAAATGGAATATCATGTCACAATGTTCAGTGGGATATAAAAAAAACAGAGTTAAAGTTAATCTGAGAACAACCAAACTAACCATGAATATGAACACCATCAATTTTAATCTTTTATAAAGATTAAAATGTCATCACTCCTGAACCAGAGACCTGAAACAGAATTCTGGTTGTTGCTCTGAAATGGAGAACATTTTAATATATTGAACTAATCCCTATTCCACTTGAAGCCATAAACATAGTGAGTGGAGTGGGAAAACATAAATCCAGAGCTATGATCACAAGATACTACAGATATTGCCCATTTTAGGGATTTTGTTTCCTATCAACTTCCTATATATTAAGGGTTGATAGGAAAACTGGGCTATTAAAGAACTGCAACACAGCTCTTGGATGTCCCATTGGCACTGTATTATAATGAGGCTTGTCTAGGGCTTTCTGTTAGCAAAATAGGATTGTAACAGCACAGGTGGTAACATCTGGCATTTACTAAGCCCATTTACAGAACAACTAATAATGCATTCAGATCAGGCTTTCCTCATTATGACAAATAACCTTCAGATTGCTCTGGCTGTTGTTTTTTTAAGTCTTTTGTGCGAAGTCTCTCAGCTCATGCCTTCAAGCCTTCTTTGTCACCTTTATGCATTTAGAAATCTCAAGCCACCTAGTTTTATGTAAACTCTAGCTTATATTCAATAAAACTATTGAGAAGCAAAATTAAAATCATGGTAAGAATAACAACACGGATTACATTGATCAAATGTGGAATGACTTCAGCAATAACAGGCACTTGAGAGATTTTCCTCTCTGTTCTACAAATTATACCTGGAATTCTAAAGGGTTTGGATCTAATTAATTTATCCTTCAGTGATTGCCCTCTTTTATCAACAGTGCAGTATTCTCTGGCATATTGGTCTGCTTGTATAACAGCTCAAGATAGAACAAATCATACCAAACCTTACTTAGACAATAATGTTAGTAAAGACTCTTGGGTGCCTAGAAAACACAGACAACTAGGATTATAGGGAGAACAACAGATAAACACTATCAGCTGGGAATTCTTGGCTTGGCTTGCAGGAGAGAGCAGCTTGTAACAAAACATGAGAGGCAGAAGTTCAAAATAATCTGACACAACCATGCAAGCAGAGAAACTTGCTAGACTGCCTAAAATTCGCGATCTTTCACAAGAAGTTGGAATTGATTGACTGATCTTTTTTTCCCCCCAAAAAAACTTCCTTTGTTTCCTTGCACATGGCAGCAGCAGCGGATTGTGAAGGAGAAACAGCACGGTGCTGGAGTCAGGTAAGGAAAGAAAAGCAATTTCTGGGGGGGAGCAAAAATTTCTTTCCTTACCTGCCCCACTTGTTCTGAGGCCACTTTCCGTTCAGACGCATTGCTCTTGCCAATGGCCCGACCGCCTACTTCAGCACCCTCCCTCCCCGAGCCTCTGTGCTCCACCTGCTGCCAGCCCCCACCTCAATGCCCTGCCCACCGCCACCCAGCATGGCCACCTGGGGCTGCAGGGGCTGGCCTGGCACGGGAAGGGCATGCGCCCCACCTTCCCGCCACCATGCAGGGTAAGGTTGCTGCGCCCACCCCCGGCCAGATGCCCTCACTTCCCCCAAGCGTTTTTTTACTAACCTGCCTTTCATCTGCATTCCGTTTCTCCATTTGCTTCTCAGCCTTTGTCGCATGTTTGTGGGACTATTGGTAAAAAAAAAAAATTTTCCACCAGACTTTCTAACTTCTTGAGATCTCGCAACAAGTTAGAAAATCTAATGGAACTTTTTTTTTTTACCGATAGTCCCACAAACATGCGGCCAAGGCTGAGAAGCAAACAGAGAAAAGGAATGCAGCTGAAAGGCAGGTTAGTAAAAAAATGCTTGGGGGAGGCAGGGGCAGGTGTGGCAACCTTACCCCACACGGGTATTGATGCAGGTTGCTCATGGACAGGACTGAAGGACTAGGACTAGGGCAATGGCGCACATGCCCACAGAGAGGGCTCTGCATGCCACCTTTGGCACGTGTGCTATACATTCGCCACCACAGCAATAGGGCATGTGCTAAGTTACTATATTTCAGATTTTAGGGTTTTATTATACCTTTAGCTGTATGTTCTCTAGATATCTACCAATGGGCAGCATAGACACATTTTTCCAATGGACCAGGAGGTCTTCATTTAACAATTATAAGAATAAGAAATTTGGTCATTAAGTGAAGCAATTGCTAAGTGAAAATACAACTATGCTTGTGAATCTTACTTGAGCTTTCATTTGCCTTACAGACCTGCAAAGGTCATAACTATGGTGCAAAATTACTTTTTCTACACTGATGTATCTGGAAATGGTCACTGTAAAAGGCATTAAACAAATAACCACTTCTCTCTCTCTATCCCCACTCCAATTATAGCACTCTGGAATGAAGTAACAATAGTTCATAGTCTTATCAAGATGAACACTTCTTTTCAACTATTTGGCTTATGGCTAAATTCTGTTATGTTGTACACATTATTATATAGATACTCTGAAAAGAAAATAAAGCAAAATTGTTCTCCTGGGCTTTTTTTTATTGTTAATCATATCGTTTTATGATTCTGAAAAAAAGCTTCAATGACAGAATAGAGGCCATATTGAACTTAAAAAAATAAAAAGGGGAAATCCATGTATAATAAATGTGAAAGCACAGATAATTACAATTGAATACACAAGATGCTCTAATGTGAATTTAACTAAGAGAACAAAAGGAAACATACTATGATCTTAGAAACACCCATAAACCCACTCATTTGCCTTTCAAGACAGTGCAAAATTTAATGGAAAGCACAGGTTCAGATTTTTAGAAAAAGCTAATTTTTTTCCTTGGCGTAATCCATCCAGTTTTGTCTGATATATACAAAGCACAACATGTAGAGTGCTATTTAACTGGCACTCAGTGAAATGAGAAAGATGCAACTGACACTTACATAAGCTCTTTTTCTCCCAAATGAAAACCATTCCAATCACATGCATAACATTTGTTAAATTGTTCCACTGTCTATAAGAATCTTGAAGGAAAATTAGCAAACTTTACCTGTCCTTTAAAGGAAATTTTTAAAAAATTCAGTTTGGGTAGTCCTTGCTGCTTCATTTCTTAGGCTTGTTTTAGGTACAGCAATGCAACAAACCCACTAATATCTCAAAAAATCATGCTCCATTAGAGATGATTACCCTCCGCCTCACCAAAAAAAGACATTGAAAGCAGCTCACCAACTAACAGGGCATAAATTGCAGGATGATTAATACACACAATTTTTATTTATATTACTGGCACTCATGCATGAACCTAAACGAGCCCAGTTTGAGCCCTAGACTGAAAGATGCATTCAGAGGACTGACAGTTTGAACAGTTCCAAAGAGTAAAAAGAAAATGCTTGCACATTGAAAAGCAAAATTGTATTATAAAATTGTCATATTTTCATTACTGTCCTTCCTGTGACTGACCCATCACTTTTTTTTCCACACTGAGCAATTAGATTTTAAAGTTGCCTCTTTGCCAATAAATTCTCCACAGTTCCACTCATTGCCTTGTCTGCTTACTCCAAATATAGTTACCTTTCCAGTGCCTGCTAGTCAAAGCCCACTTAGAGGAGAATCAAACTGAGCAACCTGCCTTTTGAATACAAACAAGCACATCTTAGCATATATTCCATCATCTAAGAGAGGGCTTTTTTTCTCTCTCTTTTTCTTCTGAGTCCTTCTGTTAGTGCTCTTTAATGTATCTCAGGAGGATGCCCCCAAATCACAAATACTTCGAAACTGGTCTCTTATGCAATATTTCCCTAAACTATTTCCCTACAGGTCTTGCTTACCCAAAACACATACAATTTTACTGGGACTAAAAGGTTTCCTTCACTATTCAGGTTTAGTCTGAAAAATGTCGGAAAGTTTACTAAATATGGTACCAAAAAACAAAACAATGTGAGAAATCAATACAGATTGTAGAGACCAAATAAACAAAAAGCTCTGTGTCAAAATCTAATTGCAGCTAAATTTATAGAGAGAGTTGTTTTTATGGCCATAAGATACCTACATTCAGAAACTAAAAATGAATACAGGCAAGGCCTGAAAGAGAGTTAAATTTATTTAGCTTATAAATTAAATCTGCAGAGGTAAGCTGACTCTATAGGATATTAACTCTTTAAGGACAAGTAATACAACTGCCTGCCCTGAGGGAGGAATTCATGTCACTCCTTCACATGTTGGGGCACAATATTCATGGCACTGATGGCATCTTTCAATCTGTTATTCATATATAAACACATACTTCATTGATTATTTTATATTTAGTTTAGAACTTACATTTGATTTATTTTTGAGAATCTTTGAGTCAATCTGGACCACTGGCAACTTCATGCAGAAACCCACATGATTTTTTAGCACATTTTCAGAAGAGGTTTGCCCTGCCTGGCTGTGTGCCTAAGCAGGGTTAGAATTCAGATTTCCCTGTTCCCAGTTCAGAACTTTATGCCAAATTGGCTGTTACAAATTTGAAACATTTCTAAATCCCAATGATTTTCAAATACTTCCTAAGGTTTGGAATATTATATAGTTGAACTTCAATATTATGGTTAAGTTCAAGAGAAGTATTTGTCAAAATCAACTGTTACATAATATACATAAAAATTATATATAGTGCAAATTATAGAGTAGAAGTGTCACATTTTTGTTGTGAGGGTGTGTGGAAACAAAGAGGAACTTCTCTGTATCAGGCCAAGATCTAGTTTAATACCTGGTGTCACAGGAAGTTCATGAAAATGGACACTTGTCCATTATTACTACTTAACATTTAATGTTGCAGTCATGTTGCCTCTGATTAGGTAGAGAGTAAACAGTCGCCCAAATTAGTAACCCCAAACATATTTATACTACCTGAGTTTGTACCATCATTTTTTAAAACATCAAAATTGGTGGGATATAGCTCTATTTAATGATGGCAAATTCCATACTATACATATCTATCATTTCTTGTACTGACCCCTCAATCTCTTTGTATTTATTTTTAACACGTGACCCTAGTTCAAAGGGAGAAAAAAATTCTTTACCTTATTTTTCATTTTATATTTGATTTTTTTTGTATTTCTATCACATCTTGTTTTATTTGCCTTTGCTCTAAGCTAAGAAATCCCAGAGCTGTATTTTTTCCTCATAAGGCAGCAACTACAACCATGTAAACATCTTAATTGCTTTCCTCCTTTTGTGACACCTTTTCCAGCTTCGCAATATCTTTTTCCAGTATAGTAACTACATCTGTCCACAATACTCAAGATGTCTTACTGTAGATTTATATGATGGCATTACTGTACCAGCTGTGAGTTTTTTTATTTGTTTGTTTTCCATTTACTCTGTTGATCGTAGTAAATATGTAAACTTGGAAGAGAAGGGATAGTTAGGGAGAAGATACCAAATCCTATTCACTTTAAAGCAACAAGATTGCTTCCACATTGAAGACAAGTTGGATAATGAAGAACTCCAAAAAGCAAAGGGGCTCAAGAACCTCTTCTATTCTGCCCCTCTCTGGATATATGGACATGTTCTCCCCTTCTCTAGATATGTGTCCATATATTCAGAAAGTGGCAGAACAGAGGAAGTTCTTGAGCTCCTTTGCTTTTTTGGAGGTCATCATTATCCAATTCATTCTCAATGTGTTCATATATGTCCATATATCAATTCATTTGTTCCCAGCTTCTCTCTGTGTTCAAATGTATCCCTCTGCTGATCAAAAACAGTTTCCTGTGAAATTATTCCAGAGGACTTGACTATATTTAAACTTTAACAATAATTTTTAAATCAATCTGTCTCATGTGCACATGTGTGTACGCACACACATACATTATTGTGGGATTAATTGCACAAATATGTCCATGGGCATGCTCCCACAAAGGCCTTGAGATAACAAACGGACTGCTCCAGACACAGGATACATTCATCAGCCATTTGGACAGAGTCTGATAAGAACACCTGCGTAGCCTTGCATCTGGAGAGTGTCTGTTATTTGATACATTGTAACCACCCCTATATACGTCTTTTGATTACGCTGTGTGATGTAAAAACATTAGTAACAATAAAATAGGGTGTTGGAGTCAGCTCTGGGCTCCCATCCCGAGTCTCATTTTCCATGGGAGACCACCACATCTGGTGACCCCGACGTGATCCACTGAGGGATACGTCCCTGCCGACCCTTTACTTATCGCCTGGAATAGGCTTGGTGCACCCGATGAAGTTGCTGGCAACTGACTCCTCTTCGTAAGTATGGGGAGGTGGAATGTCTCACGCTCAAAAGCAGCATGTGGAAGAGCTGAGGCTACTTGGCAGGAAAAAAATATCTTACTGATCAGGAACAGAAATTAACCCGTCACCTTTCTAAATCTGAGGCTGTTAAATTGCTTGCTTACGTATGGGCTAACTGCTCATCCTATCCGGAGTCTGGATCTTTAAAAGTAGATACATGGAGGAAAATCGGCGCCGTCCTCCATCAGTCTCCAAGAGCCCCCCCCCAGAGATTTTGTGCCTTTGGAAAATTGCCTATACCCTGATTCAAACCCATGCTGACTCGCCTCATCAGCCTTTATTAGACCCTCCACCGTATAAAAGTCCGTCTGTTATGTTGGCCACTCCCTTACCCCCTGGAGCTGGTTTTAACCCTCCTTCGGCCCCTGCAAATTTTATGGATCCTGATAAACAACAAACAGCCTCTCCTGTTCCTGCCACGTTGTCGCCTGTCTCCCGGCCCGGAATCATCCGTGGTGCTTTTCAAAAGGCTTTAAACAATGGTGATTTAAGCGTTTCTGAACTATCCGAGACAGAGTTGTTCCCTGTTACTTACCAACAGACTGCAGCAGGCATAGTGGTCAATTGGGAAGCACTTCCCCTGGCTATGATCCGAGAATTGAAAAAGGCTACAAAAGATTATGGCATAACCAGTCCCTATACTAGAGGACTGATAAACTCAGTTGCTAGTGCATATCGAATGTTGCCTCAAGATTGGAAAGATCTGTTCCGCATGCTTCTTAACGGAACGCAATACGTAGTTTTTGAATCTGAATATAAAAGAGAGGCACAAAACAGAGCTAATCACCCAGGTTCACAATGGACAGCAGAACAACTCTTCGGAGAAGGCAATTTTGCTATCCTTAATGCTCAGGCTCAAACTTTTACTCCCTTTGCATTTCCAATTATTAATACTTGTGTTCTTTCTGCCATGGCTCGTGTTGATGAGTCTGGCACCCCGATTCAATCTTTTTCTGCCATTCGCCAAACTGAATCCTATGCAGACTTTGTGAATCGCCTGCAAGTTGCCATTGAGCGTCAAATTTCAAACAGAGATGCAGCAAATGAAATCCTCATAAAATTGGCTTATGAACATGCAAATGCAGACTGCCAGTCCATTCTTAAACCACTTGTTTCCAGTCCCACGGCCACCCTAGCAGACTTTCTTAAAGCCTGCCGCATTGTGGGAACCAATGCTTTTCAAATGGACACTCTTGCAGCCACAATCCAAAAGGGGAATCAACCCCAAGGCACTTGCTTCAATTGTGGGAAATCTGGTCATTTCAAAAAGCATTGCAGAGCCCCAGGAGGCGGCGCGGCTCGGCCCGCTGCCATCCCCGGAGCCAAGCCCAAAACTGTGTGCCCAAAATGTAAAAAAGGTTTTCATTGGGCCAATCAGTGCCGTTCCTCTCAGTCCAATCGGGGAAACTAACAGAGGGGTCTGCAGCTAACCCCTCTCCAAAGGCTGCATCCTTTTCAGACCTTACTTCTTCTGTTTCGCAATATTTTTCTGGCATAGATTTAAAATTGGCTTCTGATCTTTCTGTTACTTTTCCTAACCTACTCACGGTTGCTGAAACCCTTTATTCTGGACCCTTGCCTCCGGAAACAGGGAATAATTCTTCCCACACCTGTTGCTCGGGAACAAGGAGTGTTTGTCCTTCCAGGTATGATAGATCCCACGTATAGAGACACCCTAAAAGTCCAATTTTATGCCAATCTCCCTGTCACAATGAACCGGGAGGATACGGTGGAACGCTTGGTTTTATTACCACGTGCAGCACCATCCATTCCAGAGGCTGCATATGCACCTCACTCTGGAAATTCTTCCTCTGATTTATTGGCACTAACAAAGCAAATTACTCCCCAAAAACTGGTGATGCCTTTTTTAATCAATGGCATTCTCTTCTCTGGTCTTGTAGACTCTGGTGCGGATGTCTCAGTCATAAGAACAGCTGAATGGCCCTCTAACTGGCCCCTCGAATCCTCACCGGCAGTCAGGGGAGTGGGAGGACTTCAACAAGCAAGCTCCAGTAAAAATTGGCTTACTGCACAACGAATCACAAAAGGCATTTCTGCTAAATTTAAACCTGTCGTCCTCCCTCTTCACACAAATTTATGGGGCAGAGACTTACTCTCTCATTTTAATGCGAAGTTAACTCTGGAAGACTAATAATGCCTCCTTCACCCATGAAGCTTACGCTCCTTTCTGACACCCCCGTGTGGGTGGACCAATGGCCACTCACTTTAGAAAAACAGGAAGCGTTGCAGAAACTGGTATATCAGCAAATACAATCTGGCCATTTGGAACCAACTACCAGTCCTTATAACACTCCAGTATTTGTAGTCAAGAAAAAATCAGGCAACTGGAGAATTATTCATGATTTACGCCTCATTAACATAATAATTAAACCCATGGGTCCGCTACAGTGCGGAATGCCCAACCCAAATATGATCCCCAAAGACTATGATTTGGCAATTATTGATTTAAAAGACTGTTTTTTTACCATTCCTCTGCACCCTGATGACAAACAACTTTTTTCCTTTTCTTTGCCTCAAACTAACATGTCCCGCCCTACTCCTCGCTATCAATGGACTGTTCTTCCCCAAGGCATGCTTAACAGCCCCACCATATGTCAAGCTTTTGTGGACGCTGCCTTGTTGCCTTTTCACAAATCCTATCCTAACTTTTTGCTTTATCACTATATGGATGACATTCTCCTAGCTGCCCTGGGTCCTCCTGGCACAGTACAAACTGTCCTTCCCCAACTCATTCAGCTTTTAGCTTCTTATGGCTTTATTGTCACCCCGGAAAAAGTTCAGACCCAATCTCCCTTTTTATATCTGGGACACAAAGTCCTAGCCTCTCATTCTGTTCCAGTACTCCCTGCCATCCACCTTCCTTCTCCTCTCACTTTAGTTGCTTTACAACAAATCTTGGGCACCATAAATTTTGTGCGTCCATTTCTTGCGCTCACCACTGCCCAATTGGCACCCTTGTTTTTGGCTTTGCGAGGCCACACTTCCCCCTCCTCTGTTGTTGTTCTTAACCCCACTCAAAAACATGTTTTTGCCTTAATTAATAGTGCCCTCTCCACCCGCTGGGTGGACCGAGCCATTCCCAATGAGCCTTTGTCTTTGGCCATATTTAATACTCCCTCTATTCCTACAGCTGCCCTTCTCCAACATCAAAAGGGGAGCGTCTCCATTGTTGAATGGATTCACCTCCCCAATACCCCTCACAAATCTATCAATCCACTGCCATATATGTTTGCTCTTTTAATTACAAAGGGCCATTTTCGAGCAAAATGTTTAATTGGATTTGATATTGTTTTTTTATATGTCCCCATGTCTCTTACTATATGGGAACCTTTATTTGCCTCTTCAGATGTATTGCAACTTTCTCTTGCTGACTGGGCAGGATTTGTTTCCTGTCATGTTCCCTCTGACCCTCGCTTCCAACTCCTTGATAATGTTTCAATTTCTCTGCATTCTCCCATTTCCTCCTCTCCCATTCCTAACGCTGTCACCCTGTATGTTGATGGCAGCAAGACTTATGGTTCATGTGTATGGAAGGAGGGTGAACAATGGCACATAAAAATTACTCCTCCTCAAACCTCTGCTCAGCGTGCTGGAACTTGCCGCTACAATTCTGGCCTTACAAACTTTTTCTTCTGAACCTTTTAATCTTATTTTAGATAGTCTTTATGTATATAAAGTTCTCACTTCTTTATCTGATTCATATGTGTCACCTTCATTGGATGACTCTCTCCTCAGTCTATTTCTCACACTCCAATCCCTTCTTCATTCCCGCTCTACTTGTTTTTTTGTTGTATAGTATATACATGATTTTCAACCTAATATTTCTGCTACAGCCAGGAAAATGGAATTTATGCTACAAAATAATCCCTTACGCAGTGATGGATCAGGCACCGTAGATATTTGGGGTGCCCTTTGGTCCTGGCTACCGGATGGATCCTGGCTACGATCTTTGATTTCTATTATAGTAACCATTTTGATATTATTTGTATTGCTATGTTGTTGCATTCAATGTATTCCCTTCCTCCTGCAAATGTGCAAAAATGTTATGCCCTCCACTAGGAAGGACGCCTTAATTAGTGAATCAAGATCCCTTCTGGAACTGGAAGTGAGTAACATTAAAAAAAAAACACAAAATGAGGAGATGTGGGATTAATTGCACAAATATGTCCATGGGCATGCTCCCACAAAGGCCTTGAGATAACAAACGGACTGCTCCAGACACAGGATACATTCATCAGCCATTTGGACAGAGTCTGATAAGAACACCTGCGTAGCCTTGCATCTGGAGAGTGTCTGTTATTTGATACATTGTAACCACCCCTATATACGTCTTTTGATTACGCTGTGTGATGTAAAAACGTTAGTAACAATAAAATAGGGTGTTGGAGTCAGCTCTGGGCTCCCATCCCAAGATACCTGCGTGCGTGTCTCATTTTCCATGGGAGACCACCACACATTATATGTCTATACATACACACAAACACACATACACACACATTATATGTCTATACATACACACAAACACACACACACACATTATATGTCTATGGAAATTCTCAATCATCCAGGTCATAGTTGTCCCAAAGGTACTTTTCCAAAGAACATATCACTTCTCATCCAAGAAGTTTCTGGATGAGAAGTGAATTTGGGGGGGGGGGGCAAGAAAGTCCAGTTGCATTTTGGAAAGCACCTTTGGCTCTCTCCTGTTATCTAAGTAATAATGTATTGGACCTGGAACCCCAAGTATACATTGATAGGATGAATTCAACGATTCAGCATGTACAAAAACTAGAGTTAACCTCAAGCTGGTTAGGGATTTCTGGGAGTTGAAGTCCACACATCTTAAAGTTGCCATGGTTGAGAAACACTGCTCTAGATAGTACCCTTCTAACTGAGCAACTATCCCTTTGGTTAGTTTGCTTCTTGTCCTGCCTTCAGGTGCTTTGGAGACTAGCTTGACTCCCTCTTCTTTGTGGAAAACCTTGAGATATTGTAACACTGCTATCATGTCACCCCTCATGACATGATAGCAGTGTTCCAATGTCTCAAAGGCTGCCACAAAACGAGGGAGTCAAGCTATTCTCCAAAGCGCCTGAAGGCAGGACAAGAAGCAACAGATGGAAACTAATCAAGGAGAGAAGCAACCTAGAACTAAGGAGAAACTTCCTGACAGTTAGAACAATTAACCAGTGGAACAACCTGCCTCCAGAAGCGTGAATGCTCCAACACAGGAGGTTTTTAAGAAGAGACTGGACAGCCATTTGTCTGAAATGGTATAGGGTTTCCTGCCTGAGCAGGAGGTTGGACTAGATGATCTCCAAGGACCCTTCCAACATTATTACTATCATCATCATCATCATCATTACTTCTTGTCCTGCCCTCTCATCCTTAGAGAATAAGTCAATACCCTCTTTCTGTGTGAAAGCCTCTTGGACGACATTCAGTATTTTATGCTACAATCTCAGTTTGCGATCTTTAAAAAAGGGATGGGAACTATAGTTCCCAGCATCCTTCACTATAGGATATTGAAGTTGCTGAGCATTGTAGTTTGTGTGGAGAGTTGCCTATACCTTCTGTAAACTGGAGCTTTACGTTATTTGATCCCCATTGTATACATTATTACTTCCACAGAAGAATGGAATAAAGCTTATTTGATAAGAGGTTTTTGATCTGAAAATATAATTTAGCTGTGATGACAGCAGGAGAGAAAGGTCTTTAATGTAAGAGAATATTAGCTCTACTATGCTATAATGCTGGTTTTTATCCTCAGTTAACCAACTGAATAAATCTGGGATATGTCACTGCCAACAATCTGGAAGAGACACATCAAAATAAAATAACAAATCAACATCAAACAAAATAAAATATACCACACTTATTATAAGGCCATGTCACTGTAAATCACATAGAAAACGCTGTAAAAACAATGAATACTCTAATTATATAAAACACATTTTTTGTTAATGTTCTATATAATTTCCTTTATCTTTTTTCATTTTCTTTACACTTCTACCTCTTCTAAAAGAAATGCCAAGAGAAGATCAACATGCCACCAGCAGAAACTAACAGCAGTTACATATCTATAAAATCAATGTGCCATTTGGAAGGTGGAGATCAGCAAGGCTAACATATGGAGCAAGAAAACTGTGAAAACTTGTCTGAATTTGTTCAGAGGTGTCTCCTACAGATGGCAGAAGCCCTTAGCAATCACAAAGTGTTATGGGTATGTGTTGCTGTGGGCAATTCATCCCACTCACTGTAACAATTCCAAACTGCCAAGCTTAAATAGATGACTTTATTCAGGATATGACACTCTCTTACACACACACACACACACACACACACACACACACACACTCAGAGAGAGACAGAGAGACAACCAGACAGACAGAGACAAAGCATATAGAATATATAGCGAGATTTGCAGCAAAAATTTGTCTCTAATTTCATATTGCCTTTTTTAATAAATCAAACTCTTCTACGTTTTAAAAAGACAAGTTGTTTTGTAAACTATCAGTATGGTGTATAACAATAATGTATCATCAGATTTAAAATGGTTTCACCCAGTTAGAATTTGCTGGTATGTTTATGAGATTCTTATTGAGTGACAAGCTGTTATTTTTTTCCTTCTGCTCTAGGTGTCTATGGACCTGTCTCACAGTAAGGCATAGCAAGTGAGTGAGATGAAATGAAGTTGGACAAATGAAGTTAGGTGACAACAAGCTTCTCCTTCTGGAAATAGCACTTTCTGCCAGTATTGAGGAAAAGGAAAGTGGTACCCACTCTGGGCTTTTAAACAAGTAGGCTGATAACCAGGTTCATAAAACAGAGGAACAGGAATTCAGTAAAAAAGCAGGCCAAGGCTTGTATGTTAAGAATCAAGCAGGAGATACAACATTCGAAGTCCAAAAACAGAGATGAGGTTTCAACAGAAAAGAATAAAGAATGTAAGACTGACATTGGTGGGGTAGCATTGGTCAAGTTTGCATGTCATGCTGAGTTTTTATGAATTTATTTGTTTATGAATTAAACAGACTAGAATGATTGAATTCACACAACATACTAAGGCAACATGAAACAAACTACATTTGGCTGTGTTCATGGAACACACTAAACCACAATGTGATCACATTTCAGAAATGGTGCATTATTTAGATTTGATTCATGTTATCAATTTACAAATTGGTATATCTGAATTCAATTAATCATGGGTAAAAGCATCTAGCAAATACAGGTATTTCCAACAAATAACTTGTTACTGTATTTCTAAGCTTTCAGAATTGCACTTTGCAAACTAGCAGGAAACTAGTGCAAAGTCAAAACTTTCCAGTCTTAAGTAGGATTTACACACAAAAGGTCTTCACCATAAGGAACATCAGATTCTTTCTTGAAATGAACATTTCTAAGTCAAGAAACTCACTGTGGTATACTACCTAAGTCTCTTGTAGATCAGGAGGAATGGTCAATATCTTAAGTAAGTTGGGAGTAGATGATCCCATCATGTCATTTGGAGGGAAGCTTCAAAGTTCTCACATTACTCTTATTCAAGCATTTGCTCTAATTTGTCTCACTGATATAAGTTTCAGCTGAGGGATTTTCTGCACTTTTGAGACCTTTTCCAACTATTTTAAAGGAATAGAATTAAGAAAATAACCATGTAATTTCAGTAGCTAAAAAGGCAGCTAAGAATATAAAGATGGTATGTGTCTGGTTTATTGGAGGTTCTAGCATAAAAAAAATCTAGAGAATACAGAGATGAATCATTTCTAAAATAAACTGATTTTTGTTACGTACAGTGATATTTGTTCTCCACTATTATTAGAACATTAAATATTGAAATATTCTGAAAATTGTAGTTTAAGTAAACAGTTTTATTTTTTTTCTTTTGAAGTAGGGTATGCAATAATTATTTATGAGACTTTCATGACACTTCAGTCAAGAACAAACTCTAAGCAGTGTATGGTCAACAGTATGCAAAAAAAAAAAAGAATACAGTACATCATATGTACTATACATTAATATCCAACCATTGTGCCACATTTCAGTTAAGCACAATTATTTTTTTCCCCAGTCTTCCAGAATAAACATGTTTTTACAAGAGCATAGAGAAGATGCCATTCTCTCCTCTATGATCAAGCAATTCTATAGAAGAGGATTACCTACATAGAACGCAAAGGTCTACACCCACCACATCAAATATCTTTGTAGCTCTCTCTGTACATACTTGGATAGTTAGATTCCAACTAGGTAGGATAGGTGATCTCAAAGATATCCAGTATCTTGAATTGAACTGCACTCAGAAACAAACAAAAGCCAACACAGCTCCTGTAATAATGATGCAAATTAGCAATTATAGGTCTGTTATCACATAAGCAGCCACATTCTAGCCCAGTTGAAATTCTGGGTTGACTAACAGTTGAATCCAGTTCCTTATCTCATCTCCGGCATTCTAGTCTAGCCAAAAAAGACAAAAGGCAAAATCTCTCAAGTTATAGAATTGATACCATATAGGATAGTGCACATTTCCTGGAAAGCTATGAGTTCAAGAAACTCTACCAGACCCTATCAAATGCTACTATTCTTTCAACTTGGAAAAAAATAAACATTACAAAAACATGAATGTGACCAACTTCTGTTTTCCACATCATGTTAATTCCTCTGGAGCTGTTATCAACAAACAGCATTTTTTTTTTACAATTGTTTCTAATGTTTTCCCTTTGTAAGTGTTTTCCCTTTGTAAGTGATCTGCCAGGCTGACAATATTTATTTCAGACTTACAACCAGATAGTTATGGGTCCAATCTCTAATTAGTTTGTCTATAAAAATCTAGACAAAAGTTGCCCAGACCAATGGTTTCATAATAGAAACAGTCCTCATTTAACAATTCCTCAATTGGTAACAGTTTACAGTTACAACAGTGATGAAAAAGTAAGTGTGATAAATCTTCACATTTACAACCTTTGCAGATCAGCAAAGCAAAGGAAAACTGAAGTAAGATAGTAAGCACAGGTCACTTAGTAACTATTTCACTTAATGACAAGGAGGCTGGTCCCAGTTATGATCACTAAATAAAAACCACCTGTAAAGACTTCATTACTGCTTCTTTCTAAAGGGGCAGTAGAGAAAAACATTAATTGAATCCATATGCCATTTCCAACCCCAATAGATTATATCATCAAGGACAAAGGGAATCTTTGGGAGATTGCAACTTTCCAAGGGTTCTTAGACTCAGAATTGAAAAATATCCGTTACAAATTCTGCCACAACTGTGTTACATGCTTAATTCTAAAGTTATTGTAGGCTATAATCCATTATCATTCACATTTAAAAGATGAGGAACTGAAGATAATGGAGAGAATGGGTTATCTAAGACACTCTGGAGTTCATTATCAGAGAGATATTTGAACTCTATAATTGCCCGTGTCAGTGTAGCTTACTGGAAAATCCTCTCTCTCCCAAAGAGAAATGCAGAGGAGATGAGGAATCTGTTCTGCTGGCAGACATAATTTTGCCAATGGCTAGATACTATTCCATATAATTTTGCATTTTTAAAATTAGCATAACTGATATTACTGCTGTCTGCACTAAAATATAAAAAATGATAATATATCATGAATATCACTGCATTAATTCCTTTGGTTCAGTATGATGAATATTCACTCATAATTTGATATGAGTCTCCTGTCAAACAAAGAAATTATTCTACATTTTCCCCTATCAGTTCTTCCTCAGTTTGCTGAAATTCTTTCCAAGAAGAGTATTCCAGATAAATTATTCTCAGTAGAATGTAATATTTTTGAAACTTCTTTAGATCCAAAGTGCCCAATTAGTCTCTATCTTCCATTATAGAATTGTCCTCTCAACAGTCTACAATCTCTCTGGCTTTAGTTAAATCCCAAAAGAATCTATATAGTGGTAAAATTCTCATCATGACCTTTTAATGGGCAAACAGTGCATCATAGGGCAACAAATTTTGAATCAAGATATCTCAAATGAGCTAACTTACAGAATGTGGACAAAATCTGGGATCCATGACTCCCAAGGGAGTGAAATTTGAGGATGTTCAGTGCTACTGGCTACCGTTGTACTGCAGGGCTGCTGCTGCAGTCATGTGATCTTCATTTTCCACATTCCTTAACAGTTTCCCAGACAATTTTGCAATCTATTGTTCCCTCCCCCACCCAATAGAGCCACTTACCTGCCTACAGAGAAGGGAAGGGAAGGGCCCCATGCATTCTTTCTGGTCCATGCCACCCCTGCCCTGCAAGTTCCCATCACTTGTGTTGCCCCTTTGTGTGCCTTCCCCAACTCAGGCAGCACCTTTTACACTCTGCCTGACCAATACCATCCTCCCACAACTTTCCCTGACCTGTGTACCACTTCTTGCAACCCTTTCTCAACTGTACTGCACCCCCCAGACATTTTCTGACCCACAGAGCATCTCTTGTACAGCCCCATGAATGCTCTTACACATGCCGTTCCTTAACCAGGTGGCACCTCTTGAGGACCCACCCACATGCTTCTCAACCTACACTGCCCACTGTGCAAGATCCCTGACCTGCATGCCACCTCTTGCACATTCTCAAGCTCAAGCATCCCCAAACACCCTTCCAAATCCCCACCCCTATGCTCACAGGTATCTCTGTGGCGATTTATGCCATTCCCCCTCACACCCTCCCTGACCTACACAGTACCTTTTGCACAACCTATGGTACCCTTACCATCTACACCATCCACCTGTCATAAAAAAAGGAAATAAATGATTAAACAACTTCTTCTGGAGAAAGAATTCAGCCAATTCTTCTACCTGCCTACAGGAAGGGCCCCATGCATTCTTTCTGGTCCATGCCACCACTACCCTGCAAGTTCCCATCACTTGTGTTGCCCCCTTGTGTGCTTTCCCCAACTCAGGCAGCACGTTTTACACTCTGTCTGACCAATACTGGACAGAGAATTTTGAAAGGCCATTTGTACCCATGTCTATATCATAATTAGTTCTTCAGACTAATTCTAAAATCAATTTATTATTTTTACTAGTTCTTAAAATTGATGCAAAATGTTTCCAAGTCAGAGATTCTCTGTCTTATCAAAAGTGTTCAGATACAGAGATGGGCAATTCTGTCCTCAACAATCTCAGAAGAGGCTATTCTACTTGACCTTCAGATGAACACTGTTCAAAACTGTTTTATTTCTCTGTAAAACTTCATTTTCTCCCCCTGGAAACTTAATGTGATCATCATGGTGGGAGCCAATCTATATGAGATAATATTGCATTCAGTGCTTAACTGCAAGTACTGCTGAGATACTTATTTGCTTTCAGACAGTAGCCAGATGCTCTTTTCTCTAGAGGAAATCTGACAGCCCTGATGGGTGTCAGTTAATAACTAACTAGAGAGGCTGTTGTTCTTAGAGAAAAATAACAAATGGGATACTTGCCATCTGCCCTATTGCAGAGGGTAGATTTTACTCAGCAGTCATTTCATTCTACTTTTTTTTCCCAAAGCCCATCCTCTTTAAACACTTCACTTTTATACATATGCAGAGTGGATGGTTGGTTAGCTGCACAAAAGTTTTTTTTTAAAAAAAAAAAATTGGAGCATGAGATGAGCAGAATGCAGATGCTGTTCAGTCTACGTGCATGTTCTTTTTCCTCTTCCTTTGACACAATGGTTGGGTTCAGATTTATTGGAGTTGTCAGAACAATACTATGAATGTTGCAGTATTCCTGATATTCAGGTAAACACTGTGGAAAAGTATCCTGGAAGTCAAAAGCAGCAGCAGGTGGGATAGTAGGGCGGGCAATGGAAGGAGGCAAAGGCAAAAACCATGGCAGAGAGGAAAATAAGAACTTCGGACAGGAGCTGTGATTTGTTATCAGACAGTTTGTTCAGCTACATTGAGCAACATCAGACTGGCATTGCGGTGTACCTACACTGTGGCAAGATGACTCATTGCTCATAATTGGCTGACAGGCTACTGGAAGCTGATAGCCCCACTAATATTCAGAAACAAGGAGAATTTCACTCTCTGTACCATTTAGAGATGTTTAGTGTGCGCCCCCCTAACAAGTCACTGTGGACAGCATGCAAAAATATTTTTCTTTTTTCTTTGTAAAAAAAAAAACACTTATTAGCTTGTGCAAACTGCCCAACTAATATTTTTCCCTAATATTGTTGGAAAATTATTGTTTGTAATTTCCAGTTCGATTCCTATTTCCAGTCCACAGCAAGCTCACAAACCATTCAGTTCAGCTAGCAAAAATACAGCTTGATGTTTATTTATTTAGTTGCCAAAAAAAAAGGATTGAAAGCAATAGAAAATCAGGAAGATAAACAAGAAATAAAAGGGCAGAGAACTTAATATCAACAATCTAAACTATATCTATCTATCTAATATATCAAAAAGGCACAGAACTTCCTAATATGGAAACAATACAGTGTATGATTAGCATGACAGCCCCAATGGGAGTTGTCTTTGGTCATTCCAGATTTTTTTTAAATTTAATATTTTACTACTTTTAAAATCATTTATTTATTAAATTTTTATGCTGTCCATCTTCCCTGGGCATCTCGCAAGTTATAAAATAAATTTAAAAATAATTAAAATATTAAAATAAAATAATGACAGAGAAACGGGGGGGGGGAGCCAGAAAGATAAAAATACATGCATTGACAAAAAAGTGTTTTTTTTTTAAAAAAAATGAAAAATGCAACAAAGAAAAAAAGACATAATATATTATTACTGTAAAAAGTTATGATTATTAATGCAATTATCATTCAAGTACAAAGAGCAGTGGTGATGCAATGGTTAGAATGCAGTATTGCAGGCTAACTCAGCCCACAGTCAGAAGTTCAGTTCTGACTGGCTCAACGTTGACTCAGCCTTCCATCTTTCTAAGGTAAATTGTTGGGTGCAATATGCTAAAATTGTAAACTGCTCAGAGAATGCTGTAAAGCATTATGGAGTGGTGGTACCTAAGTCTAAGTGCTATTGTTATATGTTTCTAATACATTTATATAAGTATCATTATTTTTAACCTATTGTGTTTGGTATAAATGACTCCCATATTTCATTATATTTGTCCATACAAAGTCTATGTCCATAGGAAATCCGCTCATAGGCAAAAGTACAATCAGGTCTCCAATCCATTGAGTGAAAGGAGCCGTATATTAATCTTTTCAGTGCTGCTATATTAGTCTGAATAGAATAGAACAGAACAGAAGAAAACAGAACAGAACAGAATAGGACAGAGGAGAGGAGAGGAGAGGAGAGGAGAGGAGAGGAGAGGAGAGAGGAGAAGAGAAGAGAAGAGAAGAGGAGAAGAGAAGAGAAGAGAAGAGAAGAGAAGAGAAGAGAAGAGAAGAGAAGAGAAGAGAAGAGAAGAGAAGAGAAGAGAAGAGAAGAGAAGAGAAGAGAAGAGAATAACCGAGTTGGAAGAGACCTTGGAGGTCTTCTAGTCCAACCCCCTGCTCAGGCAGAAACTGTATACCATTTCAGAGAAATGGTTGTCCAATCTCTTCTTAAAAACTTCCAGTGTTAGAGCATTCACAACTTCTGGAGGCAGATTGTTCCACTGGTTAATTGTTCTAAATGTCAGAAATCATGGTAAGAGCATGGGATTGTGGTAAGAGCACAGGAAACCCATTTATGTTGTCCAGTTGTCAAATTCCAAGCAAGGTCAAAATAAGGTTATCATCTGAAAAATTCCAGCTTTAACTCTTCTATCTACAAATCAGTAGCAGAATAGAGATGAAAACTGGGACCTGGTGACACAACCTGAAGATTTAGGGAGAAGGCACCAAGTCTAACTTACTTATTGTTTTTTCCATGTTGCTTTCCAGTTTAATAGATTAACAACAAGTCCAAGGTCACCAAGCAAGGCTCTTTGGGGTGGATTTAGTATAATATTCTTACTTCACTTTTAAGACAATTTCTAAACCTAATATAATGAGTTATCCTCAGACAGCTAAACTAATGTAAGCAAACCAATTGTTTTCATATGCTGTCTTGAAAGTGGTCTACAATAGAAAGAAACATTGCTGCCTTCCTAAGGAATAAAGCTGGAGAAGTGGAAATAGGGCGCACTGTTTAGCCAAACACAAACACTTTTAATGCTCAACAGGGCCCGTCGATGAGATGTGCTGTGAGGTTCTAGTATGCACCCTAGTAATACTGTCATTTACGCAATATAAGATATAATGGATTCAAAGTGCTTAATCATGATTAAATTATGTATGTTTATAAAATAGTGATGGCATTTACAGGACATGACAGCACACTTGAAAGGTATTAAATTAAATTGCCAAGCTCACAGTCAATTTAACACATCTTGAACCTTTACGATAGCTTGTCTTCACCAGTGCTCTGACAAGAGAAGCATGAGGTGTTTCTTCTTCTCTCATACTTGATGTTCTCCTATTCTATTAGAATAAAAATACAGTGATTATTTTTTACAGGGGGAAAACAAGCCATAGTTGAAGAGATGAAAGATCTTTTCAAGGATCAGCAACTATCGTAAAGCCTATAAACGTGCAGGCATGACTCATTTTTAACAAAACTGAGAGGTAAAGGACAAGATCATTGTTGGAAGGCCCTGCATTTCACATATTCATTGATACCCAGAAGGAATACGAAGAGCTAGCTAAGTGGCAGAGGAGGCAAAATTATTCAAGATAATGTCTACAGCAGAGTAGCACTCTGAGCTTTAATGTAATGGTATTTAAAATAACTGTGGTAGAATTTAGTAACTTCTATTGATGGAGTTCTAACTGAGCTGCTCTCTTGCATGTACTAACTCTGGCTAGCTGTTGAATTTCTCCACTGTGACCAATTTGTTGGATATACTGTATTTTGATGTAACTCAGCTAGCCAAAGGGCAAACAGAATTCAAGGAAGCATTAGGAAAAAGAGAGTAATTGGCACATCTATGTGTATAAGATCTGCTTAAAGTATTCCAAGTATGTATATGAACATTAAAAATAAAGAAAAATGTAGTTGAATATTTTCTTAGAAAAATAATCAAAATATAAAATCTACTCAATGGCTGATTTTGAAGAAGAGTTGAAGTAAAGGATTTGATTTTTAAAACACCTGTCACTAGGAAGGCAATACTAAGATCCAAATAGGCAATTTTTTTTTACTTTCCAAAGCTACTATATTTTTCCTGCAATTTGAGACAACTGTCACCTGCAATTCACTGATGAAAAGCAACTTGATGTCGATCTGTCTCCTCCTAATAGTTTACTATTATTTCATTTCCAAAGTTGGCAAAGTTTTGCTGAGCAAGAAATAATCACATCACATGCTTTGTTCATTCTTCTAATGTAAAAACATAACCATGCAGACTAGAGCAATTCACAAGGCTCTGGAGATCAAGCAAAGTAGAAAGGCTATCAGATCTTTTTAAAAAAAATTATTGTGGGAACAATTGACTACAACAGGTTCAGAGTTGTAAAAGATATTTAAATCACTTGGAAACATGCAAAACAGAAAATACACAGTATAATCAGGGGTAGGCAACCTTGGCTCTTTTATGACTCATGGACTTCAATGCCCAGAAGTTGAAGTTGAAGTCCACGAATCATAAAAGAGCCAAGGTTGCCTACCCCTGGTATAGACAAACCATTGCAATCAGGAAAAAAAAATGAGCACAGATATGGAAATGCATATGAGGATGGCATTCTGAGATCCTATCAATTTTCATGCTTTGATATTTGTTGTTGTTGTTGTTGACTAAGATTGATCTCTTGGCCAATATGACATCAGTTTTAACAATAACAAACAACAATAAGAACAGGGATACAATTAATTAACTTTTTTTCTATTTCAGATCAATAATGGTATATTTTTATGAAGAATTAGCTTGCCCCTGGTGTGTTTTCAATGATTAATGTACATGTTTAAGCCACAGTCTTCATAAATGTTCTAGAATTAGGTGAACATTGAGATGACCAAGTCTGCTGACGTCAGATGAGGTCAGAACTAGAAACTTGAAAAGAATTAGAATTAGAAAAATAGTCATTAAAATGGCTACTTCAGTTCAGTTGGCCAATAGCCACTTTTATATCTACACAGCAAATTTTGGTTTAACCTGATATTTTTAATTATATTGTACCAGTGTTTATATGTTCTAAAAGACATGTTCTTAACTTATCAACTGATATCTTACTTGCATAAATTCACTTCATGCAATATTTATCAAAAAGCAGAAGCACCACAAAAATAGAGCTAATTGTTTTTATGCTGTTGAAGCAGTCATTTTTTCTTAAAAAATTAACTGAATACAAAAAACAATCAAACAAAAAGAAAACACAAACTTATAAAAAGAAAAAAGCTACACAAATCAACATACAAGACATATATTTACAAACATACATATATCAATATATTGACGCCATGATTTATTACAGTCATCCATAGCTGATCTATATTTATTCATCTATTTATGAAATTTATTTGCCACCCATTCTTTTCCAACTACTCTGGGCAGCTTACAGCATGACCATAAATTGACATTAATCAATTCGGTGAAATAGATGGAGCTATACAGTATGCTGTATTTCCAGTGCTGGATAGTGAAGTGCCTTTAACTGCCTGGACTGATCCCTGCAATTTTCTAGGCAACATTTTCAAAGTGATTGGCCTAAAGTCACCCAGCTGACCTCATGCTTAAGACAGTACTGGAAGTCATGGTCTTCCTAGTTTTTAGCCTGGCCTCTTAATAGATACATCTTCTCAATCATATTTTAATTTAGTAGAACATTTTATGTTCTACTAAAAATCATAGTACCTTATATGATTTAATCACACTCTTCTAATCACTATTTAAAAATATTTTATCTTGCTTTTAATATTTTTATAAATAACTCAAAGCAGAGAATATACCTTGAACAGAATAGAGCTGGAAGGGACCTTGGAGGTCATCTAGTCCAGCCCCCTGCTCAAGCAGGAGAACCTATACCCTTTCAGATTTAGCCTCTTCTTAAAACCTTCAGTAATGGAGCACCCACGACTTCTGAAGGCAAGCTGTTCCACCGGTTCCTCCTGCTATTTTCCCCACAACAATAGCCCTGTGAGTTGAGTTGGGATGAGAGACTGACTGGCCCAAGGTCACCCAGCTAACTTTCGTGCCTAAGGCAGGACTAGAACTCAGAGTCTTCTGGTTTCTACCCTAGTGCCTTAACTGGTAGATCAATCAATGCACAATCTAAAATATGCAACTAAGAAAGTGGGATACCAAACCTGTGGTGTCTAGTATCATGGATGGCACGATCACTGGGCATCCGTTCACTCTCCCGTTGGTTAAAGGCATACAGTCGATATGGATCCTCTCCGCCTTTCCATCTCCGAACACTCAGATATTTTCTTTCTTCAAATTGATCCCAAAGATCATCCCAATCAATGTCGGAATCCTGTTCGTGCATAAACATAGATTCCATAAGAAAAATAAAAAGTTGGAATTGAATGGTCATGCTATTCTTGTTTTTAATTTAAGTTAGCTTCCTTGGACAGTTTTGAGCAAAGATAGGGTGTCCCTTTTTAAAAAAAAAAACAAAAACCTAAATATTATATAATATAAATAGAACAGTTAACAACCATGTTCTTGTTCATACAGAACATCATCATTTCAAAAATAAGGTTGTGCATTTGAAAATACCTATTTTTTTCTTCAAATTAAATAAAGTACAAAGAGATTCATCTTGCATTATGAGAACCAGTTGCTGTTTTGTATTCTGGCATATGCTTGTGGTTGCAAAGCAGAATGCATTATACTGATGTTTGAGGTCAACATAACTCAGACTTAATCAGCTGAAAATCGAATGCAGGTAAATCAATTCAGGGGACATTTTGTACATAGCCACAAGCAGGATTGGGAAAGAAATCTGTTTTTGTCACATTTTATATGATACAGCCTAATTTCTACTTCCTAACCTAACTGCAGACCAGAATGTAATTGCCTTTCAGTTCTGGCATCTCCATATTTTGTGAAGATTAGGAAACATGTCACACTAAACTATATGCATTTGTGTATGTATTCTCATAATATCTTTTTTCTTTTCCTGTATTACATCCAGATTATACAACACATATACTAGAAGAAATGTAATGTGTATAAAGTAAAAGTGTAATGTATATAAAATAATTCACAAATCAGAGATATCCAGTGGGGTGGGGGGCAAACTGTGAAAACAGCATAGTGCTATTATGGTACAAGTTCCTTTCCTATCAGACATGTATCATAATGTTGTACACATGTATGAAAGGAGAAACATTTGGATCACAAAGATGTCATTCTGCATTTAATGAAAGTGATAAATCCATGGATATTTCTGTCATAAATTGATAGCAAAAGGGACTGATAATACTTTCATTTGATATTTAGAAACCAATCTAAAACATTTCAAATAGTATCTTTTTTTTAAATAGAAGGCTTCTCAGCAAACACAGTGCAACATATAAAAAAGACAGATGCAATTAGCAGCAGATGCTTTCAATCCAAAAAGTCAAAGCCATGATCTATTTATACAAGGCCAGAAACCACAGTAAAAAGAAACAGAATGTTTGCACACCATAAAGTATAAGAGACAAATCAGTTCCAGGTGATAAAAGTTCAGTTTCATGTGGCTACCAGCCAACTTGCAGAGAGAAGAGCACTTTTTATTAATTAATTAATTTATCTATAAAATTTATTGGCCACTCATCTTACCATAGGGTAACTCTGAGTGGCTTACAGTTACATATAAGCTAAAACATACACAGTTAAAAACAAATATTAAAACCAAAGACTGACGCAGCCATGTCTTTAGGCCCTTATGAAAAGATAGGAGGTTGGGGCCAACCTCATATCCGGGGGCAAGTTGTTCCAGAGGGCAACAGCAGAGAAGGCCTGGACCCCACCAGCCAGAATAATCAGGCTGACAGGACCCACAGCATACCTCCTCTGCCAGCACAAGTGGTACAGGCCAATCCCAGTGGGGTGAGATGGTCCCTCAAGTAACCTGGACCCATGCCATGAAGGGCTTTAAAGGTGCTCCCCAATACCTTGAATTGCACCCGGAAGCAGATTGGCAGCCAATGCAGCTCATGGAGCAGTAGTGTTACAGAGGCCATTCTTGGGGTCCCCAAAACTGCCCACACCACCACACTTTGCACCAGCTGTAGCTTCTGAATGCTCTTCAAGGATAGCCCCATGAAGAGCTCATTAAAGTAGTCCAGTCATGAGATGATTAGGGACTGAATGACTGAGTACATTGCTTGTACAAACCAGAGAATAAATATTAATGGTACTTCATTTCAGACCTCTATGAAGAAATACAAAGTATCACTTTGATTTCTCAGTATCTATTTATCAAATAAATGTTTCACTGTCCTTAAACTTTGGATCCAATCCAGCCTACACATTCTCTCTAGAAGCTTGCTCCTTCTAATAGCTATATTTGATTTTTCTCTTTTTTTGTTGATTGTTGAATTTACTTGATTTTCACCTGATTACTATTACCGAAATTGAGAATTTAGACTGAAAGTACACAAGAAAAACTTCCAATAAATCATGCTAAAGAATACTGTAGTCTTTTAGCTGTATTCCTGCTTTTTCCTAAGTGTCCAAGCCATAGGCCCTATGCTCACATTCCCAGCAGCAGCAAATAGCCCGAGCCTGCAAAGATGAAGTGAAGAAAGCCAAGGCTCAAAATGAACTAAGGCTTGCGACCAAAGTCAAAAATAACAAAAAAAGCTTCTTTCAACATGTAAAAAACAAGAAAAAAGTGAAGGAAATGATTGGTCCATTAGTGGGTGGAAGTGGCAAGAAGGTGACAAGCAACAGGGAGAAAGCAGAACTATTTAACTCATTTTTTGCATCTGTCTTTACACAAAGGGAAAAAACAGACCAACCTATCAAAAATAGTGCCATAAAAAACAAAACAGAAACACAAGTTAAGATAGGCAAGAAAATCGTTAGGGAGCACCTGTCCAGCCTAGATGAGTTCAAATCGCCAGGACCAGATGGATTACACCCCAGAGTTCTCAAGGAACTGGCAGATGTGATATCGGAGCCACTGAACTATATTTTTCAAAGATCCTGGAACACAGGGGAACTACCAGAGGACTGGAAAAGAGCTGATGTAGTTCCCATCCTCAAAAAAGGAAAAAAAATGGATCCAGGAAATTACAGACCTATCAGCCTGACCTCAATACCTGGGAAGATCCTGGAAAAGATAATCAAACAACGAATCAACGAACACCTAGAGGCAAACAAAGTCATTACTAAAAGCCAACATGGGTTTGTCAAAAATAGATCATGCCAGACAAATCTTATTGCATTCTTTGACCAAGTGACAAAATTAGTGGATCAGAGGAATGCTGTGGACATAATTTACTTGGACTTCAGTAAGGCATTTGATAAAGTAGATCACAACCTACTACTTGACAAGATAGAAAAATGTGGGGTAGACAGAACCACCACCAGATGGATCCGTAGCTGGCTGACCGGCCGTACTCAGCGAGTGGTCCTCAATGGAACTGCATCTATATGGAGGGAAGTGTGTAGTGGGGTGCCCCAGGGCTCTGTTCTGGGCCCAGTACTCTTCAACATCTTCATCAACGATTTGGATGAAGGGATAGATGGGGAACTCATCAAATTTGCAGACGACACCAAGCTGGCAGGAATAGCCAACACTCCAGAAGACAGGCTTCAGATACAGAAGGATCTGGACAGACTTGAACACTGGGCACTAACTAACAAAATGAAATTCAATGGTGAAAAAAGCAAGGTTCTACATTTAGGCAAGAAAAACCAAATGCACAAGTACAGCATAGGTGGCACCATGCTCAATAGTAGTAACTGTGAGAGGGACCTCGGAGTCCTAGTAGACAATCACCTAAATATGAGCCAGCAGTGTGCTGCAGCTGCCAAAAAGGCCAACACAGTGCTAGGCTGCATTAACAGAGGGATAGAATCAAGATCACGTGAAGTATTAATACCACTCTTCAATGCCTTGGTAAGGCCACACTTGGAATACTGCATCCAGTTTTGGTCACCACGATGTAAAAAAGATGTTGAGACTCTAGAAAGAGTACAGAGAAGAGCAACAAAGATGATTAGGGGACTGGAGGCTAAAACATATAAGGAACGGTTGCTAGAATTGGGTATGTCTAGTTTAACGAAGAGAAGGACAAGGGGGGACATGATAGCAGTATTCCAATATCTCAGGGGCTGCCATAAAGAAGAGGGAATTAAGCTATTTTCCAAAGCACCTGAAGGCAGGACAAGAAGCAACGGGTGGAAACTAATCAAGGAGAGAAGCAACCTAGAACTAAGGAGAAACTTCCTGACAGTGAGAACAATTAATCAGTGGAACAGCTTGCCTCCAGAAGCAGTAAATGCTCCAACACTGGAAGTTTTTAAGAAGAGACTGGACAGCCATTTGTCCGAAATGGTGTAGGGTTTCCTGCCCGAGCAGGGGGTTGGACTAGATGACCTCCAAGGTCCCTTCCAACTTTACTACTACTACTACTACTACTACTACTACTACTACTACTACTACTACTATTATTATTATTATTATTATTATTATTATTATTATTATTATTATGTCATACTTATCCACTGAACAAACTGGCCTTTTGCTTAGAATCAAGTGAATACAATGTTTTTATCTCTGTTTTAATAAAGCACATACCATATGCCCCAAATATCATTATGGAAACACAACATCTTTGATTTCAATTTGTTTCTACTATGGACAGAAACAGAATTATTATAGAATTATTTTGATACCCCAAAAAGTCACCTTACTAATAATTGAGCTTTCATTTATTATTACCTTTTGCCTGATACTGATATCAAACAATTTTATTTCATAATTGATTTTATTCACAGCACATTTTATGTAACAAAAGAAAGGGAGTGAGAAAATGATGGCACCAATAAATAAATCGTCCATGTCCCAGTGATTCATCTGCATTCATGGGCTGGTTTAAATACTATAAAATACTGTAATTTAATAATAATTAGCTAGATCCCACTACAGTTTAATTTAAAAAAAAAACAACTTCCTTTACAAATACCACAAATGCAGAGTTAGATATTGAAACATATGTGTGATTACCCTTATCTCCATGCTTGCAGATTGTATTTAATTATTTTTCAGATGAATTTTTATTACATTCTACCAAAGCCATGCTGATTATCAATCTGTGATCCACTTAACAGCCTCTTCTTCAAAAACCTCATTGAAATAATTAGAACTCATAGAAACCATCCATTGAGTCACCAAGAGTTGAAGTGACTGAGTCCCTACACAATTACTCCCAGAAAACCAACAATATTAAAGGAACACAGAAGCAGATATGATCTTAAGAACTTCAGGATCAATCCCCACTTAATCATGAACTTCTCCCTTTTTGATTGATCCCTTTTTCCTGAAACAGCCCCTCAAGTACTAGAAGATTGCTATCAGGTCTCCCTTAAGCCTCCTTTTCATTAGACTAAACTTACTTAGTTCCTTTAGGCATTCATCCTAATATTTAGCCTCTACATCCCTTATTATCTTTGTTGCTCTTCTCTGAACTCTTTCTAGAGCCTCATCATCTTTTTTTACTGTGGTGAACAGAACTGGATGCAGTATTTCAAGTATGGCCTCATTAATTCTGTATAGAGCAATACTATCATTTCCCATGATCTTAATTCCATTCCTTTGTTAATGCAGCTAGGACTAAGTTAGCCTTTTTGGCAGCTGCTGACATTGCTGACTTATACTTAAATGGTAGGCCACCAAGACATCTGTATCCTTTTTACGGTCAGTACTGTTGAGCCATGTACTGCCTTTTCTTTACCTGTGCATTTTGTTTTGATAGACCTGTGAACTGCATCTGGTTGGACAGGGCTCAATCCCTCAAGTCTGTCATGATACTTCTGAATCTTGAATCTATCTTCTAAAGCAGGGGTGTCAAACTGCTGGCCAGTGGGCCGAATACGTCACACCAAAACCGTGCCCACCTCATTGCCAGCAATGAGAAAAAAGATGTGATACATTGCAATACATCACGTGACATCGCCAGTTTGACACCCGTGTTCTAAAGTGTAATCAATTCCCCTCCCGCCCCCAGCTTGGTGTCATCTGCAAATTTGATGAGCATTCCTTCAATCTCCTCATCTAGGTTATTTATGAAGATTTTGAAGAGTATTGGGCCTAAGGCAGAACCTTGCTCAAGTTCAGCTGAGCATGCATGTGCAAGTGCAAGAGCAATGGCCCACTGCTCGTGTAAGTCGAGTGGTGTGTGCATGTGCACACTGGCTCACTGGTCATGTAGCCCCGTTCTGAATAGGCCCTAGCCCAGTAGTGGGTCACAGTTCAGGGGTTGGGGACTCCTGCTCTAGGATTTCCATCCATAGAATCCTTCCTACTCTCTCTCTTAGTTTGTTGAAGTCAACTCTCTTAAAGTTTAAAACATTAAACTGACTTTGTTCAGTTACCTATATCTGTATGGTGAATTGTAGTATGACATGGTCACTCTCCTCTGAAGTTCTCCTCCCTCAACCATGTCATCCCTATTAGTTAGAATTAAGTCCAGTATAGTTGACCCTCTAGTTCCTTCCTTTATCTTTTGGAGGATAAAATTATCAGCTAGTTTATCAGGAACCTGTTCAATTTCCCATTCACTGCAGACTTTGTTCCCCAGTTGATTTCAGGGTAGTTAAAGTTCCCCATTACTACAGCGATGTGTTTCTTTCACACTTCAGGTAACTAATTTGCAAAAGGTCCATCTATTTCTAGTGTTTGGTTGGATGGTGTATAGTACACATCTATAGCAATACCATTGCTTTTGCCCCTAATATTCACCCAAATTCTTTCAAGAATGCTCATCCTTGCTATCCTCTATTTCGGTACAGCTATAGTAATTCTTTATATATAGTGCAACTCCTCTTCTTCTTATGCTGAGTTTGTTTCTTTTAAACAAATTATATCCTTCTAATAGTATATTCCAATCATGGGTTCCATTCCAGCAAGTTTCAGTAATAGCAACAATATAATACCTGCCCTTATGTTCTAGGACTTCAAGTTTGTTCTCCATACTTTGAGCATTAGTGTACAGGCACCCCATGAACTCCATGGTCAAGTAGGGACTTGAAACAGAGACTCCCCAATCCATGTCTGATATTTTAACTTCTGTGTTACCCTGGCTCTGTGTACGCATTACTGTTTTCAAGGAGAAGCAGAGCCACAGTTGCACTGATAGCCTCAAGTCAGCTTTACTTTCTCCTGTATGAGTAACAATGAGTGGCTACCAATTGTTCCTCCTAAAAGAAAAAGCAAATTACTGCATTTGGATCCTAGACTGAGAAAAGAACAAAATACTCTTATTTTATAAGGAAGGCCAGCCTATTCCACATATATTCATTGTTATTGTTGTTTTTGTTTGCGAAGTCGTGTCCGACCCATTGCGACCCCATGGACAACATCCTAGTAATTCACATCTCACTAATAAAACTAAAAAAAATACTCATCAGGTCTAGAACAGCAATATTTCTTGTTTATATATAGCTACTGTAATAGGCATGCCTGGGAGTTTTCATCTAGGATGTGGCTTGATTACTTCATATTTGTCCAGCTTTTATATCTTAACTTTATTACCAGCAATTTTGCAAAAGGCAGAAAAGCAATGACTTGTTTTCATATCCTAAGGCAAGTTTGTAATAGAAGGGATCATTTTTTTGACTCACAGATTGAGCACATTTGACAGGGAGAATAAATATGAACTGTCACTATGTCATCTTTTTCAGGTCTTCATTCTTACATCTTCCTAATTACCTCTACTATAGTTGCAGATGAAAATAATCTTCAAACTAGAAATCAGGAGTTGATATTAACTTGGACCAATGGTTCTAAATTGACCCACTGTCTGGATTCACCCCACCCCATTAATAATGTTATTAAAGTCATTTACTTTTTAGGCCACTCCACTCTATTGGGATATTTATTGCAGGAGAGGACCAGGCTGGGCTCAAGGGAGGGGAGGGGTCCAACGCTTCATAAGTCCCTGCCCTGCCTGCAAGAGATCTAGGTCCCGCCCACCTTGAATGTCTCTCTTATCTCCCACTCATTTCTCTTAATGTCCAGTCAGATCTTTGTAGAGAATTTAAGACTGCAATAAATCTTTTTACTCATTTGAACTGCCTGAATCACCTGATAATTCCCCAGTGCTTGACATTAATCTGACCAATTAAGGGAAATGAATGGGAAATAAGAGAGGCATTCCAGTTGGGCTGGACTCTTTTGTGGGTATGCAGGGACTCGTGACTTATGACGGGGCTCAGCCTGGTTATCTCCTACATTTCTAAGCAGAAGGATTACCTGCAATTTATCTGCTAGCCTTTGGTAATATTCTGTAATTGAATGAGTTAATTCTTGTTTTAACACACAATTTAAAATCACAATTTATCAGTGAAGTAGAAAAAACAAGATGAGCTGCATCAAGTGAACCCTGAAAATGTTTAAGGTTCACAGAATTTATGAAACCTGTAGACAGACCTCAGACCCAATATTTTTTTCAAGCAACTGTCAGAACAAAACTAAAACATTTATTTTAAAGTGGGCACGATCCTGCCAAAGGTAAACACATTATATTTCAATTTATTTTAATAACAAAGTTAAATGTGGCTTAATTCCCATTAATCAATTCAGTTTCCAAATGCTTAACTTGGAATAAATTGTAACTAATCATTTACCATATATTTCAATTGTCTTGTTAATGTTGTTATTTGCAGTGTACTACTTTGGGAAGTATGTTGACCAGCATTTGCTACAAAGATTGAATATAAACTTTACAAGGAAAAATAAATAAAAACACATCTATTTAGAAGAGCAAATACTTCTAGCTGGTATGCCAAAGGAAAGATCAAAATTCATACAAAGATTTAAACTAACACACCAATCATATACAGGCTTGATGAATTACTCAACCTTTCTGAAGGGCAAAATATAAGAAAAATATGTATAAGTAAGAAAAAACACAAATCACTTATTTAATGTATTTATTAAGTTTATATCTTGCCTTTATCCAGTTCACAGACACACCACATTCCCTTTTCCAGTTTTTTCTTACAACCACAACTCTATGTGATAAGTTCTTCCAAGCCACTCTTGAATTTAGGTTTTTATGTTCCTAGTCCAATGCCTTAACTACTAAACCACATATGATATTCCTAAATGTACATTTCAACTTACTGCCTCTCTCAAGTAACTTACAGGTTAATCTCCACAGAATAATTTGATGGAATAGAAGAACTAACTCAATATAGGAGTTTGTATTCAATGACTTTCGGATAACCCAGCAAATTGCTATGATTGGCTTGAACTCATAATTGTCATTCAAACCAGCAGACAGCTTAACTGGTCCCTGACTACTGATATTGGGAAAGGTACAATTATATATTGAAGTGAGTAATCCTTTCTCTCCAGGATAGCAGATCAGTTATGGATTACTGGATAAGATCTTCATTATAACATTTCCACCATGTATTATGTCTTCTTTCTCTCACGTTGAAGTCTGCCTGGGGACTTATTTAACTGCTGTGCAGAAATCCAAATGTAATTTAAGATAATCTATCTCATGTTAAATTCCATATTAGCATGCACCAGAGAAGGATCAAACCAATATTCTATTTCCCTTTTTATTGTCTTCTACACAGTTCTTCTCTCAATGTATTAATTTTCTCTCATGTATTTTCAATACTTTTTTTCATAGAAACCAGACCATTTTTTCAATGTTGCAGTTTAATAAGTAGTATTAATTATGCAAAGCAGTGAATTAATAAGGAATTTGGGGAATCAGGAACAGCCTCAATAAGGGAGAAGGGAAATCTTTACCATTCCAAAGGAACAATCAGTTTCACCAGCTGTCAGAATTAAAATAAAAATACATTTTGCAATAACTCATTTATCTACAAAGTCAAATTAAACAACAAGTCAAGGAGATTTTGCCACTCAAAATTAATCATTTTGGACAGTAATATTACATTTCTGTTCAAAACTTAAAACTACGCTTTGTATTAAAGAATATGATGTGTTCATACAGCCAAATACAATAGCTCTCATTATCTTCAAATGGGAGAATTCACAATATCAATAGACCACAAGAATAGACTACAATAGATTTTAAGCAAAGATCTTAATATGACTATGAGAGTTCTAGTTTATCCCACGCTCAAACCTACATAAAGAAAAAACAATTTTTACTTTCCCAGGACTGAGTGTTATTCTTCTCTAAATGGTTCGTCCATTTCTTCTTCTAGGTCAGTGATGGCGAACCTTTTAGAGACCGAGTGCCCAAACTGCAACCCAAAACCCACTTATGCATTGTCGGGTGCCAGCTGGGTGTGGCCCATTGGCTGAGTGTGGCCAATTGGGTGGGTGTGGCTGCGGTGGTAACGGCTTACTGGGTGGGACTAAAAAGTTCAATCAATCAATTCCAACTTTGCAAGGTCTTTTTTTTCCTCGCGAGAAGTTGAAATTGACTGATTGAACTTTTTTTTTTTTTTTTGAACACAGCGGCGGAGGCCTAAAGCGAAAAGGTTTTATAAAACCCAGCTGAAGGCCTAGGACTGGGGCGACAGCGTGCGTGCCCACCACAGAGAGGGCTCTGAGTGCCGCCTCTGGCACCCATGCCATAGGTTCGCCACCACTGTCCTAGGTTATCTTTTTTATTAACTTAAAAGGTTATGCCTTTTAAAACTTATATCTCATAAACATTTAAGGATGTTCATGTGCTTGTACAGTTGTACACATAAGGAATTATATCTCACTAGTAACTCAGAAATTAAATATAAGCAGTTTAACATTTTACAAGCTGGATACTGGACAATTGCGGAGATTCAACAATATTGCAAAACATTTTTAGCCAGAACAATAAAGTTGAAGATATCTAAAGTAATGTATGTATTAATCACATTTATATCTTCCCAAAAATATAAATTGACTCTAAAGGTGCACAAAATAGAACAAACAATACATGGTAATAAAAATCAGAAAAAGTTTCAATCATAAAGGAATGGATGGAGAAACGCACTTGTAGACTTGGAAGAATCTCTTAATATAACCTTAAAATAAAGAAGAAATAGCTTATCTGGCCATGCTCCCGGTCTGGTCTATCTCACAAGGCTGACAACTATCTTGCTAGTCTCAAAATACATTTCTCCCCTTATCCCCTTTTAAACCCAAGGAACTAGGGAAGATCCCTTACCCTACTTACATTCTTACTGCAGGTTGAGTTCCCTTATATGACCATTTCCTTGACTGTATCTTTTCTTCCTGTCTCCTAATGTCATTCCCATATACCATTACAGTCTTGACATACAAGTCAGTGACTGGAATGATCAGTGTTATCTAAAACTTGATTGATAATCTGCTTCCTTTAAGCCACTTTGTAGTTGGAGCTGAACCAGTATCTCAACAATTTTTGTCAAAAAAGAAAGGTTGAACACTGGGTAGTAGTTGCCAACACATGTATATCCAAAGAAGGCTTCCCCATGAGAGACGAACCATCATTCACAACCTCACAGATTCAGGGAGGAACCTACACCGACCCATACAAAAAACCCCAGGAGGATATCCTAGAGTACACTTTATATATTCAAAGGTAGCAGGTACAAAACAGATCTAGATGATAAAGTAAAATCACCACCCAGCGCCCTGCCCAATCACTACCCAACACCCTGCACAAGTGGAGAGAAAATCTGAGCAACTTTACTGGCAAAATGGTGAGCAACTTGGTCACAGTAGCCAGAGGCAAACTCCAAAGGATAGCTCTTGCTCAAAAGCAAAATAGCCACCTGGAAAAGACAACAAATAACAACAACAACAACAACAACAACAAGAATAGTAATAAAAGTTGGAAGGGTCCTTGAAGGTCATCTAGTCCAACCCCCTGCTCAGGCAGGAAACCCTATACCATTTCAGAGAAATGGCTGTCCAGTCTTTTCTCAAAAACTTCCGGTGTTGGAGCATTCACAGTTTCTGGAGGCAGATTGTTCCACTAATTAATTGTTCTAACTATCACGAAATTTCTCCTTAGTTCTAGGTTGCTTCTTTCTTTGGTTAGTTTCCATTTATTGCTTCTTGTTCTGCCTTCATGTACTTTGGAGAATAGCTGGACTCCCTCTTTTTTGTGGCAACCCCTGAGATATTGGAATACTGCTATCATGTCATCCCTCATCCTTCTCTTCATTAAACCAGATATACCCAATTCTAGCAACCGTTCCTTATATGTTTTAGCCTCCAGTCCCCTAATCATATTTGTTGCTCTTCTCTGTACTCTTTCTAGAGTATCAACTTCTTTTTTTACATCATGATGACCAAAACTGTATGCAGTATTCCAAGTGTGGCCTTACCAAGTCATTATAAAGTTGCATTAATGTTCTACGTGATCTTGATTCTATCCCTCTGTTAATGCAGCCCAGCACTGTGTTGGCTTTTTTGGCAGCTGCAGCACACTGCCAGCTCATATTTAAGTGATTGTCCACTAGGACTTTGAGATCCCTCCACAATTACTTCTATTGAGCAAGGTATCACCTATACTATACCTATGCATTTGGTTTTTCTTGCCTAAATGTAGAACCTTACTTTTTTCACCATTGAATTTCATTTTGTTAGATAGCGCCCAGTGTTCAAGTCTGTCACGATCCTCCTGTATCTTAAGCCTGTCTTCTGGAGTGTTGGCTATTCCTGTCAGCTTGCTATCATTGCAAATTTGATGAGTTTCCATCTATCCCCTCATTCAAATCATTGATGAAGATGTTGAAGAGCCACCGGACAACCCCCTGCCAACAAGAGAAGAAGTAAGAATACTTTGATCTTCTTATCACCCCATAGGTTAGGTTTGAACATAAGCTTACATTCTTGTTCAGTCAAATTCTGTCTTCATTCTCCTCCACCTATATTTTCATATCCTTTGAAGCACTTAGGCATTGTTGAATATTCAATTTAGAGATCCCATCTACTTAAAACTGTCTAACAGCAATAATGTTTTCAAACAAGGAGACAAATGAAAACACAATAGAGCTATCACTCATAAATAAGCCTCGGAAGACAAAGTTTGGGTTTCATATTAATTCAATGTCTTCACTTTAAAAAAATGTTAATCTTACAGGAATTCTGCTTGGGTAATATCTGCTTATAAATTTACTTATGAATCTTCACTCTGTGTATGTGTATCAGAGAACCAGGGCAAGATCATCTCAGGTCATACCAATACTGAGTCTAGCTTTAAAAAGCTCTCTGCAAACACTCATAAACAGAATGTAAGAACTATATCCTTCTTCAAACTAACACGTCTTTCAGATAAACTTATGCCTCACTGCATGCACCTATTCCCAGATGTTGTCAGCAGAGACAACACATGTCAGATGCACATTACATCTCTCGGATTGGTACTAAAATTCAATACAGGCAAGGCTTTAAAACAATAAACTACAGAGCTTTGCTACCTCTTGTTATAAATAAGAAATTTATTACTATGGGAGCAACATTTCTCTGCAGCCATTATTATGTGCACATGCTTTATTTTTTCTGTAGAAAATCAGTTCAGCTTTATGGGGATGTATTCATGGAGAAAAATTAAGTCAGCTGGTGAAATTAAATGTGTGAATGTAGCAATCACATAAAAGTCAGCTGTAATTTCCTTGATTGTGAGATAGCATTTTGAGAAGAGAAGTATATGCACACCACAAAAGCATTTTATGTGAATTTAATATTGATTGCAAGTTGCTTGGGTACTAATCTATTCATCTGTTCATTTTGCATATGTGTCTATCAATCAGTAGTAATAGCAGAAGCAGCGGTAGTAGTGATGTTGCTAGTTGCACATATAAAATCACATAACTGTAGAGTTGAAAAGAACCATAAGCATTATCCAATCCAACCCTCTGTAGTGGACAAGAAAATCATCCATGAGAAGTAACTGTCTACCCTCTCATTATAAATATCTGCAAATGATGAACCCACATCCACCATAGATTGACTGTCCCCCAAAATTGAACAGATCTTATTATTGGGAAGTTTCCCCTTATATTTAAATTAAACCTAGCTGGCTACATTTTATATCCATTATTTCAGATTCTAGTTTCTGCAGCAATGGAAAAATAGGTCCTGACCACATTTATTTATTCATTCATCATATTTATATGGCCACCCATTTCACAAGCAAGAAACTCTGGATAGCATACAACAAAGCTAAAAACAATACATACTAACAAATATATCTTCCCTGTAGCTTTCTTATCCTTTGAGACAGTTGATATCTGTCAGGCAAGTAAAGTGCTGAGGTACCTGGTGACATTTGCAGACAATAAATGATAAAACCCTGAACAGAATTTGAACAGATTATTTTTGTAAGAGCTATTCTGACATAACCAACCATAACAGAGAACCATAGCCCCTGAAGTCCCCATTCCAAAGCACTTTTTACATTAAATCAGGAACACTGTTGACTTCTTGTGTTCTCTTATATAGCACATAGTCATCTGAGATACAGGAGAACACTACTTCATGAGTAAACTAGATTCACTTTACCAAAGTTGAGGATAGGCTAGTCATGTACACTGACATAACTGAACATTTTTTCCTATCTCATATGGGTTTCAGATCACTTTGAGTTATAAAACACACTGATCCTACATACTTATTGATGTGATAACCATCCCCCCTTTTTATATGGCTCTGGTTTATAAGATGGAAACCCCAAAAACCCACATGGACATGTTTTCAAGGGAAAAAATATATTTCCATCTGCCATCAAATATTTTTCCCTCAAAGTAAATATTTTCCTTGATGAAACGCATGTAATGAACATAGATACACATTGATTTCACAGCAAACTTGCTTATCAAACATCAAACTTACATCAGAAACAGCTCCACATGTAACTGTCCTTGAAGACCACTCAGAAGAATACTTGGAAGCTATAGCTCAGTGATTCTCAACCTTTCTAATGATGTGACCCCATAATACAGTTCCCCATGTTGTGGTGATCCCCATGTGGGTGTGGCCACCAATAAGAGGGAGTAAGACAGCTAGGGAAAAGGGAAAAAAATGGCGGACAGCATGGTTTGGTGACCCCCGTGAAATGGTCATTCGACCCCAAATGGGGTCCCAACCCACAGGTTGAGAACCACTCCTATAGCTGCTCCAGAATGCAGCAGCATGGATACCGGTGCGTGTGCCTCAGTATGCCCTTCTCCCCACCCGAGAGGAGGTTAGCCTCATCACTCCTGAGCTCTCAAAAGTCCCTCAAGACATAGTTATGCCAGCAGGCCTGAGAACCCCAGGGGACAAGTGAATTAGTGAAGTGGATCCTTTATTACAAGGGTCCCCAAACCCCAGCCCGTGAACCGGTACTGGGCCATGACATGCCAGCAACCGGTCCACACAAACAAGCAAAGCCCCATCCATGGAGTGTAGGCAGCACACAAAACCACGCACTCTCCGATCCACGGAAAAACCTTTCTCCACAGAACCAGTCCCTGGTGCCCAAAAGGTTGGGGACCTCTGCTTTATTAATATTCCCCCGGCTATTATTTTCTTTTTTAATTTAGTTTTGCTTTAATAGTTTTTAATGCTTTTAAATAATTATTATACGATGGTTTTAGGTAATGTTTTATATTTATTATTTTACTGGATTGTTGTACACTGCCTAGAGTCATTTACCATGACATGAGTGGCTACATAAATTTGACTAATAAATGCACACACACACACACACACACACACACACACACACACACACACACAATACTGAACCTATTGCCTGGAGAAGCTAAAACTCATAATGATATAGTTCATCTGATGACCAAGGAAATTTGTATTTGATCATTTCTTCAATGAAAAATACAGCAATGCATTCAAAAAAATAACAATTTTCCTCAACAAGAAGAGAAAAAACAAAGTAAAGGATACATCAGACTGTCAGATTTGCTATAATATGAAAAATAATTAACAGTAAGCCCCTTAGGAATCCATTAAACAGAACAAAATAAAGATTTAATGGTATAAGATTTATTATTTCACAATAGAAGTCAGCACAGCTGAATCAGAAATTAATTTGGTGGACTGAACCCAGTTCCCTTTTCTGTGATCTCCTTTTCCCTCTTCCCTTAATTAAAAGTAAGAAGTGTTGCTTTACCGGATAAATACACAATGTGTTTTCATTTTTCACTGGAAAAATGAAAACACATTGCCTAATGTTGCCATCTGTGTACTAAGTCACACACCCATCCCTTCAAAAGTGACTCCATTTTGACACAGGATTTTTGACATCCTCCCCCAGTGGTGAAGAAGCTCAGCGAGCAGATGCTTCTTCCTTTACCAATGCACTAAGTAGCTTCCGTAGAAGCACCTGTGGTTTAAACTAGAAACAAATAGGAAAAAGAACAGAAAGTCTCACGCTGTGACAGCCCATTAAAATTGAATTGTTCTCATATCAGTGACATACATCTGTGTCTGCCTCTTAAATCAAGACTTAGAAAGAAACAGAGGGTGGGGGGGAAGAGCAGGTCATTAGCAATAAAGACTACAATTTTCTGGCAATTGTTAATGCTTTGTTTATATGGGTTACTACAAATATGACATTTTAATGGCACAGTAATTGTGTGATTACAGTGCAACAAAATTGCGATAGCAAGAATGGAGCAGGTCGTAGCAGTGCCTGTTGGGGTTCTTTAGTTTTCCCTAAGCCTGCAGACAGATAAATGTAGAATTTCCATTGGGATTGTCCAACCAAGGAATACTTGGGCTAATGAATGTCTACTTTTACACAATATTGTCATCAAGTTCCTTAGTTAGTCATATATGCCACAGACAGACGTCAAATCTTTTCCTCATGTTACCCCCTGATGGTTTAGGGTTTGTTCATATTACGCCTGAAAACTGGACAGTATCTAGAACTGTCCATTCTTATATTTAAGTATTAGTCTAGAAATCAAGATAAGACAGGGCCTGAAATATCTTCTCTTAATTTCACAGAGAAATTCATATACCTTTCCAAATTGAATTTGTCTGAATATTATAATGCAGTTCCATTAAAATAGATGTAAAAATGTGTATGTTAGGAACTAAAAAACACAAAATGCACATATTAAATTCAGCACTATCATTTTTAAAATGTATTTGTTCAGGAAATTGCTTACAAAAATGCATACATTTACCATAATTGAAAGGTTTTCATGTCACTGCCCACACTAATGTTGTCAGCGCTGCATGAGTCCTTAAGAATTCTTCAAAAAAAAAAGAAGTATGGTTACCATTTCTAAAAACATTGCTCACCCCAGTGTAAAGGGAAGAGTAATGCTTTCTCTGGTTTCATTGGTGCATTTCTCAGGCCAGTCAGGTATCATTCACAGATCTTAATATCTTAGTGCTAGAAGCATAAATTATATCTTTGAGTGTGCATTATCCATTTCATAAGCCATTATGAGTTGTAGAAAGAAAATATGGAAATGTTGGTGATTTAGCTATTAAACATTCTTAAGTACAGATGTCTGAAACAAAGTCAGATTTTATGTATATGTGATTTTATAAAGACAGAGTATGTATGTGTATGTGTATATGTATGTGTATATGTATATGTGGTGTATGCATTTAATTTTGTTATTAAATGTGATCCATATATACATGTGCTGCATCTATACACTGACATAAGTTACTTAGATAATTGGTTATAGAACTGTAGTCATAGACACAACACCTCTTCTTGCCATCATGGATTTGGTTCACAAATGTGATCACACGTCTGGCATCAGTGTGAATGTTTTGCAAATTATGCTGCCATTCATCAGGAAAATAATCTTAAAGTTCTACCTGTCAGAAGAGCCCTATAAAGCAAAGTCCTTCATCAGCCTTTAGAGAAAGTAATTTATCTTGTGAAACATAATGTAGCAAACTATATTCTAAAAATTACTTCAAACTCTCCTACATTGATTTCCCTCTTGCTCTTTAATTGATTCCACATTTCTCCAATTATTTCAGAGTGTATTCTCATGCACTTGAGAATGACCAGTGTTGAGTCCTTCGCGAAAGGCAAGACACGAGAAGCAGTTGTAGTTCTCAGGTTTTCTTTTATTCTGTGTTCAGGTTACAGATGAAGGCTTCAGCAACTGCCCAAAAGCTCCCAGCCTCTTATATAGGCATTTCCCGGGTCAATGTGTTACTTTTCCCGTGCCAGCACCCGCGCATGCGCACAGGCGCTGGCGACAGCCTGTCTGGTCCCGGGCAGCTTGCACCTGCCCGGGACTGCCTGCAAACGCCCCGAGCCCGTTTGCAAGGCTCGGGACATAACAACCAGACTTACACATATACATACATAGAAGCACCATCTTTTGTCTATCAATACACTGGAAAGATATCTACTTGAGCAAATTTAATCCTTCTTTTTAAGAAGAAAAGCAAAAATATGGATTAATGGGTTTCATATGCTGAACATATGTCAAACTGAGTTGGAACTGAGAACACGTTTTTCACATTCAACTCATCCTCCATAATTTTTTTATCTGAAACCTGGCAGCTTTCAGGATGCAGATGAGCAGCTTCAAAAAATGAATAGCAAACTCAAATTCTTTTCTGATGAAATATTCAAAGGTGGAAAGAAGCCATTTCAAACTTTTAAAAAAATGATGAGTTCAAAATTCAAAAGATGAATTTTCTGGAAAACTAGGTGACTGCACATTAAAATGTACACCACCCTCTTATGGAGCTGCCTAAAGAAAAAATATATATTTCCCACAAAATATGCTATCATTTCCTCATGATTTTGAGAATGATTGATAACAGTTATACAGTAGTTCCCATCCTACAGAACAATACTGGGCCTGTTAATGACAAAGAATATGACTTGGTAATTTGATAGTTACACAAAAACTAAATCACAAATCTGTATCTCACTTATTTTGGCCGTGACATGCAGGTATTTGGCCATGACATGCAGGTATTCATTGGAGAAAGCAATTTATGTTTGGAAGAGTTAGCAGTAAAAGGAAACCATGCCACCAAAGACAGTAGTATCATCAAAGCTGACAGAAAAACTCAAAAGAAATAATGCAATATTGGAAGATGTGGAGAGAGCAGTCCCATAGAATCACCAAGAGTTGGACACAACTGAATGGATACCATCATCATCATCATCATCACAATAACTAAATTTGCCAATTCCAATACATCTACAGACAATCTTATCTTTTCATTCTGACGTCTCAGTTAGAATATGAAGACAGTAAATTTGGGGTAGTTTCCTAATTCACCATGCTGGAATCAGTACATACTTCTATATTTTGTAAATTTAATTAAGACTTGTATTTGGAACAAAGATACTTTATGTTATAGCTATAGCTGTTTACAATTATCTCTCTTCATTTTTTTCTTAATGATTCTGTTCTTTTCTATGGAGGAGTTTATATTGCTTATATATCATTTTCATGGTCTTTGCCTATTTTCTGTAATTTCAGTATTTGTAGTATGCTTGACAATGCAGAAATAAAAAGAGGATAGTTGGTGATCAAAAAATGATTCTATGCTTCTTCAATTTCATATCATTCATCAATTAAATATGTAGCCATGCTATTATTTCAAACATAATACTACTACATGATTAGCTGGAATCAAGTTGTTTTGTATTTTGAGTCACACATTAAAAGTATTGTAAACATTCTGCATTTCTGGTATAATCCAAATTTACAGAAGCAAAGTTGACAATCATATTTCTCATCGAATAGTCCAAAGCTAATACGATCAGAAATATTCTGTATGCACACAAAATATTTCTATTTCCTTCTTCCCTTCACAGTCTAACCCTAAGGGAAGACTTTCTTACTTGTCAACTCACCGTTGCAAATGCTGCTTGTGAAACATGGACCAGGAAACTACTGTATATTTAATATACTCATTCTGGATTATGATCCTACTTAAATTTTATTAAAATCACTTTCACAGTACAGACGTCATTGGTTGGGAAAAAAACTATACTTATTTTACCTGTTTGCTTATGTTATTTCCAACCTGCTTCTCTATGACTGTCCAAAATTAAGGAGAAATAGGAGGGAGAAAAAGGAAATTGCCTATATCAAATGGTGTATTTAAAAATGATTCAAAAGTGAAGTGATTCAGACCATGTGAGAGGACTCATTTGATACATCTCTGCTATTCAATAAAAGAGCTGAACTCCTTTTTCAGGCTTCCACATTTTTAGAAAAAGATGGCAATAAGGATGATGACAATGATGCTTTAAGAAATCCATACATTAAAGTATATGTGCCTTTTAAAGCAACTACATCTTTTTTTTAGAAACCTGAAAAGGTTGGCCTTCATTAATGAATGTCAACGAGATATTGTTTGCATACTAGCTAGAGTTGCAAAGCATATTTTTTTAACCAGAAATCAAATGTTAGATTCTAAATTATGTTAAAATGAAATAAGTCTTCTTTGTGCCTTCCCTTTCAGTCATAAAGCCATGGAGTGAAAGCATGACATCATCTGGTCTCATTTCTGTTATACAGCATCCTACACTGTGCACAGCTGCAAAGATGCAGACAACACATTCAGTGCACTGATGAAAGATTATGGATCCTGTTTTTCTACCTGGAGAGGATACCTAAATTGAAAAACTTCTCCCCCTCCAGTTCTGTTGGACTGGTTTGAAGGTTGCGCGGGGGGGGGGGGTATGGGTGAAGTGAGAGAGGCATGCAGTACAGCTTTAAAAGAAGCAAGGAAGAGGCAGACAAAATTGCTTCTGCAGCTCTTGAAATTAGATTAGACGTCTGCTATGCCTGTCTAGAAATCAAATTCAAACAGAAGTTTCCAGCTCCCAAGTGCTTTCTCTTCTCAGTGACGTATTATATCATGTCTGCTGTGCTGACAGAAATCAAATGTTAGATTCTAAATCTAAATCAGGTCTGAAAGTCAGAGGAGAGAGGGAGCAGCAAAGTTCAGCTAACACATGAAAGGAAGGAAGACAGAAATAGGTGCAAATGTGTTAACTATAAGAGAGCCACTTCAGTGCACAGGTTAAGACATCTGGTTAGAAATTGTGAGACTGTGAGTTCTAGTCACACTTTAGGCTCCAAGCCAGTTGGTTGACCTTGAGCCATTTATTCTCTCTCAGACTTAGGAAGGAGCCAATGGTAAACTACTACCAAAATATTGCCAAGAAAACTGCAAGGACTTGTCCAGGCAGTTGCCTGAAGTCAGGACTGACCTAAAGCACAAAAAGGGGGGGGGCTTTAGGAGCCTGCCACTATTTGGGTCAGTATAAAGACCCTCTGAACGCAAGCCAGATATTCTTCTTCACATGCCACCTTTCTTGTGCTTTCATTTATTGCACATCCTCAAGTTATTTATCCTTGATACCCCATTATAAATGTCACAACAAATGCACCTGTCATTCTACCTTTGCAGCTTCCTTCCTAATTATTATGGCTGCAGCATAACAAACTGACCATAAACAGCCTATCAACAAACCCCCATGTATTCTGGCCATCTGGAAGAGTCATTCTCTGAGACAGATTTTGTGAGGTACATTATTACCTTGCTGCAACTCCTCAGATAAATTTTCTTCCTCCGTCCCCACCTTTCCCTAATATGAAGCGTATATTTTTTTCCATCATTCAAGAATGCTGAAATTAAGAGACAGTCTTGCAGCAAGAATTCTTTCCCTGCCTTTTGTACAAGTGAGATTTCACTATCATCCACCTTGCTGGTCTAACTGTAGAGCTGTCATCCAAGGCTATTATGGCATTTAAAAGGCTCTCACAGCTCCTTTTGGAGAAAACTACTTGCCTGAATGCCAGGATATTCCTTATAAAGACAGTCAAAAGACAGCTAATTCAAGATTCTCAGTCCAATCCCACATAGAAGCCAAAGGTTCCTTCCACACATACAAAGACTGGACAGAAACATCATTCCTAAGCATTCTAGCAATGCCATAAGCATTTCTGTGGTAACATTTCTCCTCTGGCCTTGTAGAACATGGTTTGAAAAACTTGCCCTGTACCACACTAGCCTTTGCCATGCCAGGTTGCTGAATAACAGAATATTCCTTCTGCAAAGTCCACATCCATATTGACACAAAAGAAGTAAGATTTGGACACCAGCAAAGATGTAACCCTAATTTGAACACTGTTCAATTGTGAGCTGGTCAAAAAGTCTGGCAGTTGCGGTCCTAATACTGTACATCTATAGAACATCACATTGAACAAGGACTAATTTGACAAACAGGACTCTCCAAATTTACTCTAATATGTAAAAAAATATTATTGTCAAAACTTTTGGAGGATGGAATAACAACTCACATAATCTTCATGTTAGGCCAACAATTTAATATCATGCATATGTGCTGGACTATGGGTATAATTATTCTGACCACTGGCCATCCATTATGGTGCTTTATGATTATTGTCACCTAGCTTTCAGGAGTTCATAAAAATACATTTATATCATATATTAGGACTGGATTAGATTAGATTGGTCTCATCAAAGACTACCAAATATCATGGATGTGCTGGAACTTCAAATCAATTCCCATATGTTGTCAGGCACATTTCTATCTGTTGCACCACAACAGTTTTCACAATGTATAAAAACTGAAAACAAGAAGACTGCTTTGGATGTATTTTGACATTCTATCAATGACAATTTTGCAGATTATTTAGTTGGGAACAGAATATATATTCACACAAAGTGGCTAGATCCTTCATATATTAAGACTATCAATTACTGCTGATTGTTGACCTTTTATATTAACTATTCTATTACATTATATCTGCTTTTTAAAGCCTTTAGACATTAATATATCAATAAAAAGATAAATGCCTATCCATAAAATAATTGTATATAGCCAGGGGGCATTCAAAGTTATGAGTTATCAGATGTTTGCTAAAGAAGTGACTAAATACTGTACAATTAAAGGAAAGCAGGTTCACTTATAATCAATTTTCAACTAGATTTACCATTCATATGCCTCAGTAAATCTCAAGAGAGCCCAGTCTTCCATGTTGTACATAAATCAGAATTAAATTTCTGATGTTTACTGTAAAAAAACAGTCCCCAACTTTTTTGGTACCAGGGACCGGTTTTGTGGAAGACACTTTTTTCCACAGACCGGGGGCAGGGAGAAGGAGCAACCCAGATCCCTCACATGTGCAGTTTATAGTAGGTTTTGTTCTCCTCTGAGAATCTAATGCCTGTTGATCTGAGGTGGAGCTGAGGTGGTTATGCTGGCACTGAGGAGTGGCTGCAAATACAGATGAAGCTTCGCTCACCTGCTGCTCACCTCCAGCTGTGCAGCCCAGTTCCTAACAGGCCACAGTCCATGGCCAGGGGATTGGGGACCCTTGTTTTTAAAAAATGCAAATTACAGGAAATAACATACATCTAGTCCTTAAAACTAACAAGTGTTTGGAGGAGAAACACAATCACTACATTCTCACTGTTTTTAAACCAGTGGTTCTCAAACTTTTTATACGGCAACCCCCGGTCACATGGACGCGCCGCACATGCGCGGCGGCGCCCCATGCATGGCGGGCATGCGCGGCGGCGGCCCCATGCGCGGCGGCGGCCCCATGCGCAGCGGGCATGCGCGGCGGCGCACCTGAGGGGGGGAAATGGCAGATCGCGTTGTTTGGTGACCCCCGTAAAATGGTTGTTCGACCCCAAATGGGGTCGCGACCCATAGGTTGAGAACCGCTGTTTTAAACCATTCTGGTTCCTTTTAGAGTTACTAAAGTCATTAGTTTGGGGGGCAGGGGAGTTGGGAGAAACCAACTCATATCAAACAGGGCAGAAAAGTGAGATGAAAGTTATCTATGTTTTTATTTATAGTATGTCTTTTTATGGCGATATATTCAGCAACTTTATTTGAAGCCCCCAACATCATAAGTTTTAAGAACCAGTCTGGATGCTTCTTCTAAACAACATATTTATCTGGACTTTCTAAGAGTGCCAATATTAGTCCCCAGCTAATAGTTGAAGATCAAATGACAGAAACCCCTAAGATTAACTCCATCCTTCATTTTATCATGTACTTTCTGTTCTGAAGATTTGACTCAATAACTCTAATTCCAGGGTAACACATCTCTGTGTAGCAATAAGCTAGTTAAATTTAAGATGGTTTATTTATTATGCCTTGGAGACATGGTCAGGCCTATGTACCCAATCTCAGTTTGGAAAAGCAACAGTGAAGCAAATTAGCACAGAGCAATGGGATTGATGCCAGAGACCTCTAATGTTTTACCATATTGTTTGCTGGCACTTCATTCCAACTTGGGAAAGGCTGATAAAAGAACCGAACATCAGAAGATCCATCTTGACTTTGATTTTGTGAAGAGAATAAAAAAAAAAAAATCTAAGATGAAATATTAGTACCTTCACTGAAGAAAACTCTGTCATGTGTCATTGCAGGCTATAAAAATGTAATATTTTGTGCTTAATTCTTAGGAGTGGAAGGGAAAAAAAGAAGAGGATGATCAGCAGCAAAGTGGATAGACTTAGTTACAATGGTGATGGGTGAACTATTGGAAGATCTGAAGGATTAGATTAGGGCAGATCATCATAGAAAAAACATCTATATATATGATCAATAAAAGTCAATGCCAATCTGATGAAACACGATCAATCAATCCCTAGGAATATTCTTACTAATATTGTGTTTGTGAATAACCATGTCCTGAGGTATGTGGCAACAGTTGCCCATTCACTGCTATTGTTAAAAGCTAAGAAGAGTCCCAGAGTTACAGGCTAGATATTGATCTTTAAAAAAAACCCTCCCAGAATGCAGCAATGGCAGGACATTTCTGTGTTAAACAAAAACAAGCCCCCCAACAGATACATCCATGAATTCACTAGGTGCCTAACTTCACAAAACCTAAGAGTTTTCTTAAGTAGACTTGTATCTGATGTGATAAAGTAACAGAGGAGTCAGGCTGCCATTTTCAACCTGTTTCTTTCCTCTACCTTAGCACACCATTTTTTGAATGGGAAATGGTTGTGTTAAGCCTTAAAGTTGCTCTTTCCTTGCTTTCTGTAACAACTTCTAGATTTTTTTATAGTCTCTTCAACCTCTGGCTTGGCAATAGAAAAAACAGAGGACTGTAGCTACAAGGTCAAATTTGGTCTATAAGAGCGAATTCCTCCTTGATCTCAGACCTAATCAGAAGTTGGTTTCCTTAGTTAATTATTCACACATTCATACGTAATAAATAACTTGCTGTCAAACTGACCTATTTGCCATTAGGAACTGCCCAGTTTGCTTAGAAACCAAAGTCAAGTTTCTTGAATCAACATATGAATCTCACAACTTTGGGATCCTAGGAGATACCTGAACAGGATTCTCTGCTTTGATTGAAATAGAAAAATGCTAAATCTTCTAAATGGCAACAATCTGGTGTGGGCTTCTTTTTCTTAATATCTTCTATAGCACCTGCACTAAACAATGAAGCTTTCTCCAGTGATATGCATATGCAAAGCTCTAATGGCAGAGTGAAGAGAAAAAAAAAGCCCCAAGACATTATTGATGCTCCTGCAGCAAGGGCAGGAAAGTTTCAGTTGTTTAATGGATGGTCAAAGCTAATCATCAAAGGGAGGGAGGGGAATTTATATGCAGTCTGGAAACAGGAAAGGCCTGTGGCCCAAGGATGCAGAGATGACAAATTCTTTCCATTGACAAAAGACTGCATTTCATTTTCAGACTTCCCTCAAGGAGAAGAGTAAGGCAGCACTAAGCTCACAATAAACAAAACAGCAATCACCAGGAACTAGGAAGAGTGCCATTTTAAAACCCATGTTTTTATGGCATCAGTCAACGATAAAAATTCATAAACTTTCTGTTTTGTTCCACCTTAGCAAAAGTTATTGTGGGCAGGGAGCATACTGACAAATTATGCTTTATTGTGTTATTTGTAGTCCACTAGCAAGGCTGGTTCTTAGAGAAGTGGACTCCAATGAGTTTTGATGCAGTTGCAGACTGCGGCCTACCCTAAGCTGATATATAAAAGTACCACTACCATTTGGTTGGTAAAAACGTACACTAAAAAGTAATGAATTTCTAAATATATGTCTAGACTGAGATGGGCCAAACTTGAAAATCTGAAGATATGCAATCTGGAGAATACTTTCCCCAGCACATGCCCTTACGCACCAAACCTTAGGCCTATCTTTCCTACACAGTATTAGAAAGTTACCCTTTCTATTTTTAACCATGTAAACACTAAACTACAGAGAGGTTAGGAAACAATAAAGCCACAAGTTGCTACTCTTCTGATGTCTGGAATTAGGCACTGACTGTTGATTCTGCTGAATTATAATGTCTCCCACCATTTTAAAAAGCCGTAAAAAAAGTTGGAAATCGAATATTTCGGAGACAGTATTATAGTTCTTCAGATGAAGAGGTTGCATTGAGGAACACTCAAAATCACCACTATAAGCACCGTAGTTCAAAGCTGCTATCCACCTATGACACCACTTTTGAAGCTCCAGGTTCAATCTGTAAAACAATAAATTAGTCTTAAAATTGCTTCCTGACACATTAAGATAAATCCTGTATAATTAAAACAGAAAACAAGCCAATTATTATAACTTCCTGGAAAACATCAGTGTTTGTTTTGGTTTTATTTGTACATTATATTGTATAATGTGCTGACTATTTAGAAGTCAGCATAAAGCAGCTGCCTGACAGGAGAAAACCTCAAATATGAGGAATTGTGTATACTGGAAATTGGGTATCAGGATAACAGCAATACAGTATTATAGTTCTACTTCTTCACTGCTTCTTGCTTGAGCTTTCACCTTTTTCTGCAGTCCCAACCCTCCAGAAGAATAGAATAGAATAGAATAGAATAGAATAGAATAGAATAGAATAGAATAGAATGGAATGGAATGGAATGGAATGGAATGGAATGGAATGGAATGGAATGGAATGGAATGGCATGGCATGGCATAGCATAGAATTAGAATTAGAATTAGAATAGAATGGAATGGAATGGAATGGAATGGAATGGCATAGCATAGAATTAGAATTAGAATAGAATAGAATAGCATGGAATGGAATGGAATGGCATGGCATGGCATGGCATAGCATAGAATTAGAATTAGAATTAGAATTAGAATAGAATAGAATAGAATAGAATAGAATAGAATAGAATAGAATAGAATAGAATAGAATAGAATAGAATAGAATAGAATAGAAGCTGGAAATGACCTTGAAGGTCTTCTAGTCCAGCCCTCTGCTCAAGCAGGAGAACCTATATCATCTCAGACAGGTGGATGTCCAGTCTCTTCTTAAATTCTCCAGTAATGGAGCGCCCATGATTTCTGGGGGTAAGCTGTTCCACTGGTTGATTGTCCTTACTATCAGAAAATTTTTCCTTAGTTCCAGGTTGCTTCTCTTTTTGGTCAGTTTCCAACAGTTGTTTTTTGTCCTTCCCTCTGGTGCTTTGATGAACAACCTGGTTCACTCTGCCTTGTAGCAGCCCCCCCAGATACTGAAACACTGCTATCATGTCTCCCCTAATTCTTCTTTTCTTTAGACTAGCCGGACCAAAATCCCCTAGCCATTCTTCGTATGTTTTAGTCTCCAAGCCCCTGACCATCTTAGTTGCTCTTCTCTGAATTTTTTCCAAACTCTCAACATCTTTTTTGTGGTATGGTGACCAAAATTGGCTGCAGTATTCTAGGTGTGGTTTTACTAGGGCTTTATAAAGCAGTAATAATACTTTTCGTGATCTTGATTCTATGCCTCTGTTTATATAACCCAGAATAAAATACATTCACATCTTAATTTGCCAAACTTGCATGGAAGGGATTTTACAAAATTATAAAGAGAAACATAATATTGTAGCAGCCATTATCATATACAAACTAAGGTTAACTTAGATCTAATAGCAATAGCACTTAGACCAGTGCTTCTCAACTTTTGTGTGACGGCGACCCCCGTCACACAAACGTTGTGCGCATGCGCCGGGCCAGGCGCATGTGCGACGCCCCCCACGCACGATGCGCGTGCATGGCGCTGCCCCCACGCGCGCTGTGCATGCGCAGGGCTCCCCCACATGCAGCGCGCATGCACGGTGCCGCCCCCATGCGTGGCGCACATGCGCGGCGCCGCCCCATGCGCGGCACCACGGAAAATGGCAGATCGCCGCCTTTGGCGACCCCCGAAAAATGGGCGATCGACCCCAAATGGGGTCGCGACCCATAGGTTGAGAACCGCTGACTTAGACTTATATACCGCTTCACAGTGCTTTACAGCCCTCTCTAAGCTGTTTACAGAGTCAGCATACTGTCCCCAACAATCTGGGTCATCATTTTACCAACCTCGGAAGGATGAGAGGCTGAATTAACCTTGAGCTGTGAGACTTGAACTGCTGAACTGCTGGCAGCAGGCAGTCAGCACAAGTAGACTGTAATACTGCATTCTAACCACTGGGCCACCACTTTTTAACATTAGTTAAAAAGAGAATTCCATCCTTGTAATTTGTTTCATTTTATTATAAAATATTTTACTGAATTGTTAGGTATCACAGAATTGCCACTAAATACAAAAAAAATGATCCAACTTGATTGTTGCACCTCCAAACATTTTTAGAGAATTGTCTGTTTTAGTTATCAGCAGTTGGAGTAAAACATCTTGTATCAGTTTTATCTAATTGTAATGTTGACTGCAACCTTTCGATACTTTTTCCACCAATACTCTCATTGTTGCACATAAATTGCTTTTTTATGTTCTGCATTCATTTAATCATACAGTCTTTGACTTACTGAATCTAAAATGTATTTCAACAGACACTTATAATAATCTGACTTTTTGTTTCGATTTTTTCAGATTAAGTCAGGTGTCCAAATATTCCACCTTGTTTTGAAATTCCTTTAGAAAGATGTCAGTTATTTTTTTTTATTGAAAATTTTTAAAAGTTTTTACAAATAACAAAAAACAACAACAAACAAGAAAAACAAAACAACCCTCACCCAACCCCTCCCAAACCACCCCCTCCATCCCCCCCCCGAGCTTCCCAGAGCTGAATATAGGCTTAATTAAAGTTTTAAGAAACCTAAACAAATTTTTACAACTTATAAAATAGTTAATAATAAAATATATATGACATAAACGTTAAGGAAAAAAAATACTTAAAAAGAGAAAAAAAGAAAAAAGAAAGAAAAAGAAATAGGAAAAAGAAAAAAAAGAGAAAACAATCTATAAAATATCAAAAATTATATACAAGTTACAAAAAGGCTAAATAATATTTTTTATATCCAATTTATGTTGTATAAAATTTATCCATTTTTCCCATACAGCAAGAAATTTCTCTTGCGATTGCCCCTTTAAAAAAGCCGAAATCTTTGCCATTTCTGCCAGATAAGAAACTTTAAAAAACCACTCTTGCAAGGTAGGCAAAGATTCCTTCTTGAAAGATGTCAGTTATTCATAGATATTGAAACCAGTGAGCTGATGCTAACCCTTCTGAACACAAAATTGCAAAGGATTTCATCTTTGTCTTATAAATAATGGAGTGTTACAGTCTATATGAATGATCTCTTTACTGGACAAATGTGTTTATACATTCATGTTCATGAAAATAGATAGTTAATATTGAATCATGAGGAGATTAAGTTGGGACTAATTCTTTTTCTGTATTTATCCCATACCTTACTACTGAATGATGTTTTACAAGTTCATGTTTCTGTTTCTACCAAACCAAAGGTGCTTATCTAAAACATCTGGAAATTTATTTCTATCAAGCCATTATTATTAATATTTAGTGTATGATGAGAATATGACAGAAGAGAAATAAACATATACACACAATCCATGTAATTATAAACAAAACTTCCACAGGGGTATGGCAGTGGCCTCATCATTGAATATCCAATTCAGCTAGCCATATTATTTATCTAGCCATAAAGTGATATAATCTAGTTTATAATCCATCTGAAACAGCTAGTTAGGTAATATAATTTTAAGTGTGGTACTTCCAATTGTTTGCAATAGTGGCAAATATTTGTAGCTCGGGTAGAGGATGAGGGTAAAAGTTCATTCTCCAAGCTTGTGGGTTGGTTTCTGAATGTTTTGTTACCAGGCTAGGCAACATCTTCAGCAGAGTTTAGGGATGTCAGTGTCGGTATTCTGTTTATAAGGGCTTCAGGTGTGGATATGTCAAGTGAAAGTCTATGGTGGGGCTTGTGATGGGCCAGGTGTGAGTCATCAGTGGGTCTTGTGATGAAGAGGTTAACTGCTGGGGGGGGGCTTGTATGGGTTGGTTGAGGGTCATTGCTGTCTCTTGTTGGCTGTGCAGTTGATTTGGATCCTGAGGGGTTCGTAGACTGATTGTAGATCAACGTGTCTGTTGATGGAACATTCCATCAACAGACACACTGAATGTTCCAACAAGAGTCACATTGATCTACAACCGGCCTACAAACCCCTCAGGATCCAAATCAACCGCACAGCTGACCAGAAACAGCACCAACCCTATGCAAGCCCCCCACTACCAGCAGTTCACTTCCCAATGACTCTGACCTGAGGTAAACTCCCCATCACAAGATTCATTGATGACTCACACCTGGCCCACCACAGACCCTCACTTGACATACCCACACCTGAAGCCCTTATAAACAGAAGACTGACACTGACATCCCCTAAACTCTGCTGAAGATGTTGCCTAGCCTGGTAATGAAATGTTCAGAAACCAGCCCACAAGCTCGGAGAACAAACCTTCACGCTCAACTTCCAATTGTTACTTTCCTCAATTTTTTGAGCAACAATCTTTCAAATCTGCTCTTTTTCTTGCTAGGTGATAACTTTTCTTTCCAATACAAATAGTGGAGAAATGCCTTTTGTTCACATTTGTATTTTAATGTGAATTTTCCCAATCATACATCTTGCATACCTAAACCAGAATACCATTATATATATTTTTCTGAAATACAAAATAAACCAAATACCAATAAATCATTAGATAGGTAGATACAAAGGTAGGTAGGTAGTTTTTTTCTCTTCTTTAAAGAAGAAGCAAATATTTGTTTATCTCGTTGTACAACAATTAACAACCCTTCAAGATAGATTAAGTGGAATAAGAGACTCTCCAGAGGCCATTCTGCCTACAATTCTGTACTCACATATAAAGGAATAAGACTTCTTGAACCCGAGGAAATTACTTCTGAAAAGACAAGTTCAACATTACATTCTCAATCAGCTTTACTGCTGAATAAGGTTTGCAATTCAAATTCTTCACCTATAAAGTGACTTTATTTGATTATGTCTTACCAAACAACTTGGCCACAGTTTTACTGAAGACAGTTTGCAGCAAAATGCAGCATTCCACATTAGATACTATACAATTCAGTAACCTTGCAGAAGTAGAAAAAAATGCAACATCACTGTTGCAGATCTGATTATTGTTCCTTGGTTCCTAAAGGATGAGTTTGCGGTCTTCTTCGATGATTTCCAATGATCACAGCAAGGTGCAAGTTCCTCTTCTGTTAGGATTATCCTAGAGATTTTCAGTCTTTGGGTGGTGGGTTCCCTGAAGTGTTTGAAATGGCAGAGTGCACATTAGCTGCTGTTGATCAGCTCATTAACTGGAGCGTTGCCGGTAGCTCCTCTGCTGCCTAATTTGTGAGCTTAATGCCAACTTTAGATGGCTCACTGCATTCCTACAACACAACTGAACAGCAGGCAGGCAAGCCTAAAAGATGATCCCCTCAAAGCATGAAGCAATTTAAAAGGTTCAATAATTGGAGACAATGTGTACCTGAGACACTCCAGCTGACACTGCCAATTTTACAATATCCTCAGAGGTCAAATACCGGTATATCTAGAAAGGCAAATGAGAGAATACGAAGCCCAGTGAAGGTTATTTCTTGTTTCTGTCTTATGCTTTCCTGTTTGGCGGGCTTCTTTCAAAACTGGGAAAGCACATGACCTTGCTGAATATAACAGACTCCAAAGTCAAAGTCACCTCCTCCAATAATAGCCAGGATAAAACACAATGTCTATGAGTTTCTATTTAGAAATTTGATTCAGTTTTCCAAATGGTAGGATTGGAATTCCAGGTAGGTAGTCAGATAGTCTGTTCAGTACGTGTGATGATGGAGGAAAGTTATGAATGCTTAATTTTTCTGATGTTAGGTAATCTGTCAAGATGAATAAGAACCATCAAATGTGAACTGCATTTGTAAGAATGATCCTATATCAGAAGACAACATTTGGTGATGGTAGAATTGAAGAGATGGTTTAAAAGATATATCTAAATCTGCTGTTCTATAAAGCTCAACTGTTTGAAAGAAGCTCCCCTGAGATAAATGGACCCTACTCAAGATCAGTTTTCATTAATTTCAAGGTGTCAGGTCACCAGGGATAGGAGATCAGAAAGCCCTAAAGAAGACTATTGTGTATGGTGAACTGCAGTTATCTAGTTCAAAGAAAGGCTTTAGCTGTGCCATCTCGAGTTGAAGATATAATACTCCAATTACCCGAAAGCTCAAATAATTCTTCTTCTTCAGCCTTTGCAACTTTCTATCACACAAAAACTGGAGGCATTTGAAAAGGCCATAAGATCTTTTCAAGAATCAGAAGCAATCAGGCAGAGAACAAACAAAATCATCTGTACCAGCCTAATTAAACCTTCGATTGTTCACAAATAAATGCTAAATCAAAACTTTTCTTGCTGGGAGTTAATTGTCTGTAACCTGTTAAGGTAAGCTCTTCTAGAATCCAGACAATGACTTCCCATATGTCTTCCACAGATATCCTCAACTAGGATAGGACACAATGTGGCTTGCCTATCAATAAAGCTTGCACGTAATTATTTCCCAAATGACTGTGATTTTGGAGTCCTTCTTTTGTCTATTACATTTAAAACTTGAATCCTCTTAGGACTGAGAGCCCATGTTTAGATGACTTAAATAAAAAACACCATGCAACCTATCGTTCCAGAAGAAATAAATAATAAAAAGAAGACATACAGGAAATAATATTGTAGTAGAGAAACTGTTTCATTCAAAAAACCAACATATGCTGCAACATAAGAACATAAATTAATACTGACTGCTATATTAACTTTCATTTCCCTTTCAGTGAAGTTACTAATATTGTACACATTTCAGGCATGAAATACAAAGTGCACTTAATTTTTACCGAAGGGATAAAAAAGATTGCAGCATCCACAACCTGCCTAAATCCACTACAACACCAACAGCAATAATGCAAGAATCCCTTAGCATTCATTAATTTCCACCCAAATATTTTGTATAAAAAGTGTTTCTTATAAGTCGTTGTACACCATGGAACTAACTTATCACAGTGTTGTTTTGTATTACAAAAAATGTATGTTACTAGAAATAGTAGTGGTCCAATACAAGAAATTGAATATGGATGATATAGGTGCATCTTTTGTCTCTTCTTTTAATAATTCATAAAAAATTGATTGAATAGAACAATAAACACATGCTACACCAGCACATGCTATATGTAGATTAAATTACATATCCCTAGGGTAGTTTAGTATAGTGTACATTTCCCTACTCAAAAATGTAACATGAAAAGAGCCATCCTAAAACTGATAACTGATTATCCTCAGATAGGCCTAAGGATAAACTTTGAAAAGGAAAAGGATAATCAGTTTCATAATTCTCTGAACCTTTTCCTGCAAGCACAGGAAGGAAAATGTAGATGTTAATGCTTTTTCTATCCTTGTCAGCCTGATGAAGTATATTCTCAGCAGCCCATGCAATGGTCAGCCATCTAGTAATTGCTTCTATGGGAGATGGGATCTTTACCCAACTTTGGAAGTTAATGCAGCTATCAGTTCCCGTAATAGCCGCCCTACCAAGCCAACCAAGAAGAGAGCAATTGTTAATATCAGGATATTAATGTAACATAACTGGCAGGAAGTGGACAGACAGCATTCTATTTTAAGCCTTTGCACCCCAAATGAGGTACCTGCTGGCTCAAAGAAAGCTTTCAATCAGATAATAGTGGAAAGCAACTGAGCATAAAAACATAGTAGCATCAATAGCTATCAGAGATCAAAATTCTTCCTTTGTGTACTTGCTTGTTGGAGAAAAAGTCCTATTTGGTTATCATATTGATGTATTTATTCTCGTGTTCCTTGCAATTATGTTATAATGAGAACAATCTTAAACAATCAATGTCAACTTAAAAAGAAAACATAACAGATTTCTACTAACCACACAACCAGCCCAATATATTCTAAGAAAATCATCCTTATGCACTGGATGTAATCTGGAGAGTATGAGAGAAGATTTTTTTTGTTATATCCTAGGCCCAAACCACTATGGTCATTGTAGCTAATAGCAGCAATGGAAAGAAGTACATATTTCCTCTTTTTGCCTTGCATTCTGCTCTAACAGCAGCAAAGCTGCTTGGCATGAATTTCTCCACTTTCTGAAAGACTTTCCAAATGGAGACTAGACAGGCTTACATGCAGCATGCTCATCTTTTCATGGAGGAGACTAAACCTGACTGAAGTCAATAACTATTTGCTCTCTTATGATGGATTGATTGATTATGTGCCATCAAGTCAGTATTGACCACACAGATAGACCTTCTCCAAGATGATATTTCTTATATTCATCACAAATTCAGAAATATTATCAGTGGATTCTCCTGTAGAATAGCTCCCCAGGAGAGAAATTAGATGTAAAGCAGGAGTGACAGACAACTGATTTAAACCTTTGATCTTTTGCTAGCTGCTGTCATCATGTGATGGCGAACAGAGAAGATACAGCAAGCATCATTTGTTTTAGGGGCAGGTTGCCATGTGTCATCCTTTCTCTTATTCCTCCTCAATATAATTATGCTTAATGAAAGACATATTATAGCCAAAATTTCAAGACGAGCCTGGAAAAGAAGTGTCTATTTGCTTATTTCCAACACAACCCTTTTCCAATAAGATAACAGATAAACATTTAATTCATTGGCATGGTCCTAGAACTCCTTTTCTATCAGGAAAACTGTGATAATTATCAATGAAATAATGGCAGAGAAATAAATTTGTAGTACCTAAGCTTGCTTCTTTAGTTCTAAGTTTTACTTGGTGAAGCTAGTTAGTCCTCCAGTGAAGTTAACTACTGTAAATTCAGGCCTCTCTAGAAATTATGCTTTCACTTCATAACACAATAAGTTAGCAATTTTCCAAATGCCTATTTAATGGGACTCATTCTGGCTTAAGAACTATTCTAGGGACATAAAAGGATTTTGTAATTTTTGCACCGAATAAATGCAGAGCTTTTCTAAAGTGAGTCCTGCACAATTCTGACTAAAAAAATACAAGAGGTGAAATGAGCAAAATTATGGATGTACAGTGTAGCTTTATATGCCAGGCATGGGGGAAGGAAAGAGAGAGAGAGAGATCATTTTTCTGCTCTTCAGAAAGCCACTGAGAAATGTATAAATATGAGATAGAAAACTTGTTATACTCAATAATTTGGAGACAGTGATTGATACAGCAATTAGGCCTGAATTATGAAATGTTTTGTGCAAATATAGAGCTGAAGATTGGTTGGTACATATGGCAAGACTGGTATATGATGAAAAGAAAGCATGCATGAAAAGAAATGAAATGCTTAATACATGATACAGATAGTCCTCAACTTACAACAGTTTAATTTAGTGACCATTCAAAGTTACAACAGCACTAAAAAAAATGACTTAGGACTGTTTTTCACACTTATGACCATTGCAGTAACCCTGGTCATGTGATCAAAATTCAGACATTTGGCAACGGACTCATATTTATGACATTTGCAGTGTCCGGGAGTCATATGATCACCTTTTGCAAACTTCTGATAAGCAAAGTCAATGGGGAAGCCAAATTCACATAATAACTGGGTTACTAACTTAACAACTGCAGTGATTCACTTAACTGTGGCAAGAAAAGTTATAAAATGGGGCAAACCTCACTTAACATAATGACTCAGTCAGTAGAAATTTGGGCTCAGTTGTGGTCACAAGTCAAGGACCACCCATGCAGCATGGAATATGTAGTAAGCTAATGCTATGTGATGTTTCCTTGGTGTTTTAATTTATTAATGGATAAATATATAAAGGTCCTCAATGAGCAGTGGCATTTTGGAGGTGGCTAATGGAGTAAACAGCATTCCTGTGCGCTGTTTGCTCCCTCCTTGTCCATCAAGATCAATTTTATTTTAACTGAGTTTTAAATTTAAGATCCCAATTTATTGTTTTATGGTTTATTTTTATTATACATCTATAAGCCACCAGCGAGATGGACAACGTACAAGTTTAATAATAAATAAATAAATAACGAATGCTTGTGAAATCAAAGGTGGATTGATTCAACGTATGAATGTGCATGTATTGTTATAGGCATAATGGTGCTGTGTTGTTGGCTAAGAACATGAACAAATTTGTAGCAAATGTTAGATAGATTGTATGATGCAATATGTCATATGGAACAGAAAATTAATATATCAGATAGATGGGGTTTGAAAGAGAAAATGAAATGAAACACTCCAAGTGATATATAAATAGTGAAAACCTAGAACAAATAGATTAATTTTCCTTTGTTTTGTTATCAAAACATATTCCTCCTATTTCGGTTTAAACTTTATTTCTGAATATTTAGTTGATAGATTTATTTCATGTAAGAGACATACATACACATGTATCTACTGACAGGAAATTAGTAAAAAAAATATGTTCCAATATATAGTTGATAGTCCTTTTACCCAGCTTTATAACTATTTCCCAAAGTTTAAAACACAGTTTGAACTAGTATTTGTCACAATACAGTACTGTCACTTATGTAACTTTGTAGTTGTTTTGTTATCTATTTATTACTACAAATATATATGAAGGACAAATTGATATATTTGAAAAATGGCAAACGAAGAACAATTCAAAGCAGGCCCAAGGCAAAAAGGTTTGGAAGGGAGGACCAGAATGAAGACTTCTAAGATGACCCAACAAGATAAGACACAATTCTCAAAAAGAAATGAAATAGATTTGAGGCAATGACACTGAAGTGGAAAAGTAATAAGAGAGGCTACCAAAGTGGGCGTAGCCAAACACTTGTGCATAAAAGCAGAGAATAACTCTAGCCACCAGGTAGCATGAGATCGTGCATAGTGGGTGCCAATCTCAACTCCTCTGAACCGTAAATCTAGTTCGATGAGGTGGCTTAGAGTTGGGAAAGCACGCATGGTTATGAGTCAGTGAAGTTTCTAATTCAGAAAATCCAGAATAAATGTTCCCTATTTCTAGCTGGAAAACATAACATTTTACAACCAAATGTTTTCCAGATATGTACAAATTTCTAGGCATATGCTGATAAATAAGTAACAATGGAGCTGCTTTTTATGATTCACTGTGTGACAGCATATGGTCTGTCAAATCCTGAAAATGCCCTGAAATATGCTTTTCTCCCCATTCCCTCAACCTCTCCTGAGAACCATCCTTTGCTCACCAAAACCATATAATTCACTGAAGAATGGTAACGGAATCTGCAAGCAGCAGAATGTCACTGGGTGACCTAAAGATCCTTGGCTCGGTTACACAATTTTGTACAAGTGTAGAATCATCCCTGCAGGGACGTAAGAGATCATGCTGGGAAAATCATAGCATCTGCCTTAGCAAACACTTACAGAACTGCAAGCACCATTTGCCGTCCTGGGGAGACAGAATTAAAAAACAGCTTCCTTCCTGAACAGAATAAGGCAGCATCCCCCACCCACCCACTCACTCCTTCTAGCTTCCCATTAAAGAAACAAGGGAATTATCGCTTACACATTTCTAGGAATGCTAAAGTAAACTAGTGAAATGGCTTGTTTGTTTGTTTGTTTTGGTAAAGGAAGAAATATATTTTCAATTAGCAACATAATGGAAATTGAAATACATTCTGTTTCTCGGTGTATCTTTTGCAAAAGAGGAGCATTCATTTTTTTTCTCCTTACCATCACCTACTAAATATAGAAATCAGAAGTTCTGCTGTGTTGGAAAGGCATCTCCTCAGTTTATCAATTCCCTCCATACTTTGTCACTTTTCTCCAACCCAGCACCTTCAAATAAATTGGGACTGCAACTCCTCAACCCTCACCTTGCATGAGAAATGGGGAAGAGCTTGATGACCATCCATATTTTCTCCCCCACATTCAAGCTATGTCAGAAATATTCCTTAAGGCCAAAATGATCATTTAACCATCACCAAAAAAAGAATTTCAGAGGAAAGAAACAGACAAGCAGAGAGAGAGAGAAAGAGAGAGAGAGAGAGAGAGAGAGAGAGAGAGAGAGAGAGAGAGAGAGAGAGAAATTTTAAACATTAATAAAATGCATATACATGTAAATCGATTTGTGAAGCCTCACAGCTTTTGCTGTCAATTCTTATGCTTCATTCAACATCTAATGGAGATGCTGGGTAATGTCATCCTCCAATATGCTAATGCTATCCAATTGTATCTTTCAACCACAGCCAGCCAATCCAACTCACTCTTACTAAGATCAAGTGGTTGGGGCTATGGAAGATTTTATTCTTACATGAGGTACCAGTTCCATTTTAGGAGTAAAGTGCAGTCTGGGGGGTCTTCTTGAACTCACAACTCTTGCTCAAAAAGCAGATGGTAGCTATAGCCAAGGGACCTTTGCACTGTACCACTTCATGGATTGGGAAGTCTTCTAGACACTCACTCACATCCTTGTCACCTATTCAAATTCACATTACATGGGGCTACCCTTGAAAATCGTAATATAGCAACTCAATTAGTGGTGACTTCATGGCACTTCTGCTTTGCAAGCAGCACTGTGTCAATAGGCTTCCAAGTATAATTCATGGTGCCTTCATCACTCTAAAGCCTTCTATGGCACAAGGCTTGTTTCTCTCAAATAGCAATAGCAATAGCACTTAGACCTATATACCGCTTCACAGTGCTTTACAGCCCTCTCTAAGCAGTTTACAAAGTCAGCGTATTGCTCCCAACAATCTGGGTCATTTTACCAACTTTGGAGGGATGGAAGGCTGAGTCAACCTTGAACCGGTGAGACTCAAACTGCTGAACTGCTGGCAGCCGGCAGTCAGCAGAAGTAGCCTGCAGAACTGCATTCTAACCACCACGGTGGATAATTAGTCTCCCATGCTTTCTGCCCAGCCAGTAGAGCTCACAGACTAGATATACTGCAGGTCCCCTCAAACAAAGTTATATTTCAGGACCCAAGAAGTACACCATCTCTGCCATGATGCTTGCCCTCTGAAATGAGATTCTCCTAAGATCCAAATAAAGACCTGCTGTTTTTCCAGGCCTTGAAATGGGGTAGAAGGAAATCTCCTGTTAGATATTTTTATCATATGCTACTGTATATATGTTCTGAAATAACTGTCTGGCTTTTGTTCCTCTCCTTTATTGTATTTCAATTTATTTTTGGGGGGGGGGGTTGTGTGTGGTCTTGGCCAGAGTTGGCCTGGAGTTGGGCACTGCCTAGTCTGGTCCCTTATTTTCTGACTGTACTATCTTGCTCTTTGGAAGATAGAAAATAACAAACAAAAATAATGATGTCAAAATATTTAAGCTTCAAAGATTTATTCTACCTTAGTTTCCCCATCTGTGAAATGGTAATGGCAGCCTAACTCACCAGATAACAAAACAAAGAAATACACATTTATGCTGACAACGTATTTATAGTTGTGAATATTAATACAAATCATATCTCCCCATCCCTTAAGAATAAGAACATTATATTATTCTTTCCTTCTTTGCAGCCCTCTCTTGGGCAGCCCTTCCTTTATGAAAGAGTACAGGTAGACCTTGACTTATAACAGTTCATTTAGTGACTGTTCAAAGTTACAATGGCACTGAAAAAGTAACTTATGACCATTTTTCAGACTTACAACTGCTGCAGTCACGTGACCAAAATTCAGATGATTGGCAACTGGTTCATATTTATTATGGTTGCACTTTTGTGACCTGCCACCCGGCAAGATCAATGGGGAAGCCAGTTTCATTTAACTGTTACTAACTTAACAACTGCAATGATTCACTTAACAACTGTGGCAGGAAAGGTTGTAAAATGGGGCAGAACTCAATAAATGTCTCATTTAGCAAAATAAGTTTTGGGCTCAGTTGTCGTCATAAATCAAGGACGATCTGTACTAACAAGCTCCTGTAGTTGTATCATGGGGAAACAAATCAATTGGTCCCATGTTTTCAAATTTTAGAATATGCCCTCAAACATGTAAAACCATGCAGACATTCATAATTTGATGTAGGAGAATCTTCAGAATGACATACTAATCCTTTTGAGTTTTTGAATGTTTTGTCTTTAGAAACATAGTTAATATAAAGATGGGAATTTTTAACCTGATCCAATTCTGAAAACAAAACAAAGACATCCTTTAGAAGATTTTTTAAAATATTGATGATACTCTGTGTTCCATCCAGCTTGGTTGCTGTTGATCAGTTACTTTTACTGTAACATCTCATGAACCAATTAACTTAATTTCGCCCAGACTCTCTGTCAGGCCTTCCTTTATAGTAACTACCGTACCTCTTTAGTTCTTCTAAGCTCATGCCTGTGTCATGTGTCACTGTGTCTAACAATCTTGTCTTCTATAAGCCTTTTTTTTTTCAAGCATCAGGTTTTATTTATTTATTTATTTATTTATTTATTTATGAGACTTATATACCGCTTTAAGTGCAAGCACTCTCTAAGCGGTGTACACCAGTAAGCAATGTATGTGTATATATATATATATATATATATATATATATATATATATATATATATATATATATATATATATTTACATTGCCCCCAACAATCTGGGTCCTCATTTTACCTACCCCGGAAGGATGGAAGGCTGAGTCAACCTTGAGCCGGTGAGATTTGAACCGCTGACCTGCTGAACACAGTCAGCTAAAGTGGCCTGCAGTACTGCACTCTAACTGCTGCGCCACCTCGGCTCCTCTTCTCCCATGACTTGTGTTTTCACATGTGTGCAAAATATTTAAGCTTTAGCTTTGTTTTTAGCTCTTCCAGTGTTTTTACTCCTATAGCATTGAATAATTTGATGTTCTGGGGTTTCTTGTATTCTTAATCGGTATGACAATTCAACATTCTTTTTTTTCCCCTTCAGCCTACCTTTCTGATGATTCAGCTTTCACAGAGACATATATAAATCTGTATATTTTATCTAGATATATCATCATCTTTCCCCAGCTGCAGGCAGCTCTTTATTGTCTTCATACTTAGAATTAAAAAAACAACACAAGGACTGTATTTACAGTATATAGTCATTTAAATGTGTCCCATCCTTCAAAAACCTTGTTATCTTTGCAGATGCACTCAAGCCATGCACTGCTGAGCCAGATAAGATTGGATTTCTGCAGCGAATCACCTAAAAGAAATTATCCTCTTTGTCTTCAACAGAGCTATGGGCCAGATGATACCCTTGGAATTTTAACAAAAGATGATGACATTTCACCAAGTGGCCAGCATAATGGATTCATACAGTTCAAGAATGAAGCTAATGAAGACGCTCACTTTTACAGCTTTGCAGAACACTGCTGACCACTTTCCATTTTATTTTTGTGGATTAAGAGGAGGATATTAGGCAGATTCCAGAGCCGTTTTTAGAAACAAAAATGTTACCAGAATAGGTTTTTGTTTTATAAAAAGTCATCTACTTCTTCTAATTAAAGATGATGATGATGACGACAACAACGATGATGATGAAGAGACGGGAAGGACTGGATGATTGAAAGAGCACTTTGACACCCATGTAATAACAAAATATTTCACTCTTTAATGTAGCCTAGGTCTTCTGTCAAAGCATGGAGCATGGAGAAGTTAAAAAAATGTTGTTTCATGTACAAAATCTAAGAGAGCTTTCTAATGTTTACAGCTGTCAGACTCACATGTTTAAGAAAACATTTTGTAGCAACATATTGTTGGTATTGTTCCCAGTACAGTGCTAAAAGAATAAATGTTAACATGAAGGTATTCAACCAGACCTTTCCAAAATAAATAAATAAACAATAAATAACATGCTCAAATAAGCCACTTCTAAAATTCTCAGTATGTACTTGAGTTTTAGCTTTAAGTACCTTGTACAGTTATGATCATGCTCACTCAGATCAAGGATATGTGTTTACCTTCAATTGTAATATATTCATAAACAGAGAGAGAGGAAATATTCCATGTCAAATATGCACGTTTATCTGGCTAATGCTCCTTTTTTCCTTAAGAAAAAAAATCTTTCTTAGAACATCAGCCCAGGGCTTTGACTATTCTTTCCAAGATACCCAGTGCTGTGGATTCATTTGGAAATAGGCATTTGGAATGAGACAGAATTAAAAATCAGCATCTGTCTGTGACTCATTAAAGCATCTGCTGTTTTGCAAAGGTTTGGTCTTCATATCAATAGTAAAGTAAAAGCTCCAAACCCCATTACATTATTGGATGTGTATCACATGAACAGAAGAATTTCATTTTTTCCCTAAGAATCAGTTTCATAAATGAAAGCTGCAAAATCCAGGTCATTGTCTGACAATATTTGTTTGGGGATTGATACTTTGAGTATGGCAACAATTGAATTAAACCTGGCAATTTTAATCATATAAATTGTTGAAAAGCCCTTCGTATGGTTCATATATACCTTTTGAAGTGTTTTTAAAGACTTGGTTTTCTGTCATCTCATTATGAAATGAGGACTTTTCATAATATCGCTACCTGTAGGTTTGATTAGCAAATAAGTGTGTGATGTGTGATCCCTTTGAATTCTTGACAAGTTCTACAATCAACTTACAGTAAATAGGGGGTATGTTTTCCACACCACATTATGGAAAATTATGTTTTCCATAATTTACTCATTATTAAATGGTTAAGTCTGATCCAGAATCACATTAGATAAGATTAGAAAGTGACATCAGACAAATCTGAAGATGTGAGAATTTTATTGAAAGGCCTGGACAAACAAGATTTTGAAATATCTTAATTCATCCAAACAGTCGTTTTAAGGATTGTGAGAGGCTATGTTTAACTATACCATACCTGAATGACCTCCAGTACCCTCATTAAATATATATATATATATATATATATATATATATATATATATATATATATATATATATTGTCAAAAGAATATAGATCAGATGCTTTAGCAAATTCAGAAGCATCTGGAATGTCAGTATCTTTAAAATGAAATGAAACCAATAACTCCATTTTGTATGAAACTAAATATACGATGAAGGTTATCACTGATAACATGAAACATGAAATGAGGAATTGGAATGTTCCATTCTTGAAAATCAGTGAGGCCAAGTTTTAAGAAATAAAAAGTTATGACTTGGAAACTAAGGTAATTTGTAGAAAATTTATAGAAAATGTTTTTTATGTTTATTGGATTTTTCAAATATTTTTTTAAGTTAAATATCAGGTTGCAAGAATTTTGAGGGCTCCTTGGCTCACATCATTTGGGCATATCTAGTCACTGTTCCCTTTGAGTTTTAAGTGAAGGTAATTTGGGGGAAAATATAGCAAGAAATCTCTGAAGTGGCAACCTGACCTCTGAATAAAATATAAATGAGAATTTATGGAATTATCCATGTGTGGGGACTTGACTAAAAGAAATATTTTACCTAAGTGGGAAAAATCTACACTCTTGATATTAAAGATTAGATCCAATATATGTTTTTATCCATTTTTAAAATATATTTATATTCTAAAAAGAAGAAAATGGAAGCAATATGTTTCACATGGTCTAGAGATTAAGAAATAAGTTGAAAGCTTTAATACATTTTATACCAGTATTGTGTACAATACTTTTGTACACAATACCTTTGGTATATATTTTTGGTTTCTCCCCCCCCCCCCCTTAAGTTTAGGTTTATTTGAATCATCATAATTTCTATATTTTTATTTTGGTATCCCTGATGCATTATTCTTTTTTTTTTATCATTGCATTTCACTAATAAAATATAAGAACATACCTTGGTTGCGTGGGGTATGGAATGGGTGGATGTTCTAAAGAATTAAAGCATTCTTCTCTACCTGCCCCTCCCCCATTTCTCCATAACATAAGCCCATTGGCCACTTTCCCATTTTCATCTCTTAAGGAATTTGCCAGCAGTTTAGAACAACAGGGAGAGCAAATGATCACCCCACCATGAGCTCTAAGGTGCCCTGATAACTGGCACAGAAAAAGCTCTTACCTGCCCTCTCTGGCAGCCTTACCTAAAAAATACCATTAGAAAACAAGAGACAGCAGTCAACAAGAAGCTCTTTTACCAGAAATGCAGCTTAACTACATAAACAAGCTTGGTGTGAGTTCATTAACTACTATCAGAGATTGGGGGGACATTACATGGACACAGCTTATAGGAATTAAATAAATGCTGATGCAGAAAGAGAAGAATGAACTTCAAGCATCATCTACTTTGGATTGAATGGGGAGAAATGTGAACTTTCCTGTAGCAAGAATCTCAACAGCCTGACTAATAGTATAAACTGTGTCAATCATTGTTTCATGGACAACTGATGTTCCAGAAATGTCCAATCTAATCAAGAAGAAAAATTGAGGTCACATTGCTATTGCCTTATATGACCTTGGACATCACTCTGCTGCATAATCCTTTTCTAATCTGCCTATTTGCTTCACTGATTCATCTCTACCTGGTTTCATTTAGAAATGCTCCCTATTTGCTTGTCAATACTTTTGCAGTGCAGAATACTCATTCATTATTTTAGAATTCCTTTTAAAGAAAGAGCAGCAATTAAAATACTTACTGAAACCTAAATCATCTCATTTCTTCACCTTCTTTTGCTAAAGAACCAATAATTATTTCACTAAAAAATTTAATAAGAAGCCAGCATGCTGCAAAGCAGAGCACCTACTAGGTTTAAAGGAAAGTATATGGGGCTTGCAAGACTTTTATGGGTATTTTCAATCCAGGGCAAATGTGGTTCTTTGGCCTTTTTTTTATTACCATTAGATCTTCCCGTGCTATTTAATATTTCAGGCAGAAAGGGATCCCCAGCATTTTGGTCTTGGGGGACTACTACAATGTCTTCCCATGTGATGTTTAGAGTTTTTAAGTCTTCCATGAATGTTTTTCACCATGTGTTTCAAGGAGGTCCACTTGACCATTTAGCATCAAAGAGGGCCCATCTCATTGCCATCTTGGGGATTCAGTTGTTCTCCATGCAGAGAATATGACCTGCAAGTTGGACAATGTTATATAATTTGGAGAAGAAATTCTTTTGGAGCATTTCTTCACTAGTAATATGGTCAAAACAGTGAATCTTTAGGATTCGGCGAAGGCATCTTTGTTGGAAGATGTCAAGTCTCCTGTTAGTACTTGCTGATGCCTTTCAATAGCTATTTGCCCAGAAGACAAAAAAGAAAAACTAATTAGGTCAAGTAAATAGTGTTATGTCCAGTTTACTCTTTGGTAAATGAATTTCTTGGGACTAGCCCATGTTCCCCTCGTAGGCACAGGCAAACTTTCCTAAGGTGTCCATTTTGTGACAGGGACTATAACATGCTCACAAAATTCCTTTGAAGTCAATCAGCCCCAAACATTTTCCTTAATATTCTGTCTTTTAAATGGCAAGCTCTCATTCCACAAACCTTGGCATCAACATGACTGAACACAGCAACTATCCAGATGATGCTATATTTCTAAGGTCCTTAATATGCCCACAACCACCTTTTGGGGGGTCTTTTTTGATTTGACATTTTGGCTTTGTGACTGGTCACATGAGCAAGGCTCTAATTTTACAAACAGGGAATTCTTCTCCCTAGTACAACTGCAAAGCAAATGATATCCTCTCCAAATGCCAAACCTATTGCCCAAAACCATTGGCTGCCCCTATGGTAATTATTGGAAAGTAATTCAGGATGCTGACTTTACCAACCTATTCGGCACATTAACGGTTGCTTAGAACTAATTTCCATAATATACTATTATTGGGTTTTAGGAATCTGCCAAATTTCCCAAGCTTGAAATAGCCACTTTAAGGTTTTAACCTCTGAAGAAAACACTCCACGTTCTGGAAACAGAGCTCAGACTTGACAATAGAATCTCTGTCCATGGCTGACTCTGGACTTACAGAAAATTCAAATTCACATCCATGAATTACAGTGATGCTTAAAAGTCTGTGAAACCTTTTTGAGTTTTCAGTATTTCTGCATAAATATGGCCTAAAATGTGATCTGTTCTCTGCATTCCTAAAAGAGGATAAAAAGGATCCAATTAAACAGAGAGTCAAAAACATTATATTTGTTCATTGATTTATTGAGGAAAATGATCCAAAGCCGCATATTTGTGTGTGGAAAAGTATGTGAACCTTTGCTTTTCCCTTGGGCAACCTATAACTGTATCTAAACATTTCCAATAACTCTAAATCATGTTGGCTTGAAGGAATTTTAGCCCATTTCTCCTTACAAAACACCTTCAACTCAGCAATATTAGTATTCTTCCTCTAAGGAACTGGCTACTTCAGGTCTTTTCACAACATTTCTATAGGATTAAGGTGAGGACTTATACTTGACTATTCCACAACATTAACTTTTCATGTGTTAACAATTTTTTGGATGTGCGACTTGTGCAATTGAGGTCATTGTCTTGCTGCATGACCCAAGTTCTCCTGAGGTTCAGTTCATGGGCAGATATCCAGACATTTTATATAGAATTTGCTGGTACAATTCTGAATTCATAGTTTTATTAATGATGGCAATCTGTTCTGGTCCAAAGGCAACAAAGCAACCCTAAACCCTGATACTGCCATCACCGTGTTTCATAGATGGCTTCATTATGCTGGAATGCAGAATTTACCTTTTGCCAAACAGAACACTTTTCATTCATACCCAAAAGTTCTATTGTGTGTTCAGTTGTCTACAGAACATTCTTGCAATAACCTTCTGGTTTATCCAAAAGGTATTTCACAAACTGTAGAGGAATAGCAATGATCTTTTTGAAGAGTAATGGCTTTCTCCTTGCAACCTTTCCATGCGCACCATTGTTGTTCAGTATTCTCCTCAAAACACTCTCAGAATGGGCATTCACCAATTCAAGAGACAGCTTTAGTTCCTTAAGGATTCTGATATTGATTATATTGTTTTATAGTTGATATTGTTTATACTGTGTTATTGTTTTGCCTTTACTGTGCTTACAGTACATGCAAGCATACACTAAATAAAAATTTCTACTCCATACAAATAAAAAAAAGATGATCAACATGAGGGTCCTTAGTGCTCTTTGAGCTTGGCTCTTTTCTTGCAGATGTTTCATTATCCAAATTTGAGAATACAATAGAGTAGAATAGAGTAGAGTAGAGTAGAGTAGAGTAGAGTAGAATAGAATAGAATAGAATAGAATAGAATAGAATAGAATAGAATAGAATAGAATAGAATAGAATAGAATAGAATTCTTTATTGGCCAAGCGTAGTTGGGCACACAAGGAATTTGTCTCCGATGCATAAGCTCTCAGTGTACATATAAGTAATAGTAATAAATCAGGATCATAAGCAACATAAAAATACATTCATCATAAATCACAAAATACAACACTTCATCATAAATCATAAGATGCAACACTTAGTGATAGTCATAGGATACTAGCTAAGCAAACAACATAAATCATACTAGGATACTAAATAAAACAATATAAATTGTAAGATACAAGAACAAAGTTATAGTCATAAGAAGATAAGGATAGGTAATGAGAAAGATGAAGAGAGTAATAGTAATACAGCTTTACTAAGTAGTTTGACGGTGTTGTAGAAATTAGTTGTTAAGCAGAGTGATGGCGTGAGGAAAAACACTGCCCTTATGTCTAGTTGTTCTGATGTGCAATGCCCTATAGCGCCGTCTTGAGGGAAGAAGTTGAAACCATTTATGTCCAGAATGTGAGGGGTCTGTAGATATTTTCACAGCCTCTTTCTGGCTCCTGCAGTATACAGGTCCTTAGGCAAAGGCAGGCTGGTAGCAACTGTTTTTTCTGCAGTTCTATTTGTTGGTCTATGTCTGTCTTGTTTGGTTGTAGTTCCAAACCAGACAGTTATAGAGGTGCAAATGACAGACTCAATAATTCTTTTGTAGAATTATTGTAACATCATCAGTGCTAATAGGGAGTGAAGTTTGATCTCAATTTATATTCTAGAGGCTTGCTTTGTTGATATTAGTGGGAATGGTCTTGGTAGTTCTTAGATTGGGCTGTTTATTGTTAGTTTATTTGGCTGTTCCTTGATGGGGTATTGTTTACTTCTTGATTGTTAATCTTGGTAATAATCTCTGCTCATCTGGGTGTTGACTGCTGTTGAGAGGGTTTTTTGGTCTTTTTGTTCCATTTTTGACTTGTTGATTGTTTCTTTTGAATGGTAAGTAGATATTGTTTATGTTTATGTGCATGTTGATTGCTGATTTGTCAGAATGCTAGTCTTCCAGGAATTCTTCAGCATTTTTGAACTTTCAATCCTGAACTACAAATATTCTCCTTTGCTTGTCAACATTTTATAAATAACAGAAATTATCAAAGACAAGTTGATCAGTACCATATTTCAGGAAAGTGTGCTTAATGGTCAAGTTAATTGGAAAATTAACACCATTATTAGAATCATATTTATGAACCTGAGCTATTGGAAGGATGGTTGTTTTTATAGTCTATGCCCAGTCTAGCAGAACTATTGTACTTGTCATTTCAAAATAATTACTAATATGTTGACAATCTGCTTTGCACTCTTCCAGCTGGAGATCCCTAGAAGATAGACTAAGATCATCCTAACATATTATCCTATGTTATGTTTCATCAGTTCAAATTGCAAAAAAATTATTCCCATCAGAACTGAGTGAAAAATGCTGCTGGCATCCTCTACAGATACTATCCTATTCTATTGATACATGAAGCTCTCAAGGGAAGAAAAAGTCTTCAGATGAAATAAACAGGGAATTCAGATAGAAATGTCTGTTCAAGAGTATAAAAATGAGGAACTAGAAGCAAAGCCAAGGCAGAGACCTGAAGGCAGATATAATCCTTGGCAGATAACTCCATTAGCAAACAGCAGCAAATAGAGTCTTGGACTGCTACAAAGATGATTAGGGGACTGGAGGTTAAAACATATAAGGAAAGATTGATGGAATTGGGTATGTCTAGCTTAATGAAGAGAAGGACGAGGGGGGACATGATAGCAGTGTTCCAATATCTCAGGGGCTGCCACAGAGAAGAGGGAATCAGGCTGTTTTCCAAAGTGCCTGAGGGCAGGACAAGAAGCAACGGATGGAAGCTAATCAAGGAGAGAAGCAACCTAGGAGAAACTTCCTGACAGTTAGAACAATTAACCAGTGGAATGACCTGCCTCCAGAAGCGGTGAATGATCGAACACTGGAAGTTTTTAAGAAGAAACTGGACAGCCCTTTGTCCAAAATGGTATAGGGTTACCTGCCTGAGTAGGGGATTGGACTTGATGACCTCCAAGGTCCTTTCCAACTTTATTATTATTATGAATCATCGCACAGTCAGCCAGATGTTCAGACTGGATTTGGCATTTTGTCTACCTATCGAGTCCTTACCCAGGACCTGGGATAGGCAGATGTGGATGTCTGATGGTATTACAGGTATCGTCGCAGGATGGAAGCAGTTCCTAGTAAGGCTGCCTTTTGCAATTGACTAATTGCACCCAAGGAGCCTATTACTATTGGTACTACCCTTGCCTGCTTTTGCCACAGTCTTTCTATTTCTATTTGTAGGTGTTTGTATTTTGTTATCTTCTCCAGTTCTTTCTCGTCTATTCTGCTGTCTCCAGGCACTGCCACGTCCACTATCCAGACTTTTTTGTCATTATTATTATTATTATGGATCATCGCACAGTCAGCCAGATGTTCAGACTGGATTTGGCATTTTGTCTACCTATCGAGTCCTTACCCAGGACCTGGGATAGGCAGATGTGGATGTTTGATGGTATTACAGGTATCGTCGCAGGATGGAAGCAGTTCCTAGTAAGGCCGCCTTTTGCAATTGACTAATAGCAAATTTGTCAATGCCAATGGTGTTCAAGTGGTGCTCCAGTTGTTTTGGGATTGCACCCAAGGAGCCTATGACTATTGGTACTACCCTTGCTTGCTTTTGCCACAGTCTTTCTATTTCTATTTGTAGGTCTTTGTATTTTGTTATCTTCTCCAGTTCTTTCTCGTCTATTCTGCTGTCTCCAGGCACTGCCACGTCCACTATCCAGACTTTTTTGTCTTTCTTATCGACAATTGTTAAGTCTGGGGTGTTATGTTGCAGGTGCTTGTCTGTTTGAATTCTGAAGTCCCAGAGCAGTTTAATTTTATCATTTTCTATGACTTTCTCTATTTTATGATCCCACCAGTTTTTGCTTACAGGCAAATGATATTTTTTGCAGATCTTCCAATGCACCATTGTTGCTACTTTGTCATGCCGCTGCTTGTAATCAGTCTGTGCAATCTTCTTGCAACAGCTTACCAAGTGGTCCACTGTTTCTTCAGCTTCTTTGCATAGGCGGCACTTACTGTCTGTTGCTGTCTTCTCAATTTTGACTTTGTATGCATTTGTCCTTAAGGCTTGGTCTTGTGCAGCCAGAATTAGTCCCTCGGTCTCTTTCTTCAATTTTCCTGCTCTTAGCCATTGCCAGGTTTTATTATTATCTGCTTTCCCAGCTATTTTTTTCATGTATTGGCCATGTAGTGCTTTGTCTTCCCATGCCTCTATTCTGTTCTTCATTTGGTCTTTCTTGTAGGCCAGTTTGGTCTCTCCAGTAGTTAGTAAGCCTTCCTGATATACTAATTTCAGTGCATCTTCATCATTGTTCTTCAGATATTCTTCCAAAGCCATTTTTTCTTCTTCAACCATCTGATGTACTTGTAGCATTCCACGCCCACCTATTTGCCTTGGTAGATAAAGTCTATCAATGTCACTGCGTGGATGAAGGGCATGATTCATTGTCATTATTTTTCTGGTCTGCCTATCCATTGCTTTTAGTTCTGCTTGAGTCCAGTCCACTATTCCAGCTGTGTACCTAATGACTGGGATTGCCCAGGTGTTGATTGCCTTTATGGTATTTCCTCCATTGAGTTTGGATTTTAAGATCTTCTTCACTCTCTTGATGTATTCACCTCTAATCTTTTTCTTGACTTCAGTGTGCTTGATGTTGTCAGCTTGAAGGATACCCAAGTATTTGTAGTACTCTTCCTCATCCAGACTCTTAATGTTATTTTCGTGGGGCATCTTGATTCCTTCAGTTTTCACTATTTTTCCTTGTTTGATAGTAAGTGTGGCACATTTGTCCAAGCCAAACTCCATTACAATATCTTGGCTTTATATACGGACAGTGTTGAGCAGCGATTCTATTTCAGATGATGTTTTTCCATACAGCTTCAGATCATCCATGTAGAGGAGGTGGGATAGTCTAGCAGATGTTTTTGATGTTTGATAGCCATGTCCTGAGTTATTCAGTATTGTTGACAGAGGAAACAGTGCAATAACAAATAGTAATCAAACACCTTTTCTTCCAGTAGTTCTGCAGCTGCTGGCCCTGGTTGCTCAGCCAACAGTCCTGAGTCCTGTAACCCATTTTTCACCAGATATCCAGGAACTCCAATATCTAGCGCGGACCTTGTTAACCCGGGCGACATATTATTATTATTATTATTCAATCATCGCACAGTCAGCCAGATGTTCAGACTGGATTTGGCATTTTGTCTACCTATCGAGTCCTTACCCAGGACCTGGGATAGGCAGATGTGGATGTTTGATGGTATTACAGGTATCGTCGCAGGATGGAAGCAGTTCCTAATAAGGCCGCCTTTTGCAATTGACTAATAGCAAATTTGTCAATGCCAATGGTGTTCAAGTGGTGCTCCAGTTGTTTTGGGATTGCTCCCAAGGAGCCTATGACTATTGTTACTACCCTTGCTTGCTTTTGCCACAGTCTTTCTATTTCTATTTGTAGGTCTTTGTATTTTGTTATCTTCTCCAGTTCTTTCTCATCTATTCTGCTGTTTCCAGGCACTGCCACGTCCACTATCCAGACTTTTTTGTCTTTCTTATCGACAATTGTTAAGTCTGGGGTGTTATGTTGCAGGTGCTTGTCTGTTTGAATTCTGAAGTCCCAGAGCAGTTTAATTTTATCATTTTCTATGACTTTCTCTATTTTATGATCCCACCAGTTTTTGCTTACAGGCAAATGATATTTTTTGCAGATCTTCCAATGCACCATTGTTGCTACTTTGTCATGCCGCTGCTTGTAGTCAGTCTGTGCAATCTTCTTGCAACAGCTTACCAGTGGTCCACTGTTTCTTCAGCTTCTTTGCATAGGCGGCACTTACTGTCTGTTGCTGTCTTCTCAATTTTGACTTTGTATGCATTTGTCCTTAAGGCTTGGTCTTGTGCAGCCAGAATTAGTCCCTCGGTCTCTTTCTTCAATTTTCCTGCTCTTAGCCATTGCTAAGAGCAGGAAAATTATTATTATTATTATTATTATTATTATTATTATTATTATTATTATTATTATCTGCTGCCTAATTTCCACAGTATAACAGCAGTATGTAGGACAATTAAAGGAAGATGTCTCAACAATAGAAAGGGGGACCCATATGATGGTCCTCAAGAATGCTGAAGGTTGTCCTTGACACAGATAGTGATACAATAAAACTTTGAGTTTGCATACTTTGTTTCAATGGATTTTGGATGTAGGGGGGGGAGAACCCTACATTTCAGGAAAGAATGAACTTTATACCAAGTAACAAAGTCTGTTGTAAGGGGAAACAGTCCAGATAATGTTCACTACCTTCCCTTAAAAACAAGTATGTTTCAGCAGATGCTTCACATTTGAGTTTCAGATGAATTGGCCATCATGTGAATTAGAGTTTGAGTAAATTTTTGTAGCTAAAGTTTCAAATATTAAATTAAACATGGCTCTGATGGGGGCCAAACAACATTAAAAGAATTCAAACCTAGTTCAGAGTTGATTAAACATTAGAGACAAGAATGTCCATTTTACATCTTTATGAGTACGATGCAAAAAAAATATCAAACATTCACAAAGCAAAAGATGCAATGTTAACAATGGAAACAGCTGAAACTGAGGAAAGAAAATATATAAAAACAGCACTGGAAATAGCAATCAATTCAGCAATGATCAAGTGGTGTGTTCAGCAGTGTTCATGTGGTGTTAATGTACATGGAGTGGAACTAAAGCCAGCAGCTAATACAATAGCAAACCACATGAAAAGAAGTTTCAAAGCTTGTGCTGGATGGCTACAGAGATTTTGTAAATGTCATGGAGTCATTAACAAGCAATTCTTCAATGCAATTTCAAGTGTACCAACAGAGGAGATAGAACCATTCAGGAAAACCTTACATGTATTAATTGATGACGAAGGCCTTGTACTATAACAAATTTACAATGCCAATGAGACTGACTCACTGGGGCATTTAGTTCCTAAGAATACTCAGTTCTTTACACTACTGAAATACTACAGCAGAATGAATGATCAGCAAGGAGAGTTCTTAGTTGTACTTTGTAAAAACTTTGATTGATTGTACTTGACTAATGCCAGTCATGTTCACCAACTCACATCATCCAAAAATGCAGAAAGATGTTCTGTATCAATTGTCAGCCATATATTATAATGTTTTATACAGTTTTCATGTACTGGTTCTTTAATCACTTTGTGTCAGAAGTCAGAAGGTACCGAAATAAAGTGCTGAAAATATCAACTGAAAATAGGAAGTCTCTCCTCCTATACCTCATTCAGGGGAAAAAGCTGTAGGAAAGATGGGCAATTTCAATGCAAGTCTTTCCCAAATAAAAAAATAAAAATACATCAATCATTCAGTTCCCAGACCACAGGAACATTCTGACAACTAAAAGAGAAGATTTTTTGGGAAGGCGGCAATGATTATGTCAGGAGGACAGGCCTGATTAAGAAAAAATACAAACGGAAACACACTTTACAACATCTGAAAAATGGTGAGTTTAAGTCAGTAATCTTTAACTTTGCTGCAGCTTGGAGAGTTATCAAAATTTAAGTGCTGGCAATCAGCTGGAAAAGAAGGTGTTATACATGAGAGTTGGGTAGAATTTGAAGTGAGTGTCTCATACAGAACAATAAAGGTTGCTGGTGGCAAGGAAGCAGCTGAAGACATTATCTTGCAAGCGAAGAAGAAGAAGAAAAATGCCAAGATAATCATAATAAAGTGAGAAGTTATGGCCAGTATAAAGTATCAGAATGGCAATGCCCCAAATCAAATTGTGCGTATTGAGATTCCATCTTCACAGTATGGCACCTTTTACTGATTCCTTTTCTGATTCTGAGGTCTAAACCTATTACACTCTTTTCTGTGCTTTTAGAAAACAATTTTGCAGAAGCAAATGCTCCTCAAACTGAATTACAATTGGATACTTCCTTCAAACTAATTGGTTGTACAACATCATCCTTATTGAACCCTAGTGTTTCTGCGATAGACAGACAGACAGACAGACAGACAGACAGACATCAGAAAACTTAGTTCTCTACGCATATGAGTGTGCTTTAGGGCAGAGGTCCCCAACCCTTTGAGCACCAGGGATCAGTTCCATGGAGAGAGGTATTTCTGCGGATCAGAGGGGGCATGGTTTCGTGTACTGTCTGCATTCCGCATATGAAGCTTGGCTTGTTTGCACAGACCAGTTTCTGGCATGCCGCAGCCCGGTGCCAGTCCATAGACCAGGGGTTGGGGACCACTGCTTTAGGGCCCCCCAAACCCAGTTTATATTCAACAAACCCATCTCCCCAATTAGTTTAATTTTGAGATTATAGTAAGTATCAAAATCATCCGTCTTCCAAGATTAAATTAGATAATGGCCTTATTGATTACATAAACACCAATATTCATGACTTTTGGTGATGTGGCAAGATTTTAATCTTTTAGAAAGAAATGGGAGGAGGAGCGGGAGAGGGAGGAGGAGGAGGAGGAGGAGGAGGAGGAGGAGGAGGAGGAGGAGGAGGAGGAAGAAGAAGAAGATGATTGGAGGTCTTCTGAACATCTGAATATCTACAGGAATCTCAGGTCCCAGAATGAAGAAGCTTCTTGCACGAGAAGTGAAACATTTTTAAGGGAAAGAAAAGAAAGTCCAGTTGCCTTTTAAAAAGCATGAGTTACAAAGACAAAAATTGGGAACCATTTCTCTAAATTCAGTGAATCATATTTATGCATCAGTATCTGTAATGGCATCCATTCTAACCTCTCTGAAGGAGCTTGCTGGACTGCTAAGGTGTCTTAGTCTGAGGTACAGAGGTTGTCAAGCCAAAGCCTCACTCTTATTAGAGTCTCCTGCACACTGAAAAGTACCGAGAGGTCATGAGAATTTCAGCTTGTAAGGAAGCCAAATTCTACCCAAAGGTACATACCTTAGGTTTCCCCACTTACCACAGAGACTATTACTTTATTACAAAGCGTTAAAAGCCTACCTCTACACAAGGATTGCATAGACTCAACTGCAAGATGAGGCTTCTTTTCATTACCTTGTTTCTTACATTATTTATTTTCTGTAAAAATTTGGTACAGTCTTTAAGTAGAGCATGCTCACAAATAGTGATTTTTGAGATTTAGCCTCACTTCTTTTTTATGTTTTGTAGTATGCTAGTTATAGAAAACCCATAATAAAATGAGCAGAAAAAGAAGGTTGGAAAGAAGCATCCCCGTGGTCACGTGATCAAAATCCAGCTGCTTGGCAATTGACTCACATTTATGGCAGTTGCAGTGTCCTGGGCTCATGTGATCCCCTTTTGTAATCTTCTGGCAAGCAAAGTCAATGTGGAAACCAGATTCACTTAACAACCGTATTACTAACTTAACAACTGCAGTGATTCACTTAACAAATGTGGCAAGAAAGGTCATAAAATGGGGCAAAACTTGCTTAACAACATCTCACTTAGCAACAGAAATTTTGGGCTCAATTAAGGTCAGAAGTCAAAGACTACCTTTAATCCAGAAATCCCTACGGATCACAAATTAAAATCCAAGCGTGCCTTCCTTGGCAAGTATTCCTTAACATCCCATTTATCCCTTTGTTAACTGACCATCAAAAAGCAATGAAGATTTTTCAGCATAAGTTTCATTATTCTTTAAATAAAGTAAAATAAAATAAAACTCAGGTTCACTCTCATCCAGCAAAAGAATCAGGACAAGTTGTTCTGCTGAGTGGATATCAGAAGCAAAGCCATACGATGTGCATCAAGGGATATATTATTTCCAGCAAGGCTCAGTTGTTTCTATTTTAAAATGATTTTTCATTTAATATGCAGCATAAAACCTTGACCTTGCTGCCAGACATACAAGCATTTTGTAGCATATATAGTTTTCAGGTTGGGACTTTCATGAAACAAAAAACAGAAGCGATCCCACTGGTTTATTTCTGTTTTATTTGATCTGCATGTATGCGTATAATTATGTATATAAGTGTATCTAACAAACCTTTCCCAAAAAATTTGCCCAAGGATTTAAAGATGACTTTAATCCACAATGTGTTTTTTTGTTTTAATGAAATAGATGTTCAAAAGAAAGAGAACATTCTTTCCCAGAATTACTTGAGTGTCAGGTATCCTTGATATCTGTAATGCCACAATATTTTTAATTTCATTGTGTGATATAAATCAGCCCCCTTGCATATAGAAACTTAGCAGCATGAGCCTAAAATCCTCTGAAGGAACAAAGGGCCAAGTTCAATCCCTCACTTTTCAGGTTAGGCCTGGCAAAGGCTCCTGGAAAGCAGTATGATCTGAACTAAAAGAGCTAGCTAACAACCTAGTTTTGTTTATGCAGTTTTTTTTTGGGGGGGGGGGGAAGAATGTTTAAGAAAATAATAACTCTAACTGGAGAAATCAGGGCTACAGTGAGAATAAATATGTGTTCACACACAAACCTATTTCATATATTTTTTGACAAAATTAAGTTTTTACAAACGCATGGCACAACACAGGAGAACAAACCTATAAGGGCAGGATTCAGCAATCCATCTGCATCTGAAAGACGAGGTCACTCTTTTGAAGACAGCAAAGTCCACATTCTGGATAAAGAGGATCATTGATTTGAAAGAGGGGTCAAAGAGACCATCTATGTCTTCAAACTTGGCCCTTTTATGACTTGTGGATTTCAACTCCCAGAATTCATCAGCCAATCCACAAGTCATAAAAGGGCCAAGTTTGAAGACCCCTGATCTATGTTAAAACTGAACAGCCCTCTCTCAGCAGAGAGGGAGTGATACGACACCACCTGTCTACAACACAGTTCTTTCAGCAGTCCCAAGAAGGTTCCACACGCATTTGCACTCTGATTCAGGTGACTCTAATGATACAGATAAACCCCCAATTGGCAACTCTTAGAGACCTAACAACCAACCTTCAGAGTGCTACATTCCAGATGACTGCAAAGAATATAAATCCTTCCATTCTCCATCGTTCAGTCAGAACTGAAGAAGCATCTTGAATGAGAAGCAAAATGTTTTCAAGGGAAAAAAACAAGGAAGTCCAGTTGCTTTTGGAAAAGCACCTTTGGGACAACCATGAACGGGACTATTGAGACTCTCCATAGACATTTTGTATTGAAAGAATTATTTCTAATATGTATCAATTTCTACAAACCTCATGTAATTTTTTTTTCAATATATATTTTACACAACATTTTTATATTGTATTTATTTAAATGGAATACAGCACAAACATATCTATGTGATAGAATGAAGAAATTATTAAACACATCAGCAGGAATGACATTCATTTTAATCAAACTATCAAGATTTAACCTTAAATCAATTATGGTTTCCCTCATGGACAACAACTAATTCTCTCTCCTGGTCATGGCTCCTTTTTGGCTCCCAGTATGCCACTTAAGGATATGTGTGGTTCTCGGTCCTAAGAATGTTGTGCCCTTTGTAAAGGGGTGAAGCTGGGTTTTCTGTTTGCATTTGGGAAATCTGCTACAGCCAGGCAGAAATACTTCTTACCTCTACTTCCTCAAGGATAGATTCATCTCATCCCTTCTCCCAAAAGGCTATACATGTTTACCAGAATCATGAGAGAAGATGGATTCATCCATTCATTCATACTTCTATTCATCCATTCATTCATCCATTTATTTATTTACGGTATTCATTCATTCATCCATCCATCCATTCATCCATCCATCCATTCATGCATTCATTCATTCCCAATTTTCACACAATTTGTTCATAAGTATCCATGCTGGCACTCTAGGTATCTGGCTGATTTTCTAAAATCCTGCTGACGGATTATCCATAGGCAGCCTTACCCCAACTAATGTGTGTGGATGTCTAGAAGAAGGATAAAAAGACAAGCCAATGAGGAAGCAATATCTGAAAACATACAACTCTTACACACAAGCAAGAAGGTTCTCAGTCAAATGTCAGGACTACAAACTACAACAAGCAGCTTCCTGCCTGGAACTTGGCTGAGTGCCAGCCCTGGAACTCTACAACAACCAGAAGAGGAGCAACCACACTGAGGCAGCACCTAATTCCAACAAGAGCAAGATCTTCTGGAGGGAGACAAAGGTTGTTTGTCTTTTTATCTGTCATAAAGACTAACCCTCAAAGATTTACTCATGGGCAACATCAGCTTGCAAACACTAGGAGGTTGGAATGAACACAGAATAACAGCCTATTGTTAGGAAAGGCGTGTGCTGCAACAAAGCATTTTGTACAATTATCTTCTATGCTGTTGTATATCCAGTCCTTAGTGGGGGGGGGGAAGAACCTTCACACTTTTCTGAAATAATTCAGTCAGGGTTCCCACAGAGTTAAGGAGAGACAATGTTTTTAGGCTTGAGATGTCAATTCCCAGGTTTTTTTTATAAATATCAAAAATCTGGAGAAGTAAGCAGATCCCATTATAAACATAATGCGAAAGAAAAAGCCAACATTTAATGCCACTTCTCCCAGTTTAAACCTTCATACAAGAATGCAAAGTCCTGGTTACTATAAACCTGGAAAAGATTATATTCACCCAGTATGCTAACCAACATTTGATTGAACCCCAAGTGTTAGTAAAACACATTGACCATAAACTAGCCTACCGTATTAGTTTATGTTTAATTAACCCATTTAGTTCATGAATAAATGTATACATATTGTCTGCTTTTTAAGCCTAAAGAACCACATTTTCTAGCCTTGTACCAATGGGTAAAAAGTCATTTAAACCATGTTTCTTAAGCAAGTCATGGATCTGCTTGATACACTCCTTGAACTATAAAGTTTTATCATATTTGATGAGATGAAACCGATTTATCTGATGAGATGAAACCAACAATACCCACTCTTTTATTAACGCCAAAGGATTCGTGCCCTCTGTGTTCATGTTCAATTTGCTATTTCATCAAGTTTACTGTAATGTCATCTTCCCATGAAATGGAGACAGATGCAGTTTTGACATTGGTGGGAGATCAGAATATGTTGGCTCCCAAAAAAGGAAGCTCAGAAACAATGGGACAATCTATTGTCTGGTTTCCTCCACAGAAAAGGGTTTATTTCAAATATTAGCTTGCTAATGCATACACTAGAAAAATGAATAGTGATAACTGGATTGTAAAGATCTTATTAGAAAACTTGTCACTATCCCTTGCACAGCAAACCAGAGCAAAGTAAGCAAGGAAGATGCTTTTTAAATACCAAACATAAACAGAATTTGTGGGAGGAGTCAAAAGCCTATCATATGGCTTTATAATAATTTTGCAAGTATTCCAAGTGATAATGTTTAAAATAGAATAAAGCTCTGTAAACATAATATGGGGCTTCTTAAATGTTTCCCATTCAGATATTATCTCCTTTTGCATGATGTGTTTGTGCAGACATGCATGAATGAGAAAAACAGAAATGTGCAATGTACAATCCTCTGCAAGAAATCAATTCTTACTTTTGGCAAGAAAGATCTACTCATTTGCTGGCAGGAAAGCGAGAGAGACAATGTGGAGCATTTGTGAAACTTGTGTCAAATACAAAGAGAAAAGAATATGGAGAAAAACTACCAACATCCCTACTTTTGGGTCTGGTGTTACTCATCAATGATTTCTGCCCTCTCCCCAAATTATCACCAAGGTGAAATCACTGGGAAATCCTATTTCCAAAGGTATAAAACGTTTTATACTCCCTCCCTAGAACAGTCTTTTATATTTTTTAACATTTATTTTATTCAAAGGATTAAAATACAAAAGGAAAAAAATTGAACGAAGACAAAATAAAACTAGACAACATCAAAAAATGTAAACTAAAAAAATGAAAAGCAAAAACAAACCATATTATTGTTGCAAGAGATTTGTCAATGTTCATCTGGGGGGGCTAATATGTGTTTATATTTTTGCCCTTTTTTAAAAAACAGACTTTTCTATTCAAAGAACAAGGATTTTATACAAGAATATTTTTCCAAATCTATCTGTTCTTCAAAATGTTATTAAGGAAAGACTGCATGACTATGTACAATTAATTAAAACCAATCTCAAGTTTTATTGCTTTAAAAAAACTACCCCAATCATATTTTATCCAGGATCATATTTTTAAGTAACAAGAATATAGAATTATTTGTTTAAGGCTGAGGCACCATAAAATGCAGCCACCGAATGACAGGTATGAGCCCCAACAGTGGCCATTAGTCATCCTTAATATCCTTAGTATCGTTCATGGCTGGCAAATGTTTTATGCACTGCTAAAAATTCTCTCAGTGAAAGTTGATTCAATTGGTTTCAAACAAATATGCCACCTTGTGTAAAGTCAAAGATGTCCAAATTTCTGCTTGTTTCTATTCATGTCTCTTTAAATATATACATGTAAATTGTGTATTAGGTTTCTTTGAGACAAGAATGACAAATTTAAAATGAAATACTAAGATGAATGGAAGTAACAAAATGTGCAGCTGTTTCCTGGATATATACGGCAATGTTTTGTTTTTATGAAATCTCTCTCCTTTAGGCATTCAGAATAGGATTTTAAAATGTTTTGGTTCACACATTTAAGAATTCAGTGTCTGCCATGAAAATTTTTTAATGTGTACACAAATTGGTAGGGGTTATTTCAAATATTTTTCTCTGCTGCACTGGTGGATGAATAATTTAACCCTGCTCCATATGATAATTTGTGCATGATTTAAAATTTGCTTTGTCTTGCTTCTATATTGATTCACCTTTCTGAAAAGAAGTTCACATAAATATCCAATTATAATTGTATATTTAAACAAGCTTTGAAATACATTTTCTTCAAATAAAGTATAAATCAATGCATTTTTTGTTTATGAGCCAGGAATGGTCAGTCAAATATATAAGGACATAAGAAGAGTCCTGATGGATCAGACCATGGAGTGAACCTGATATGCCGCCCTGAGTCCTTCGGGATTGGGCGGCATATAAATATTAAAAAAAAAAAATAAACCATATGCTTACATGTCCTTTCCCCAATATTATTGTGCTGCAACTGATATTTAGAGGCAAGTTGCTTCAAATCCAGAGGTAACATTGAGTCTTTATGACCAATAGTCCATTCACCGACCCATCCTATGAATTTATCCAATCTCCTTCCAATGTCGTCTAAGTCAGTGGCCATCACTACCTTGTAGTAATTAATTTCAAGGTTAAGAGCTGTGATGGTGCAGTGGTTAGAATGCAGCACTGCAGGCTAACTCACTGCTCATTCCAGGAGTTTAATTCTCACCGGCTCAACCTTCCATCCTTCTAAGGTCGGTAAAATGAGGACCCAGATTGTTGGGGGTAATACACTGACTCTGTAAACCCTTTAGAGAGGGCTGTAAAGTGCTATGAAGTGGTATATAAGTCTAAGTGCTATTGCTATTGCTAATTGCAAGTAGTCCTCAACTTATGACCAAATTGAGCCCAAATTCTTTGTTACTAAGCAAGACAGTTGTTAAGTGAGTTTTGCCCCATTTTACAACCTTACTTGCTGCTGTTTGTTTCTAAGTGAATCATTGTAGTTGTTAAGTTAGTAACCCAGCTGTTAAGTGAATCTGGCCTCGCCATCAACTTTGCTTGTCAGAAGGTCACAAAAGGTGAGCACACTGCAACAGGCATAAATACATGCCAGTTGCTAAGCATTCGAATTCTGATCATATGCTGCAATGGTCATAAATGTGAAAAACAGTCATAAATCACTGGTTTCAGTGCTGTTGTAATGGTCATTAAATGAATGGTTTTAAGTTGATGACTACCATATAGACTATATTAATAATAATTTTCTTTTTTCTATTTTAAGCCTCCTTCCAATCAACTTCATTGGATGACCATTAATTCTGTTTGCTTACTTGTCCACTTTTCCATGCCATGAATGAATTTAACTTCAATCACATCTTCCATCAGTTGCCTTTTTTCCAAGCTAAATTTCTTTTTTCATTAGAAATAATTTTCAACTCCTGATCTTTTTGTTGTTTTCTTCTGGACTTTTCCCAGTTCTATGACTGATGTCCCATCAAGTTGGTATCACTTTTTAGCAACCACAAGTAGTTACTACAAAGATGAACATACCATAAGTTTGAATAGTTTTATTTTCAGTCCCTTTAATTATTTCCAGCATATAATTTCTTTTTTCACAGTGGTTTATGCTGAATTGACTTCTTCACTGAGCTATCATCTATGACCCACCCAAAAAAATTTCTTGTCTAATTATAGGCCATTTATACACTGTACATCTGTGTATATCCATTGGTAGTTTGTTAGTTTATCCTGAAAATTCTTTAAAAAAAAATCTTCTGGTATCCTTAGTTGTAGGGTAAGACACAAGTAAAGCTACAAATGCTATGACTGAACATTAGAAATCTTGCAATATTATATCTACAGCAAATTTAAAGATGCATTTTCTGCTCATGAACTTTTCTGTTCATTTATTTAATTTAATTCTTCATTCATAGGGCACCATTCCTGTCAGAGGTCAATGCTGTATACCCCCTCAGTTTATCCCCAAAACCATGTATCTTATGAGGCAGCTGGAATGTGACAGAGCAACTAGCATGCCAAAACTAGAGAATTTCGTGATCCCAGCCCAATGCTTTAACTGTAATGGTACTTGTGCTACTGTATCAAGTTGGTAAAGTTGTTTTCTTAACAACTTTAAACCCTTAGAAGAAAAAAAAAATCATTTTTATGTTGTTCAGGGTGATATGACTCTACATTTTCATGCTTGGTCTTGCCCTATATTTCATGGTCCAAAACTCAGGTGATTTTGATTTAAACAACAGAAGTAGAAATAAATTTCCATTGCAATGACACCTCTTTTTCCTGAGAATGCCCTGAGTCCTTGCACAGAACATTACACTCCAAAAGTTAGAAAGTTAGAACTGCTGGCTACTATGGAAGTTAATGACTGTTTTTTCAGACTCAATTCTAAATTATGGTTTATCATCATACAAAAATCTGCAGAATGCTGGAGACTGGTAAACTTTCTCTCAACCCTTTATGAAGTTGTGAACAAAATACGAAGTGTCTACTACACCTGATTCTAGCCAAAACTTCAAGAAAATCTTCTATGGAATTCCGGTCCATACTTTTAGAAATTGACATCCTTGATGTCATCCAGTCAAAGCTTATTAGAGCTACTCTCACAGAACCAAAATACCCTTCATTTAAAGATGGGGTTGGTCTCCATGGATGTTAAGAGCATTTTAATCTTTTGCCTTCTTCCCATCTGTTAGAGACCACTATGCGAACTTGATTTTAAAAAGCTATAGACTTCCTTAGGAGTCTTGTTGGAGACCTTTTGCCCATTAGGCTTTAAAAATACAAGAAGTAGTCTTAAACAAGATGTTTGTTTTAAATCAATACAAGTTTGATTCCTAACCCTACAGCACATGGAGTGTTTTCAAACGGGAATGTTCCAGCCTCTTATCTCTGATCTGTCACAGTCCTGAAATTTCACCAGGCCCTCACTTTGACCCAGCTGGATTCACTGCCTTCTGCCATCTTGTCTATCTCCTCGAAAGGACAGCTCAGTCAAGTCCTTGAGATACCACCTGTTTCATTGCTTTTATAATCCAGAAAACCCTGGTTTGCTTTTTATCCCTCTCCTAAAAAAAACAGTTTGATTTTTATCATTTCTCCTCTCTGACCAATGTACAAATATATCCTCCTAGGCTGCCCAGTTCTGTACCTCTATATGTACCATTTACCTTTCCTTAGTTCTAAAAATTATTTTCTTTTTAACCTTATATATTCTCATCTTTTCCTTGTATCTGATTACTGGCCTCATGGCCATAATAAAGGTTTCATTTGATTAAATTTAGAAATGTTTACTTACTCCTCATTGCATTCAGAATCAAGAGCTTTGGCTATTAGAATTGCATGACCACAAATCAGCATTATAACCAAGATTTTGATCATAGCCGGTCAAGCTGATCACAGTTTACATTAGCCCATGTTTCCCACACTGGAACATAACAAGACAACTTGATTGAAGTGAAATGGAAGCAAAAGTTTTGCATTCTCTCAGTATGCCTTTACAAGGTTGAGAAAAAATATAAAAATTTAATCCATGGTTACTGCATCTCTTGCACTTAGCATGAAACATTAGTTTAATGCAAAGTCAACTTTGTATCTATCAGATGATTTAAGCTACAACTCCCACAGTCCCTTGCCTGTGCTAACTGGGCACTCATAGGAATTTAAATTCATAAACTTGCTTCAGATTTATGTGTGAAAATGTCCAATCTCTATAACTTAAACAATTATTGATAAAAAGCTCTTGTGGAGACCAGGTTCAGTACCATCATAAGATTTAAAAGGTTTTCATCATCAGCTGGTTTTTACACTGTCAACTTGATTTAGTTCAAAGGCAGGAATGCATTGCTTGCTGGATGGGGAAAAAAACCTATAGCAGCCTTCTGAAATTTGATCACCTCAAAGCATCTGGAATCTCCAGCCTGGGGAACAATACCTACAGAAGAAATATACACACTAGCTCCTTATGCTTAAGATTTAGAGTGAAATAGAGCTCATGGACAGTTGATGAGAAGAAAATGAGACAGCTACTTTGATTCCCATTGTATGAAATGTCACTTGTCTGAAATTGTACAAGGTCTCCTGCTTGAGCAGGGGGTTGGACTAGAAAACCTCCAAGGTCCCTTCCACCTCAATTCTGATTCTGATCCTACCTCTCTGCCAAACATCTAAATCAGTGTTTCTCAACCTTGACAATTTTAAGGCATGTGGACTTCAACTCCCAGAATTCCACAGCCAGCAATGCTGGCTGTGGAATTCTGGGAGTTGAAGTCCACATGCCTTAAAATTGTCAAGGTTGAGAAACACTGATCTAAATGGACATACTATACATGACAACATGTATTCCCAGATCTTCCTATTTCTAACACTGGGTTCCTTAATTAAAACAGGAAACTGTATGTGATAGAATGAAATATGAATATATACTGTATTCTTTTACATGTTTCTTTCAGATCTCTGAAGTGGTATATACCATAGAATAAGAAACTCCCAAAATTTAAAAAAAAAATAAGATTTAACACTAATTATTTGCATATTAGAATAAGTCATTATTCTGCATTGGCTCTGAGTGTTTCTTGGATATTGTACCATTTCACTCCTGCCTTGGTCACTTCCATTTGGATTATTGCAATGCGCTCTACATGAAGCTGCCCATGAAGTCCACCTGGAAGATACAAATTATCCAGAATGCTGTGGTATCCACAGTACTGGGTGTCCGTAGCTTTACCTATGTAGTAATCCCTTTTGTGCAAGTTGCACTGGCTCCTTCCGGGCCCAATTCAAGTTGCTGGTTTCCACCTTCAAAGCCCTATATGGCACAAGCACATATGTGTGATTGCCTCTCCCCCATCTACCCATCCTACCAGACCAGATAAGGTGGGCATGCTCCTAGTCCCTTCTCTTAAACATTGCCCTCTTATGGAATCTAAGAAGTGTGCCTTTTCATGGCAGTCCCTGCCCTATGAAATATCAGTCCCCTTGGTTCAGCAAGCCTTTATTCTCTTGACCCGTCAAAAAGCACTTAAGACCTACCTTTTCCCCCAGGGTGAGGTGAATGAAAGTATTTAATGAGGGACTGTGTCTGTGGAGATTCTCAGTCATCCAGATTATAGTTGTCTCAAAGGTGCTTTTTTTCAAAAGGCAACTGGACTGTTGTTTTTTTTCTCCTTGAGGAAGAAGAAAATGTTTCACTTCTCCTTCAAGAAGCTTCATCAGTTGTGATGGTGAGGGAAAGGAAGGAACGGTACCTATCCTTCCATCCCCCCACCATCACAACTGATGAAGCCTCTTGGATGAGAAGCAAAATGGTTTCTTCTTCCTCAAGGAAAAAAACGGTCCAGTTGCCTTTTGAAAAAAGTACTTTTTGAGATGTTAATGAGGGACTATATATGTGGAAGCTTACTTTGGTGCCAGGTCTTTAATGTTTATGGTTTTAATAGATATATGTATTATGTTGTTTTATTATTGGTGTTGCTTTAATTGATGATTGGGAACTGTCCAGAGTTTGAATAAAAGATTGGTGGTTATATAAATGTTTTAAATAAATAAATAAAATGTTGCATCTCGGGGAAAATATTGACAAAATCAAACATCTCCAGTGGATGGCAACCAAAATAAGTCTGGAAGGAAATATATTCAGGTACTCCTAGCTTACCAACTGCCTTCTTTAGCGACCATTCAAGGTTATGACAGGGGGGGGGGGAATCCGATTTGTGATCAGTCCTTATATTTATGGCCATCACAATGTCCCATGGTCATGTGATCAGTATTTGGGCACTTTGTAACCAGCACACATTTACAACTGTCACAGATCCAGTCACGTGATCACCTTTTGTGAGCTTCACAACTGGCTTACTACAAAGAGAATTAATAGAGGATGCAAGTCACAGTCACATGTCTTGCTTAATAACATCGATTTACTTAACAATGGAAGTGGAAGTGACGTAAGTCCAACACAGTCACATGAATTTTCACTTAGCAACCGCAGCACTTAGAGATGGAGTTGCCAGTCCCAACACTGGTCTGTTAATGAGGACTACCCGAGTGAAAATGTGATCACACTCTTCAATTATCTGAGGCATTCTCATGTAGGAGATAGATAGAATTGTCCATTTTGAATAGCTATATTAGATTCTTTTTTACACTAAAAAGATTCTAAAATCGTAACAGGAAATAATTAAGAGAAACAAAAGAAGTAAAGAAAGAGCGAACAAAGCCAAAAGTGCTGAAAGAAAAATCTCTAAACTGCCCAGGGTCAGCCTGAGAGTGAGATGGGGAGTACCTAATTTTGATAAATAAATGTATAAATACATAAAATATAAATATTCTGTTTTTCTTTTACAATGGTTATAAGTATAACTTTAAACTGACCTCTTACTCTAAGATTATGACATTTTCACTTTTTAAAAAAGATACTATTTTTTCTGATCATCAAATCCATAAATCATAATTTCATTTTTTTTTCCTATCTCACACAAAAAGTCCCAAAGGAGTTTCCAAACAGCATTGAAATAAATCAATGTCTTTTCTCTAATCAAAACTGCCAATTTCACCATCTGAGCAAGTTCCAGAAGTAGAATTGTTCAAAACTATTCCAAAACACAGGAGAAGAAACAATGGGCTTAAATTACAAGGATTTTTTTTCCCCTGATGTTCTTCTATTGAACAAAAACAAAAATGTCCTAATTGAGAAGCCCAAACAGTTGATTGCTGCAGTGGTCAGAGAACTGGAGTAAATGATTTCCAAAACTTCCTTCCAACCCTGTATTTTATTATTCTCTGGTTCTTGAAAATGTGCTGAAGACTTATTAGAATGCATCTCTACCCCCCAAAAGAATTGATAGCTGCTAAATACAGGGCTTTTGTATTTTTTTTTCCCTTCAAAAGATGCAAAGCATGCTGTTGCAATACAAAAATGGCTCATAGGGTCATGAGTACCTTTGATGTTCTATTATATCCCCTTCCAGGCTGATCTGTCACACTAGTCCATATTGCAATAGTCTCTTGTGCAGATCCTGAACTGTGTTTGGAAACAACAGGTAGAGCAAAAGACCGCTATCAAGAGACAGCAGCACAGATCATGACTGAAAAACAGATGAAAGGCAGCTACATTGGCTTCGTATTTACTTTTTTACCCAAGTCAAGGTGACCTATCCAGTCCAAAGCCGCTTGCCTCCTCTGATTGCATAACTTGATATCCATCATACAGTAACTTGGTAGATGGGAAGCTCTTGCACAGATCTGAAAGCTACTCTCTGACTTGTTTAAAAGAAGGCTTTTGTTCGGTTTTCATTTTGCTATTGTGATTTTTTTTCCTTATTTTTCATATTAGCACTTTGAATGACATACTACTTTGATGGGCCTGGTGGGGAAAATATAATAAACTTTCAAATGAACAGATTAAGAGAAGAGGGAGGGGAAGGAGAGAGAAGGGGAAGGGCTCTGTCATGCAGAATTGTATGTTAAATCTGAATTGGATTTTACATGAGAGTAAAATTGCAAACAGGATTTTAACATGTGAAAATGCACATTCGTATGGACAGATCTTGTGAACAGCATCCAAAATCTTCTAAAGTAATGTCTTAGAAATCAAGGATTTCTTATACTATAATTACATAAAAATAGCAAACATTGTTTTGCACTCCTTTCTGAATTAGCCAACCATATTCCAACACCAAGCCCCTTGCATCTTTCAATATGGAATAGGCATAGATCTATATCAGCAAAGATCTGCATCAATAATCTCTGTTGGAATTGCAAAGAAAAACAGGGATGAAAAGAGACTCAAGCACAAAGCTACAGTAGGAGAAACACACCACTGCAAAGCATGGCCTGGATACTTAAAACAGGAACATATTCAGTATCACACACATTAATGTGATTGATTAGACAACATCAAGGTCTTGTTGGAATAGTATGGAAGGGGTGTTCTCCTCTGGAATTTGAATGAAGAAAAATGTCAATAACTGCTCTGCTTGACTGACTACAGACTGTTGCGGAATTTCATTACAATTTCTCACTCGTTTACTCCCCTTTCAGGTAGGAAAGTTGAAAATCTCTCTGCAACTGGCTTAGTTGGTACTTAGAAAATCTCATGATCCCAGGCAAAATATTCCAATCAAACTTCAGAAAAATTCATATGGTCTGTCTTTGTTACTTACAAAACAGAATAATAATAAAAGAGTGAGCTGGCTAGGTCAGTGAAGAGAAAAACCACAGTCTGCCTGGTACACTTCTTGTTGTGATTTATCTCCTTTGTAGAAAATTGAGTAAGTCAAGATTTCAGACAAATATAGCTTTGCTTGCAATCAAAAGAGCTTTGTCCATTTTTGGATATTTCAGATCCCCGATTTACGAGATTAAATGTGTCAGGTAATCTCAACTAGAGGCTTATAGTTTCACCCACTAATTTTACTGCCAGCCTTCCACACAATTCACTACTCTTCACCAGTATGTTCAAAAGCTTTTAGCTTCCTCACCGATTAACCATTATGTCAGTTCCAACTTAGGTTCTCACAACAGGCCAATCCCTTACACAGGGGCATGTGTGACTTGATGACTGCAGCACCTTAAAAACATCTCTACATCAATGGCTCTCATTGCTACAACAAACAGAATACTTACTTCATAACAAAGGTCACCAAGGCTAGATATGGAAGAAATTAAATAAAGCTTTCCCCTCTTATATGTAAAAACCTATAGGTCACTCAGTGAAACTAAATAATTTAGAAAAAGGAGGTTTCTTCTGTTCAAGATGGGAAGATTTATAACATGCAAAGCCCTTAGTCTATCGCTGTTTCCAAATTTTGGCTTCATCTCTATTCTCAAGAAAGCAATACAGTATCCATCCAGATTTCTCACCATTATAATATGGCCTTTGGAAAAGGCCCTTATCTATCCCTAAGTATTTATACAACATTCTCTTTATCTCTCCCAGAAGATCCTTTACTCTAGCCCAGTGTTTTTCAAACTTGGCAATTTGGATATGTGGACCACAACTCCCAGAAGTTGGCTGGGGAATTCCGAATGTTGAAATCCACACATCTTAAAAGTTGCCAAGTTTGAAAAACACTGTTCAAGCCAGACGTAATGCCTGGCCATCAAGGTTTTTGGAAGGAAGCTATCACAATCTTCCTTTCCAGGACCAGAGCTGATGATAATATTTGCAAAATCCAAAACAAAATAAAAGCCTTTCCTCACTGTTTTCCTTCATTTTGGTGAAAGAGAATTTGCTTCTGAAATTCCTTTCAATAAGAAGACAATTCTCAGATGTTCCGGGTGATCCTCTTGCATTGGTTGAATGTCCTCACTTCACTGTATAATCTCCTCTCCAGTCAGAAAGCAGTATCATAGCATCTTGTTGCAAGCGATGCTATGCATGTATGTTACATTGTGATGCATGTAGAAAAAAGGCAGGGTTTGTGTCATGATGTTGCAAAAGTGCTTTCATCAGTCTAGCCCTTGGTTCCGCCGCCCAAGCCTTTGGATACCACTGTTTTCAGTGTACCATAGCATCTTTAGTCTCCTAAATTACATGGAAGATCATTGATAATTATCTCTTTTGGCTTTTCTGAGTGGGAAGCGTAAGCAAGTAGATTGATGTGTTACAGAAAAAATCAGTAGTAACTCCTGCCTCCAATACCTTCATTTAAAAACACCAACAGAAACTGATAAATAAATAAATCCTAAAAGTCCTGAGACTTCAGTAGAAAAACAGAATCCTATTTCACAGAGGAGAAAACTGGGGAAAGCTGCAAAGTGGATTTCAGCACCATATTAGGTGATGGATAGCTCCAAGCTACCTGTTTTGGTAATCTTAGTTAGAACACAGTTGAAGGAGACAGTGTCCATTTATCATATGAGTAAGTGGACTGAAAAGGTAAATGCAATGTATAACAATAGAAAACCCCTTTTATACCTGAATAAATCATGCTTGAACTGATCATTTGAGTGGTATGGATAGTTTTGAGAAACATCAGAATGTCAACAAACCTGAGAAGATAAAATAAAATGGGGCAACAGACTGGCTACCTGAATATGAGGCAAAACAAAAGAATGAACTAAATCATTTTAGGATCATCCAGTACTCAGGTTATTCAGTATTTGCAGCTCCTGATACTTATTTTATTTTACTATTTTAAGCCATTTATCCACTATCTGAATCCCAGTGAAGTCCAGCTGATTTATAATATGTCAAACGGCTATAACAAATATTACAAATTACATTTGATTATTAAGACCAAAACAAATATAAGCACTAGTGGTTCCAAACTCAATTCCCAAAAATTTGCGAGTGTCTGTCACTGATAACCAAACATATAAAATGCTCATCTATAAACTTCATTTATCTTATAAATCAGGTGAGACCAAAATCCTACTGGAAAAAATATAGATTTTTGATTGATGTTGATTTATTTATTTTGCCTGTAATATACAAGGTGAATGAAATCCAAGCAGGGTACATTTGAGTACCATATTTCAAAAACTCCACTGACAAACTGGAGCCCTTCCAAACTCCCTGTTCACTTTGGAAAATGTATTTCTCCCAAACAGGTAAGAAGCTCCACTGACCTTGTCATCCAGTATCCTTTGTATGACTTAATCGAATGCTCCAGTTCCTGTAGCTTTTAGACCTTTACTGACATTACAAAATCACCGCAAAGCCCAGCTAAGCCATGCAGCAATTGGAGAGGTGGTAACCCTCCAAGCTGCTAAAGCAGAGGAACAATGCTATCTTCTATCAAACTTTCTAAAAAATCACTGTTGGGAAGTGATTGAACTCCATTTACTGCCCACAGCACTACAAAAAAAAACTGAACTCTTGCATCTGGTTTGTTCCAATAAAAAAAGTAGTGTGTGCCTGTATATGACATGCAAAGTTCTTGTGCTCTATAACATTTATGTTGTGTGAACCAATTATGTATGTGATTGAGACAAAGCCAAGGAAAATGCAAAAAGGAGACACAGGAAACAGCAAACGTAGAAACAAGGGCAGAAATAATGAAAAGCTCTATAAATAATTCCGCACATAACTTTATTACAATGATTTTTAAAGCCTTGAGAGTGTATTATTGCTTGCAATATATTTGTTATTTAACCTGTCTTCCTTGAAAGACTAAATCCACATCTTAAGAAATCACTTCTAGATCTTTAGAGTGTTTCTTAAATTCATGTAAAAACTGCAAATTACAGTTTCTCTTAATTGCTTATTTTTCCCAATAAGTTATCCATTTTGTATGTTGGGCTATTTTTTGTTTCATTCTTTCTTTAGAAACTGTAACATATGTTTGTGTCCATTTCTGCTATTAAGAGAACTGACATCCTTATGGGCAAGTGTACTTAATACACATATTTTTACACCTTTCTATAAAGCATGGCTGCATATTATTTTTATGCCTTGCAAAAATAACTCTTGTAGACACTTTTCCTAATATTTGTCTTATGCATGTTTCAATTGGCAAACTTTGCTTCACAGTTCTCCTAAGCCTCTAAACATTTGCACCCAATTGTTTCAAAGGTGACTGCCCTCTTATTAATCTCAGCCCCATTCATTCATCCATTCTTCTTCATTGTAACATGAAAACTTCAAGCAACACCCTCAACCACAATCCCAACTGTACAAACTCCTACCATATTTATCTTGAATCCGCTCCCTCTTCCCAAGAAAAGGAAAAATAGATATTAAAAACTACTTATATCTTCTGTATAGCTAAGATGACCCTCCGATTTCAAAACTATTGCAGGGGGGAAGCAGACTCTATATACTACATCATTTCTCTTTTTCTCAAAACGCAATTAGTTTCAATGGCCCCAAGACTACACAGCACACAAAAAAAAACCCCAATATAAAGCAATTCAAGCTCCTCTTCTATGCTGTCTCACATGCTGCCTCTTTTGCCTCAGGGAGTCTTGATCAAGATAGATTTTTGCACTAAAAAAAATTATGCTCAGCAGTGGCCTTTCTTGAGGTTTCTTCCAACCATTTCCCTCTGTTCGCTTTACAGCTACCAGTTGTCTCTTTAATTCCAGTGGGATGTTTTACTAGCTCTATCAGAACAGTTCTGGCATAAGCAGGTGGAAAAGTGGGAGGAAGTATCAGGGAGGAGGGGAAAGCATCTGGTACTCTAAGCAGAGAGGAAATGGGTCTTTTTAAGACAAGGAAAAGGTTGCCTTGGTGGATCAGCTGGACATGATTGAATAAATAGACAATAAGAGCTTCAGATGTTTTCTTTCCTTTCTTATTCCATGCACACATTTAGCTTAATCCCTCCAGATTAAAAAAAGAAAAAGGAGGAGGAGGAGGAGGAGGAGGAGGAGGAGGAGAAGAAGAAGAAGAAGGAGAAGGAGAAGGAGAAGGAGAAGGAGAAGAAGAATCCAATTAAAAGTACGCATATATAATTCCAGGGATATATATGTACAATATGTGTGCGTGAAAGGGAGAAGCAGAGACTGAGAGACATCAGTTTCTCTGAGGAGATTATTTTATTTCTGTTTTCCTTTTTCTCAGTATCTGTCCTTACACAATGCTTTAAAGATGACTGAAACTTTACTTTTACTTGTAAAAAGATTAATATTTTTGTTTTCTTTTTGAGGTATAAACTAAAAGCATTTAGTGCCTGGAAAGAGGAGAAAGAAAACATCTTTATCATTTAAGTAATATGCATGTCAGAAGAAAAGAAAAAGTCTGATTTTATATATGTTGGTCTGTAAAACAATGCAAATAGATTTCAACAAATAGAAATGCATTGCATTTTTCTAGATTACATGTTTTCAGATTCATTTTTTCTCTTCTTTCCTAACATTTATGTACCTTTCTGATTGGCTTCTAAAGTCTTTTTGCTCCTTGCTTTTAGCTTAAAAAGACTGGACTCAGTAAATCAGGAACTCTATGGAAACTATCAACTTCTTCTATATCTATTTGAGCAATTATATCATTTTCCAAGGACATTTTCTAGGAGCTTCTTCCAAATAAGTCACAGATGCTAGGAAAAGAATCTTTCAACAATGGCAACCTGGCTATAGGTTGCTTTTTCTCAAAAGGATCATCTAAATGATGGCTTTGTAGTCATTCTCAGACTGTTATTTCCCCTTGAAAATATTTTTTTCATTCAGTCCTTGATGTATTTCAGGTGGATGTCCTCTAGATATGCTAAATTACAACACCCTTAGTTCCAATCAGCATGCTTCAAAGCGGGGCTGCTTGTAATTCTGGGTGTCATAACCAACATATATAAAAGTATGGGAATAACTCCAGTTATAGAACTGCATGAAACCTTTTTGTGCTGAGCAAGTTTGCCCACAATTCCATTAACAAAGGAACTTATAAAAGGAGAGCATGAGCGCTATCTCTAAACATGGACTCAGGCTCTGCCCTTCTCCCAAAATCTAGCAGCAATATAGGCTTGTCAGCCAAGAAATCCATGTTCTTCTCCTCTACTTGAAGTTCTTTAGTACCAACCTAATTTAGTCTGTGCTAACTAATGACTGCCATTGCAAAAGGAAGAGCTCAAGATCAATTGAAATTCATTGAACCTTGAGAAGATCCTTCTAGTGTACTCTAAAAATGTGACTCCCCTTACAATTCCCACTGCTCTGTTTTTAGTAACAGGAATTGACAGGGAAATGATTAACTGATAAGTTCATCAATGTTCCCCTTTTTTGGATTCCCTTCCTGTGAATCTTCAAGGGGATGGAGAAAGTACAAAGAACAAATGCAAATTCAAACAATAATTCCAAGGAGAAGTTAAAATTGAGCAGTTAACATTACTATTCAATATCCAACAGCCTATAGCTAGAGATGATAAAAAAAAAGATAAAGAAACAGATAAAACTGGACCTGCTAGTGAGTATTTGAATGATTTGCTGCAGAACAGCCAGGATTTCTATCAGTAATATTTAAGTAGTTGGACAAAGCTTACTTTACATAATGTATTTTGCAATAGAAGTACTACTGTATTTCCTAAAGGATTCCTGTAGTAGCATGATAATCTTCTCCTAGGAAAAGGGAAAGGTTGCGATGGACTAGTGGAACAGAGAACTATCATGGAGAAGAGACCATATCTCAGTGGCATGTAGATATAATTATAGGGCTGGAATGGACCTGGACATCTTCTAGTCCAATCCCCTGCCCAAAACAGAGACCTTATACCACCCCAGACAATCTTTTCTTGAAAACTTCCAGCAACGGAACATTTACAACTTTGGGAGGCAAGCTGTTTCGTTGGTTAATTACTCTCACTCCTTAGTTTCAGGTAGGATCTCTCTTTAATGAGATGATCCCAATTAAATCATTGGCACTGTCAAACAACTTGAACATGATGAAGATCAATAATTGTGCAGGATGTTGTGCCAGATATAACACTGAAGTTAGACCTGTACTGAATATTAGGCATAGGTTGTATAGAACTCTAGTATACAGAAGTGAAGACGACTGTCAGCTCCACTAGGCAGAATAGACTACAAAATCAACTCTATGGGAAGACTGGAATTATGTTTTGTTAAGATTGGTTATAATAACAGAAACTTAGAAGTCTGATTGTGCTATTCCTCCCCTCCTTCTTATATCCCAATGAATCAGGGAGGGATCTGCCTGAATCATTTCCAAATATTATCTTGTTTCTAGATCTTAAAGATTGCTTCAGCTTTTTCTGTAAGTAATGGCTCTTGCATATTTATCTTAAGGTCATCTCTCGTATTCTCTACAACCATTGTATAGTCTCCAGAAACTCAAGCTTTTGCTCTTAAATATGTAATGATAAACAACAAAGCAATGTTTTTTTAAAAAAAAAATTACTAGGATAGTAATCTTTCCATATGCCCCAGGAATTAAACAAGTTGGTTGTTCCCAACAGCTTCCTTAAGTCTAGATGAGCAGCTGGAGTTGAGGATGTCAGCCTAAGTTACCCCCACCCCCCCCCCCCCCAAAAAAATCTATGTAGCTAACCAACAGGCAGCTACGGTGATCATGAGCCCTGCTGGCTTGAGGAATGCTTGCCTGTCTAAGAGCAATATTTCCTCTACTCTTCCTGGTAATATACATGTTTTGATTGATTGACTGATTCATTGACTTAAGCCAAATTTCTACAATGGCTGTCTCACCTAAGTGATTCTTAGGTGACTAAGTCACTTTTACCAGGAGAAAACCAGAGGTGTCCCTGAATTGCCCATTATTTTTTACTGACTCTTGAGAGGGATCCAGCTATGGTATGATAGCGTTATATCCAACTGCATGACAGCTTCTGGGAGCCTAATGACACTGCAGATGATATGAAAGATCTTCACTTGGGGCCTTGAAAAACAAGTGGTATCCCAAGCAAAATTGGGAAAGATGGCTAAATATTTTGAACCAGCACAAAGTAGCTTTTCATAGTTAGAAATTAAAGAGAGCTTGGGAATGTGGGAGTATTCCTGTAAATGAACCCTTGTTTGTTTGTTTATTATTAAATTTAAGAAGGAATTTAGAAGGAGGAGTGGAAGGTAAAGTTAACTGATAGATGATAATATTTTCCTCTAAGAACAAATTACTTTACAGAAAGAAAAACATGGAGATGCTATAATCATTCCCTTAATCTGAGATTTTCAATCAGTTAAGAACTTCCATACATTCCAAACTTCACCACATATTACTTCATAATTGTACATGAAACATGCAAGGCACTTCAATACTGATAAACTAAGTGATGAAATACAATTCACATTGATGACACCCAAAATTTTTAAAAGAACATGTTGCCTTGTGTCAACTCTTATAACATGGCAGGATGCCAAGCTGTACACTTCTTTTCTACCCAGTGTTGTCACTAAAACCACTACAGACATGTCTTTCACTGTGTATAATACAACTGAATCCCAGGTAGAAATCAAACTACAGGCGGTCAATTAAAAAGGCCACTAAGGATTACAACTCAGATGACTACAGCCAATTAATGTATTTGATTTTATAATATTAACACAATTTGAATTAAAAATATGAAGACAGTGAATATGGGGCACAGCTGGTGAATGAAGGTTTTGCTCTACTGTCATTTTTGCCATTTCTATGCAATTTCAGCATGACAACTCCAAGGAAATTGAGATTTCAGATTTGCATTTGTTTAAAAGGACTAGCAAATGGAAATATTTGTTCAAAATAAAGTGCCTGTTTCTAATAACAAATGAAATAAGGAATAGGAGAAATGGCTCTTTTGACAATTAGACCTATAATATATAACTTATATCAAGAACTATCATCCTGTCAATAATAAGGGGAATTCTCAGAAAGTAAAGGCCAGCTTCTCCTTGTCTTAGTGCAGTTTAGAGAATGCTTAGCTAGTCATAAATGGGTAAGAAGCAAAAGGTCTATGGTCCAAATGTGCTTATTCTTGCTTATACAAGATATTTTAGGAAAGGAGACTGATTTTCCACCAACCATCCCTCACAGCTTACAAATAATATACAGGGCTACTCTATTTGCATGGAGGTAAAAGAATCCACCATTGAGGAATTTAGGGACAAAGACTGAGATGAACTGCAGCTGTTCCATGTTATGCCAATCCTAGCATTCACCTTTTTCTTCTCTTATTAAAATTATGGCTGACATTTGTTTATGTGGGAAGAAGCACTGCACACTTTTCAAGGGCTTGGAATTTACACATTCATACTAGAGAGTTCCAAGTAAGAGAGATGAAGAGTCATTCTACAGAAGTGTTTATAACAACAGTAGTTGCTATCTGTATAGTAGTCCATGCCTTATGACGACAACTGGGACCAGAATTTCCATTGTAAGTCACTGTAGTCATAAATCAAGTTGGGACCCGATTTAATTTTTTCCCCAGTGGTCATTAAGCAATCCAGCTTTTCCAATAGTTTTTTTTACTGCAAATGATCATGTGACAGTAAGACACTGCAACTGGTCGTAAATGTGAGCTAAATGCCAAGCAGCCAATTGTGATCATGTGATGTCAGGGGTGGGTGTGACAGTCATCAGTGTGAGTACAGGTTGTAAGTCACTTTTTCCATTGTTATATTACATATAATAATATCCCTGGATTTTATCATCTTCTCTCCTGCTCTATTTTTCATTGTTGACTTCACAAAAGGGAAAAAAGTGATATAAATAAATAAAAACAAAAAGGCAACAATAATGATAATAATCAGGAGTATTGGGAGGGGGCAAGATAACATTTGCAATTGCATAATGACACCCCTTCCTTGTTTTGAACATGTGGGTAATGTTGACATGCATACAAAACAGGAAAGGTATTGATTGCATATTTGTGACTGTCAGTATGACTTTTTTAATACACACTCTAGCAGATGTCCCAGGAAGGGCATTTGTTTACATAAAGACACATCCATAAAAATACAGAGAAAATACCCATTCCTCCACGCTTATGATTTATTTAAAAATACACACATATACACACACACACACACACACACACAAAATTACCAGACATAATTTCTTTCCTCTTACACTAGTTCCATTATCACTTTTGCTGCTTAAAAATGAACACAAATGAATGCTTTTAAGTCCGTGACAGAGCAGTCTCCTTTTCCTTCATTGCAACTGCATGGTTAGCCAAGCCCAAAGGGTGAAAGGAACAGTGTTCCTCAAATCCAATCAAGTTATTCACTGGTAGAAAGTTTACAACCCTTGAAGGTTCTACAACCCCTTTCCTGAGTCTCTTAGCAGATTGAATTTGATTTGATTTCAGAGTTTCAAGTTATTTCAAGTTACGTGGATTTGAAACAGGTCAAGCAAGGTTTATAAAACTAGACAATTAGCAGACAACACTAGATTTAGATTTAATCTAAATTTGGATTTAGATTAAATAGATTTGAATGAAATAAAAAAATGTAATTTTATCATTAGATGCTGAAAAAGGCTTTGACAAAATATATAAATAGTACATGTGTGCCATATTAAATAAGTTCAGATTTCCTTGATCCATAAATGGATCAAGATATTAGTTGATATTTAGATATTAGATATTTAATTACATCTAAAGGTTAATGGTATGTTTTCTGCTACTTTCCCATTATTTAGAGCATAGAGGTCCAACCTTTTGACTTGCTTGGGCCACAGTGAGTGAAGAGGGATTGTCTTGGGCCACATATAAAATATATAATATAGTTAATATACATAAATGACACAATAATATTAAAAGTTTACAATCTTGTGTGGTCACATTATTAGCTGTTCAGAGATGCTTGAGCCTTGTGGGCCATGGTTTGGACATGCCTGATTTAGAGGAACTAGATAGGAATATCACCCTTGCTATTTAATATCTGCATGGAACCTTGCCTTCTGCTATTATACAATATAAGGAGATCTACAGAGTAGTACATAACTCAGCTGAACACAAATTGGTTTTATTTGCAGATGATGTTCTTTATTTCTAAATTTCACACTACTGTTTTAGCACTGATGCAAATGACTTTAGTAAAATATGAAGATATTGTATTAACTGACCCAAACCAGAATTGATGCCAATAGGTGAAAATTTGCTTACCTATCCATTTAAAGAATATCAATGTGCATACCAAAACTGTAACTCAGTTAGTGGCATATAATTTTAAATAAAATATATAGATTTTCTTCATATCTGTAATTAATTCTCACCCTTTGGGGAAAGTTGAATCGTCTCCAAATGAATATTATTCCCAAATTAATTTATATTCTGAGAGGAATTCTAGTTCATATATCTGGAGAATATTTTCAGAAAATAAATCTTTGATTATTATCTTTGAATATTATTCCCAGATTAATTTATATTCTGAGAGGAATTCTAGTTCATATACTGTATCTGGAGAATATTTTCAGAAAATAAATCTTTGATTAGAAAATTTCTATGAGGTTCTTTGATTTTAAGAATATATTTTATAAAAAATGGATTTACCAATTAATGAGGGAGAATTCAGTTTCCCAAATATGGAACTATATCATCATGGTTATGTACTGTCAAGTATTAAAGTCAAGAATTCTCAGGTATTATTTACTGGAAGCCAACAATTGGTTTTAATTTTATGATTTTGGCAACTTTGGAATATATGTATTGCATATGGCATCATTGGTTGGATGGGCAGTTTTTGGATCATTTGAACTCTTGTAGCTCTGGAAACAATTATGTCAATTAGGCAGTGAGGAATGTGTTGTGATGTCCAATAAAAGAACCCTTTCCCATGCTAAATTGACTTTACAGGGAAAGCCAGTTTTAAAAATTTGGGAAAATATGGTGATATGAAAAAATGGGTGGAAGTGAGAATATTCTCTTTTGGACCAACTAATAGATAATGAAGATGAATTTTTAATATTCACTGTGTTAAGAGATAAATATCTATTAGATGTAGCCTAATGGCAATATTTACAGCTACAACATTTGATAACAATGTGTTTGGATCAACAGTATTTTCATCTTCCAAGACATATGGAAGATTAGAATAATTTGCTAAATTCTTTAAAACTAAAAAAAAAACCCACTATTGTTACCAACAAATCAATTTAATCTGCAAATACCAAGAAATTAGGGGCATAAAGAATTAGAGGTTCCCATACTGCCAGGACAACAGGAGACCATCTTAAATTCTATAGCCAAAAATGTAAATGGACCTCAAACTATGATTTATACAACAAAAATAGCATTTAGACTATATTAGACTGTTACTATGTTTGTATAGAAAAAGACTGAGCAAAATAGCACTTTGAGAGAAATGTAATAAGCATCATGATTATTTAAAACACATGTTTTTACAATGTTCTGTACTTATTATGTTCTGGGATAAAATAGTGGACTATTTAAGTATAAAACCCTAAAATTTTCAGAAGATAACATTCTCTCAAATTACATGTCTATTACATAAAATTTGACAACAGGACAATGTAAATGGATTCTCTGTGTCCATTCTATGGCCCAAAGAATATTGCAGCATCAGAAAGATAAATGAAAAGTCCCATTTGCTCAATAGATTGAATATCTGATTACACTTACCACCTATGAGTGGATTGCCTATAGATGTAAACTTTGTATGGACAAGTATAATGAAATATGGAATTCACCTATACCGATAAGTTTATAAATGATTTTTAAAAAGGAAGCTACATAGGAGGATTAGAAATATATAAAAATATTGAATAATATTTACATTAGATGACTATAAATAGAATTATAACTGCCAATTATTATAATTATGTTTCCTTTTTCTGTGGTTTTCTTTTTTTCACTGTTAAAGCACTTTTTATGCTTTTTTTGTTGGGAAAGTATGAATTTGCATTGTAACTTTCTTTGCATTTTGCTCTTTTTTCTTTTTCTAACACTATTAAAGGGGAAAAAAATAAGAAACAAGGCTAGTTGGAGCCATATGGGGCTGGAGGTGGAAGGAACAGGAGGCTCCACAAAAAATGTAATCATATTAACTTGTAATTTCATAATCAATTTGATCACGAGTCAAGAAGCTGCAAAGCCTGGAGATATAGAATCTGGAACAGCAGCAATATTAGAAGCCCTTAATAGTGCTTGTAATCACATGGTAACTCCTAATCATGGCCAGTCGTGGCTTTGGCTGGCTCTGAACTGTGGTGCCAACTTACAGTGCTGAGCACTAGATGGTAATATTCACTCATCAAAGAGCTCATTTGCAGAAAAAAATCAATGGACTGAGAACAATGCACATCTAGAGGAAGCTTCTGAAGCTTTGATTCCAAAAAATGCTTCAAGCATTGTAAACTTTGCTGACTCCCTGCCATCCCAGAAAAAGACAGAAACAAGTAGGATATGGCCACCTTTCAAGACAAAGAATCCAATTCTTTTTATCCCCCCCCCCAAAAAAAAGTCAAGAGGAAAATTTTACCTTTCCCCCACCTCAATGTTGAGGCTCTGCCACAGATGTTGCAGGAAACCTGTTCCCTCATTGCCTCCCTCCTTCTTTGCCTTCTCATGGAGGAACTGGAGGAGGCAAGAGTACTCAAGCTGCTTCAGGTGAGCAACCTCACAGCTTGTGGAAGTGTTAATTAGAGCTAATTAGATCCCTGATTAACTTGCTTTCGCATTTAAATGACTAGTTTTATTTGTCCTGTCCTTGAAAGCAAGACTTGCCTGTGTTGGTGTCTATATCCCTCCTTCCCCACCCTGTGTGTGTGTGTGTGTGTGTGTGTGTGTGTGTGTGTACAACAGTGAATTTAAACACAGACACACATGTGTGTTTAAATTCATTGTTTATTATATACAGCATACCACTATGTTTTTGCAACATCTTTTTCTTAAGTCATTTCATGAAGGTAGTTTTCATTTTATGAGTAGCTGTTTAATGACTATTCGAAATTAAGACAAGCCTAGAATTTACAATGGGCCTATAAAGCACTCCTGGCCATCATAAAATGCTGTGCCACACGCATATATTCTCATGGTCATGTGACTGCATTTCAAGCACTTGGCAACCAGCTTGTCTTTATGATTGGTTGTAGCATCCCAGTCATGTGATCTCAATTTGTGATTATTACTCTTGTTGTTGTTGTTGTTGCTGGTATCTGACATTTTTGGGTGGTTTCCAGAGCACAAAACACCCATTCAGTAGAATGGTTCATATTTATGATAGCTGCGCTCACTTAAGAATTGTGGATTTGCTTAATAATGGTGATGATTCACTTAATTACTGCAGCAAAAAGTGTTGCAAAATTGGATCCAGTCATGTGGGTTCCTCAACTTACAATCATAAGTTATATCCAGAAATCCAATTGTGGCCATAAATTGAGAACTATTTGTATGTTACAAAATATAACCTTAATAGAATATTAAACTGTAACATCATCTATTTCCCCTTATAAGAATAGAAATCTCTTTATCAGTAGACAAATAATTAGGGATTTGGTAACACTTTTTCCAACTAACATTTTAATATAATGTTTTAGCACTAATAATGTTTGTTAAGCTGGAAACTAATTTTTTGCCACTATAGATTAACATGGCTCTCTCCTTAGAGGCATCCTTGTGTCAAATAGTGGCCCCAATTCCTTCCAGCCCATGACCATCACATGTTGAAGTCCAAGTGGTCACTCATAACCAAGCAATTCCTCAACATGTTAGAGTACTTTCTGTTTAAGATGTACCATCTACATTATATCCATATCCATGGCTTGACCTTTCTTTACACGCAAAGCCCCCTTCTCCTTACAGTTGTTCTATTATTATGAATTCCAAAGCAGGATGCCAGGAGGCTTCAGCAGCCACAAGTCGTTGTCATACTTGTTACCTTGCTTCATTTCCACTTTCCAACTTTTATATTTTGACGTATATCAAACGGAATCCCAGCACAGATGCTGCTCTTTAATATTTATAAGTTTAAAACTATGACATACAGACATACATTCTCTCTTGTAGCAATGGATGTGGCATGCAATCTCAATTGTTTTGGAGAACAAAATACACCCCTATAAGTATTAACTTGGATAATTTTATTGGTAGGAAGGTGTGTTGTATAAATGATTTGAGAAGAGAATACATTGCATAATTGACTATGGAGATTCTCATCCTCAGGGGTCACTGAGATAGAAATTCAGATTTACAACAGCTCTGCTCTGCTGAAACAATTAAGCTTTTCTACTTTCTCCTCCCTCCTCCCCTTGTGTCCGATTTTTACTTTACCATGTCAGCTCTGAACAGAAAGCTAGTATAGAGTGATTCAATCAAGATCCAAATGCAGAGAGGGCCCATTTTATCATCTGGAAAGACACTAAATAATAAATTATTCAATTATTTGTTTTTTTTTAAAGTTGCAAATAGAAAAAAATACTTCTAAAATTTCACCTTGCTTTTCTTCTCTAAAAGAAATGCTTGTTTTAACTTTTCAAAACAGAAAATGTAAGTAAATTAGATGTTAAAAACTAAATTTAAATTATACTTCTATGAAGTCTCCTAATGTCATTTTAAAGCAAAGAAACCATTCTGCCACATCTTTTTAGGGAAGTACATACAGAAAGAGATAAATAGGAGATATCACACCTTTTGCAATAATATTTATAATGTCATGCAGGGTAATCAATGGGTTTTTGGTTGAAAAAACTCAAATGCAGACTAGGCGGGAGTTTTCTAAATCTCTTTGCTGTCATCCAGTGGCTGTCCAGATTTTGAAAGTATAAATCTGGGAAACTTTCTGTCACGCTGAAAAATAGAATTAATGAATCTGGTACCATAAAAACATACAAAGAGAGACAATTCAATATGGCAGAAATAGAATGGAAGTAATGGAAGCTATAGTTTTCAGCACCATAATATTATAGCACAATATCATATCAAAGTTTGTTTTAAACATTCATTAAAAATAAAAGTGCCTAATTCTTCAATCCTTATACAGATCCAATAATATTCTCTGTATTTTTTTAAATGAAGAAAATCTTTAGAGTATATGGTCTACCAGCAAAGCTATCTACATCTCTCCTATAATGGCATGTTTACTGGATTAGCACTTTACAACAAAGATTCAAGAAAGAGGTTTCAGTCCAATAAAAGTTGTCCTATGAGTAAGAGGGAGCCTACTTTCACCAAGCCCCAACTATCCAGTTCAGCAAATTTCTTCCGTACTACTACCACTAATAAATCCAAAGTTCACTTTTTTCATGATAGTAACCTACTTAGGAAAACTTTGGCTCTATCTCATAGTCTATGTTAGAACACAGAAGATCATGTAAATGCAAAGGTGACCTGTAGTTACATTAATTCTTGTCATTAAATTTGTATTAGATTGAATTAAATCAATGGCTTTATCTTTATAATTGCCTGTTCCATATACCTGCCAAAGGTGCAATAGAATACATATTACAAGGAAACCTCCATTTAATAGGGCCTCATAAAGAGGACTTCAAACATTCCCATCCTCAAATCACTCCAAAATAATGGAAATGTTTGTGACATCCAACATAGTCTGAAGAAATAATTTACATTTAAGTCATTTATGCCAATTTACATCATTTGCATAATAACATTGTCATGTAAATAGCATAAGAGAACACAAAAGATGTCATTACAGAGATGAAAAAATGTGCTTCCAGATTTAATGGATATTCAGGAGTAGTATATGCATTTTCCGCCTGAATGGTACATTAAATCAAGAGTTTATTGCACTGCATTGCATGCTGCTAATATGAAGCAGTCGTATGTTCATACATATCCATCATACTGGCTCCTCTGGGAATCTACAATATTAGGTAAGTATTTTGTGAAAAAGTAAGCCAAAAAAATTATAGACATAAAATAAAAAGACATAAAACTAATTTGTACCAATACCAAGAAGAATATATGGAAAAACAATGGTAAATTGATTTATTGCTGTATTAATGTAAATTGAATATGAAAGTGAGAAACCGATATTAAAAAGGTACATTGAAATAGTTTCTTCATATACAGAGACTAACTTAGAATCAGACTGCAAAACAAACATTTAAAAAAATGTGATTGGGTTAAGAGGAAGAAAAAGAACAAGAAATTTATGGTTGGTTAGAGTTGATGAGATCCTGGGGGTGGGAGGAAGGATGGAAGAGGTATGGGAAAAGCAAGGATTGGTTGCCAGGATAGAAAGATATGGACAGAGAGAATATTGGCATAACTAGGTTTCCTTTTTTTCTTATCTCCTGGCTGTAATTTCTTTGCCTTATAATTTTATAATCTATTTCTGAACAATTTTACTTATCCCATTTTAAGTAGGTAGAGTAAAACAGAACAGAAGAGAACAGAATAGCCCACCTGCTGCCTTGCCCACCTGCCCAATTCTCCCTCCGGGCACCCGCAGCAAGTTCTTCCCATGGTGATTTGGCCATGTGGAGTTGTCCTGAGGCAACTTAGAGGTGGCCATGCCAAATTGTCCTAGACCCAGATTCAATCAGTGTGGTTTTTTTCCCCATCTCCCAAGACTCTTTGATGCATCTTTATAGATTTATAGGACCTCCATCCTCAAGTCCAACAGGTATCTCCATGGATTAGACAGGTATGAAAATCACTTGTATGAGATGGAAACTGTGTTAATCATTTAAATAAATATTTTTTAAAAATGATAAGTGATTTTATATGCATCTATATGTAGGATAACTCCTAAAACATTGCAATTGAATTTTTTCAGGGTGATTTACATTAGGTTACTTCAGCCCATTGATTTGAAGCATGATTTAATCTTCAATTCTATGTACATTTACCTGAGTGTAAATCCTATTTAAATCTTTGGGCTTATATACTTCTGGGTGCACTTGAATAGAACTGGACATCTTTTAAGATTTACAGAGTTCTTTTCACCTATTTGAGGTATTAATATACGCACATATTGTCAATAAAGCTCACAATAAGTCTGTCAAGTTCACCAATATTGTTAACACACTGCCTGAGGAAGGCAAATGTCAGAGGCTAGCAACTTCCCTATAATCATTGTGAGTAGGCTGTGGTGAGTGCTATGCACCATGATTCTTTTTAAAGTTGTATTTGCAGGCTATGTGTCTCAATAATGTGTTATGAGGTGTATTTGTAATTGCCTGATGTGAACACTGGTCCTTGAAAAGGAAATGGTGTGTGTCTAAGTGCAGTCAAAGCTATTTAGAGTCAGGACAATGCAGCTGCTCTCGCTGGGATCAAATTAGATCTTTTGGAGTCTGGTGATTTAAAGAGGAAAGATTAAGAATAATCCATCTCAATTTCCTTGGCTCTGAAGCAGTACTTAAGAGAATAGAAGGTGATTTCAAAGCTCATCTGTTCCTGCAAAGCACAATGTGTTCCCTACCATCATTGCCACCTTCTTTTCAAACAGCTTTTCAATCAGCTTTATTGTTGAACTCTCCAATGTCAAAACAGAAAAGCAAACGTGAAAGAGGGAAAAGTTCATAGCTACAATGATACGATGGCATCATTCATTTCACCTTTCCTGTGATCTGATACAAACTTAAAAGAGCCTGCTTTCAGGGCCAGATCTGTCTTCTACCATTTTTGCCTTCCTGCTGGGAGTTCCTTTAAGCCACCAACAGCTCAGTCAGAGTAGGATGGTAACTGTCCAGCACAGGTTGACCTAGAGATAATTTGGCTTTTTAAAATTCCTACTTGCAATCAGTGAAAAATACATCAATTACAATTTTATGTGAACATTTGAATGGATTTCAGGATATTGTTATATAACAAGCATTCTGCCTGTCTGCTTCTGAAAGACATCGTTCACATATCGTATCTGTTTCAATCTCAGTCAATGTCCATGTCTACTTTGCTAAAAGAAGCCATCAGACAGGACATTTATTTCCTCCAATCAACAAAGAGTCTGTTTAGATGAAACTATTTAGCTAGAAATCAACTTTAGCATAGAATCCCGATAATAAATAAGCATTTGGGGCAGTTATGAAATCAGGAAAGTTAAGTGTCTTTACTGACCAGTTGACCATCAGTTAGTTATCTTAATTTAAACTACAAGACTATCTCATCTTCTAAAAATAATATGCAAAGTAGTAAGGATTTCAAATTGTGGATGTTGGTCAAGCACTTTACTCCAATTAGCTACCAAGACAGATCTTAGGCTAGGGCAATCCACAAGTCATTTTTCTGGTTTTTGGAGATCCTGTATGGAGCCAAATCTTCAGGCAAATGTTGCTCAAATTCAGAAATAACGTTGGTTGTTCTTGATATTCTCTGAGCTTCAAATCAGAGAAAAGAAACAAGAAACTATTCAGAAGAAACCACAAGACTGGCAGAGCAATCTACAAGAATGTGTGTGTGAGAGAGTATGCAGACAGACAGATAGATAGACAGATAATCAGTGCTTTTTTGGTAGAAAAAAAAAAGGTGCCGGAACTCACACATGTCATACAACCTGCCTTGCCTACCCTACAAGCTTCCATCCAAAATAGGTGCTGGAACTCCGTTCTGGGAATTCTATGAGAAAAAAAGCCCTGCAGATAATTGATATCTATTGGTAGATGGAGGGAGGAGAGAGAGGAGGAAGAGGGAGATCCATCAAATTCCATCCTCTCATGATTATGTCACCTAACCTAGTAAGGAAAAGTTTGCAGGAAAACAACCAAACTCAGAGTATATCAAACCTTACTAGTTCAAACCCAAACTACATAGTGCAATATCCTACACACAGCTTTCATAATAAATGCATACTAATGTCCAGGTAAGGTAAATGCATACTAATGTCCAGGTAAGGGCAACTAAAAACCGAGAATCCAGGTGTACAGATATAAAGAAGGAAGCTGAGCACCAATCCACCAGAATGAAAAAGGTTCCATCTGGCAGAATCTCAGACAGGATCACACTAGCATTGGCAACAGCAGGAAAAATAGGATATATTGCTTTGTTTGTAGCTCTGAGATCCTGAATCAATCTCCAAGAAGAGTGTCGGAGCCAAGGTTCTTTACAGGTGTTACAAAGGCTGAAAAATTCAAGCCAAAATCTCTTGTTTTAACAAGGACTGGATGAATGTCCTCTATTGCTGTTTGGCTAAGAGCATTTTATAGTATCTACGATAATGAAGCATCAGATTTTAATTGGACATGAACCAGATCACAATTTAATCAGTCCACAATAGAATTTTGATGTTGCTGACAATTCCTTTGGGAATGCAATGCAACAAGAGGTCTAGCAAAACACTATCCCTTGAAATAAGAAATGCTATTAAAATCCTTTTCATCAGCTGCCACCAGGGGCCATTCCCAACATTACCATCACTTGATTATGATCTGTAATGGAATGTAGGCCAGAATTGCAGGATGAAGGAGCTCTTTCCCAGAGAGCAAAGAAGTTTGGAATCTTTGCTAGCCAAAAAGAGAGGGAAGGTAGATTCCCTCTAACACAGGGGTCCTCAACCTTGGCAACTTTAAGACTTGTGGACTTCAACTCCCAGAATTGCTGGCTGAGGAATTCTGGGAATTGAAGTCCACAAGTCTTAAAGTTGCCAAGGTTGAGGACCCCTGGTCTAACAGCTTTCAGGGTATATCTACTAGTTATACCGATAAGTGCTTTGATCTGGCACTTATCTGTCTAAAGGTGAGCAACAATAAAGAAACTCCTTTGAAGCAACTCCTCATGTTTTTCTTGGTTCCTTGGTCCTGGCATTATATGGAATAGAAGTGTCATATAGCATAATACCCACTTTGAGGGGTCCTTGGTGCTCTCTGAGCTTGCTTCTTTTCTTTCATAGAAATTGTTATGATCCAGGTGGTCAAGGCAAGGCAGGCCTCTAGAGCAGTGTTTCTCAACCTTGACAATTTTAAGGCATGTGGACTTCAACTCCCAGAATTCCCAGAATGCTGGCTGTGGAATTCTGGGAATTGAAGTCCACATGCCTTAAAATTGTCAAGGTTGAGAAACACTGCTCTAGAGTCCTTTATTGCTCTGAGTAAATGTTCCAACAAACACCCCTCCAAAGACCGGTAAGGCTCCATCCCATGCTACGCTGAAGGCAGCCTCCATTAGTCTCCCAAACAACAGCCCGTATATAACAAAGAAAGGCCACAGAGTAGGAGCACGCTCAGAGGGCAAAGTCCAGGGTCCCAAGTGCAGTCCAGTCCACTCAGCTAAGCGAGTCCACGAGGCAAACTGTAATCCACAAGGTAAAGTCAAAGCACAAGATAAAAGTCAGTCTTCAGGGCAAAGACAATGTACAAGGCTAAAGACAGTTCTCAAGGCAAGACAAAAGGCAAAAAGCAGTTCTCAAGACAAGGGCAAGATACAAGACAAAAGGCAGATGGCAGTCCTCAAGGCTAGGCAAAGCAACAAGCAAAAGTCAAAGCCAAGCAAGTGAAGCCAAAACAAACAATTGTTCCTGGCAAAGACTAACTCCCCATGGCTTCTTCTTAAGTCAATCTACTCCATGTATTCCTTGTGAGGAGGGGTGGGATGACCTTCTCCAAGTAGCCTTGCAGCCTTCCTCTGAGCTTGCCTATGCTCTGTTCTCCATGCCCTTGGATTGATGTGGGAGGCAGCTGTTTCTCATCAGAGGGTATCTGCTGACTATCAGCACCACTGTCTGTCAGCAGCCAATTCTCCTGTCTGTGAGGGCAGGCAGCTCTCTGTCCCATTTGACCACTTCCCCCAATGCCTGAGGAGCCTGGGAAGCATCCTTCTCAGTTCCTGGCATCTCCAAAAATGCCAAGGGAGATGTGCCATTCCCATCAAATGGTCCTGGTTCCAACTCCTCCTCCTCCTCCTCTCCAAACTGGGCTCCGATGGGGCCATGACAGAAATAGAAAGTAAATCTCACTTTCTTGCAGCTTTAAGGATTTACCTAGCTGGGTAATGGAATGTCTGCAAGAAAACAACCAAGCTCAGAGAGCACCAAGGAGCTACAATATTCTCCTTATTAATACTCACTTTACACAATAGGTCTCTACCCAAAAAGACTGACACCTATTATAATTCCTAAGAGAAAGAATGGGAGTCATATAAGGGTCCTATGATCATTGACAGCTGCTCAATTTCTCTGTGGGAAATCAGGGTCCCAGGAATGCCCATAGCAAAATGGGTAGCAGTATTAAGAAGAGCACTTAAAAATCCTTTGATGCTAGCTATGAACTATCAGCTTCAGTATCCACTAGGAAGGAAATGGATTTACTATCTATTTCTAAAACAACATGTGACCTGGGATAAACACATAGAAACACACACACACATTACTCTTTTAGTTCACAGTACATACTTTTAAGCAGGAATTGAGAACAATTAGTCTCTAGTGATATGCACTACAAAGTTCTCACTCAAGGAATTCCCTTAAACATTTCTTTTGACAGTGTTTGATTAGAATTACTTTTGGCTCTTTTCAACTAATAAAATTGCTGGTATTTCACGACGTTACAAATCAGATTCCCATAGCACTGGATCTCTGAGCCAATGAGAGGCAAATAATATAAACACAACAGATCCCGATCAGAATTTTAACAAATTCAGAATTCAGGCCTGAACTTTTTTGTTTAGAAGCAAATATTTAGCCTAGTGTGCAAGGGTATATCTGTACTTAACTCTGCTTCGCTAAAATCACTCAGCCAGAAAGTTTATGTTTCTGATTAGTGTCATTCATGGGGAGGAACAAAAAAGTCAAAACAGCAGCTACAACAGCACGGCCAAGGCCCTGCTGCTTTGCACACATGATACATGTAACACATGTAAAAAGAAAACAGTGTATGTATAACAAAGAACTGCTAGAGGGATCTTGGAGTCCTAGTGGACAATCACTTAAATTTGAGTCACCAATGTGCTATAGCTGCCAAAAAAAGCCAATGCAGTCCTAGGCTGCATCAACAGAGGGACAGAATCAAGATCACATGCAGTGTCAGTACCACTTTATAATGCCTTGATAAGACCACACTTGGAATACTGCAACCAGTTTTGTTTGCCATGATGTAAAAAAGATGTTGAGATGCTAGAAAGAATACAGAGAAGAACAACAAAGATGATTTGGGGACTGTATGCTTATAAAACCTATAAAGAATGGTTGCTGGAATTGGATATGTCTAGTTTAACAAAAAGAAGGACTAGGGGTGTCATGATAGCAGTGCTCCGATATATAAAAGAAGAGGAAGTCAAGCTATTCTCCAAAGCCACCTGAAGACAGGACAAGAAGCAATGGATGGAAACTAATCAAGGAGAGAAGCAACCTAGAACTAAGGAGAAATTTCCTGACAGATAGAACAATTAATCAGTAGAACGACTTCACTCCAGAAGTTGTAGATGCTCCAATACTGGAAGTTTTTAAGAAGAGATTGGATAACTATTTGTCTGAAATGGTATAGGGTTTCCTGCCTGAGCAGTGGGTTGGACTAGAAGATCTCCAATGTCCCTTCCAACTTTGTTATTCTGAATGGGTTTTGACTGCATGATACTGACCTGACCTGTTTAAAGTCCACTCCTTGCAGACTATCTTGTTTCTAATCATTTTCTGGAAATAAATAAGTTCATAGAAGGGAATTGCTATGGATGAAATACTTCATAAAGACAAATAATTGTGTACAATACTATACTGTACCCAATTATAGTATATTCATTATCAATGCAGTGGCAGAAATAAGATGGAGCTCTTATATTGAGAAAGACTATTCATTTAAATACTGTTATATCTAAGTATGTGACAACTTGAAATCAGGTAGAACAAAGATGAACAAAATACAACTCTAAAGTCTTGGGTATGGCCCTGAGAGATCTTCAGAAGTTGTTACCAAATTAAAATTGGTAGCAGAAGGGAAAATGATTAAATACATGATGCGTGAACAATATGCAATTTTAACTATATTAAATCTAATTCTTGTCCTGACCTCACCCATATCATTTGGCCCCAGCATATCAATCAGAAGCCAAACGTTACTCTCAACTCTGAAAAAGGTCTATATTCCTGAAATTGAACCACTGTAGCTACACATACAAATCCTCCCTAAGGATGGACTTTCTCATTCAGTTGCACTGTACTGAGTAAAATCTCCATTAAAATTACAGGTCCTATTTCAACAGATTGCATTTAAAAGGAACAAAAACAGACATGATTGCAGAGAGACTCTGAGGTCAGGCTGTATAGCGTTATCATTTTGTCTGGTCACACATTTAAACAAATGCCTGAATAGGCCTTCATTGATAGATCCTGTATACATCTTCTCAGAGATCAGGGAAGCTTGCCTCCAAGCTTTAAGTGAGCACAAAAATGCAGCATAAATTTTATTCTATGTCAGAACATTTATTAGTCACCTCTCAAGATGACAGTCTTCCCAAGGTAGCTTATAATATCCAAGGCACAATTTGATAGCTAGGTAACAAGTTCATAAAACTGCAGCTTATTGATAATGAGGTTCTTTTTCAGTCTATTGTGGATATATTGTTTCTGTTCAAATAGAGAAGCTAATAGAAGAGAATATATGTAGCTTAGGGTTGAACTGTGGAGTCCTCGGTTCTCTCTGAGCTCCACACATAGAGAAGCTTAATGTGTTAATTATGAAACTTAGTGATTTCTAACTGGCATGGTTCCAAAACTCACTGAAGACATAGTTTTTTTCACTTTTAGCAAAATACAATGTTTATCTATCTTTATCTCTGCCATGAAAACAGATGTATTGACAATTGAGAAAAAAAACGGCATGCGTCATATTCAACTATGTGTTTTTACAAAAGTGTGCAAGAGAGAGAGATTATATAACCAAAATCCTTTCAGTTTTAGATGACAATAATAAAAATATTCTAAGTTTTCTTTGTGCTTCAAAAACCCAGTAAATGGAAATGAAGACTGACTATTTCCACACAGCATAATCTATAAAGCTGCAAAATATTCCATGCACAAACAATTCCATGCACAGGACAGCTTTTATTCAGATGATCTGTGCCCTAACTGAAGCAAATGTTAGATGTTTGGTCTTTGCGCACAATGACACAAGGCTGTGCTGATCCAAGCAAACCTGGTTGAGGGAAGCAGAGAAAAAGATAAGGATATTAGTAACTGAGAAAAGGGAGGGAGGGAGGTACTAGAAGAGGAGGTTGGGCAAACCAGTGGAAAACACCATGCTGGGAGCCATGCTATGCATTTACTCGCCACCTGGATTTTGTTTCATCCTGGGATGAACAAACTATCCAGGGTTTACTAAACTGTGGCTAATCTACAATGGATCCCATAACATCCAAAAGGTGATGGTTTGCTCAGGGTTTGAAATGGGAAATGTTTCTCAATTCATGCACATCCCTCCTCTAAGGCCATGGCTACAGAACTCACAGTCCGTCCTTGATCTATCTTGACATAATTTTCATTCTCATAAACAATTCCTGCAACTGTGGTATTTACAAATCCCCAGGGTAAAAAAGCCAATTGCTATTGGATAGATAATTCATAGGCTTGTGGCCAAGTGAGACTGCACATTCAGAAAATAATCCAAATATGTTTAGAACACAGCTACAGAGCTGAGGTCCTAAGCAAATTTATAAGATCCACAAAATCTAGTTACAGTTACTGATGAGTATGTAGGCTGAAAATCATACTGGCTTGGGCCTCCCTTCAAGCACATGTACCTAAATAAAATGTGAACATCTTCTGGAAAACACACTGCAGAGTCCTTCAGACAGTTACTGTAAGCTTCAATCTGCTGCTCTTTGGAGAAGAGAAGGGAAAGGAAAGAGATGGAGGCAGAGACAGATAACAGACCCACCCACCCCAGATCTCAAGTTGGCATCAAAACTCTCCCTAAAGTAAAATTGCCTTTATACTTCAGCAGATAATGTCTGTAGAAAGCATAGATTGACTTTTTCTTGACAAGGATTCAAACTCTCTGGCGGCAATTGTGTGTGTGTGTGTGTGTGTGTGTGTGTGTGTGTGTACACATACGTACGTACATATGTACGTATGTATGTATGTATGTATTTTATTTATTTGTCAAATTTATATAGCCACCTATCTCACAAGGAATTATTATTCTGGGCAGCATTCAATAATCAAATAAAACAATACATATATAAAAATAGAAACATTTAAAATATATAAAATCAGCAATAAACGTCAAAATTAATTAAAATTACAATATGTACAAACCCCAGGCAGAGAGAGAATGAGTATTTCCATCTCCACAGTGGAGCCACCTAAACATATATCTGGTTCCCTGGAAGCCCTAGGCCTAGTGACCAACCAGGTCTTGAGAGACTTCTGAGATATCAAGAAGGATGGAGCTAACCTAAGTTTTATTAAGGGGGATGATCTATTGAGGAATACAACATGGTAGAGAAGGTTCACTGTCTGGGGATCCACCAAATATAAGTCCCTGGCAGATGGTATCCGCAACATGCCTTCTCTGTCAGGTTTAATGGGGCAAACTGGGAGAGGTGTCCCTCAGTTGATCTGATCCCATTCATGAACAGCATTAAAGGTGATAATCAACACCTTGAATTGGATCAGGAAGCAGATTGGAAACCAATGAAGACATTTTGTTCTATTCAAGGTGTTGTTTTTTCCAATCTCAACATTTTATTATTTTCTATTACTCATGAAATAAAAAATAAACACTGAAACCTAATAGCTTTGTGATTTTTATAAGGCTTTCAAATTTAAAAAGTTTTAGTTGAAATGGAAGTGTACATATAGGAACTAGGTGATGGGGGAAGCATAAATTCTGGTAGGTGGCTGAATTCAGGAGGGGAAAGATACATTTATGTGGACTGTGGACCATTTAAACTTCTATTAAACTTTCAAGATTTTATTGGAACCTTTTTAAAAATTATCATATTCCTGCCCTAAGATATATGTGGATTATAAATATTTTACTCAATAAATTAATACATTGCTTTTGGGTGAAAAATCTCCTACTACAGCCATTGCAAGACTTTTTCCCGTTGGACTTTTTTCTTACTGCTAATTGTAGCAAAAAAAAAAAAAAAAAATTATTAAGATCTTTATTGGGGAGCAGTAGTTTAAATCTCTTTCTGCCTTCTGATGCCTGCTCTTTAATTTTAAAAAACAGAATGATGTGTGATTAGCAATCACATGAGTGTCACATGTAGCAATATGCTCAGAACAAGAAGCCTGATGGGATGGAAAATAGAAAATGAAGCCTGAGGGGATGAAAGGAAAGATCAGCAATAGAGATAAGAAAAAGGCTAATAAGAAATGTCACAGCAGTTAACACGAGGATAGGCAACACAGTTCAAACCTAGCAGTGAAAGAGGAGTGCTAGGGAAGCTCAGGGTAGCAAAAGAAAACAGGATAAAAATAGGCAGAAATCTGCAGAACAGACTCTTAAGAAAGCAAGAGATAGGAGATGGTACTGAACTGGAGATAAAAGAAGCTAAGACAGTGGTTCTCAACCTTTCTAATGCCGTGACCCCATAATACAGTTCCCCATGTTGTGGTGACCCCCAACCACTTATACATCACCGGGTGCCAGGGGCATGGCCAAAGAAAAGGGGGAAAAATGGCGGACAGCCTTGTTTGGCGACCCCCGTGAAATGGTTGTTCGACCCCAAATGGGGTCCCGACCCACAGGTTGAGAACCACTGAGCTAAGAGGACCTGGAAATGAACTATTGGTGTTCAAAATGTTTTGACTCAGACCATTTTGAATTCAAAACATCACCTTTTGGAATGCAAAACAGCTGTATCGATGCAAAATGGGCTATTTCAAGCCTTCTGGATGTGTTTCAAGCTCAAAACAGCTTTGTTTCAAGTATGAAGCATTATGGCAAATGCAAAACACTTCAAAGGCTCAAAAGGTCCTGCTTTGCACACAAACCAGCAACTTCTGGTTCAAAGGGGCATTTCACCCTTAAGACTGGCTTGCAAACTCAATATGGCATGGTTTGAATTCAAAATAATTTGATTTGAAACATTTACACCTCCTCGGGAGAAAGGATGGAGGCAAAACTTCCAAAGCACAGAGATATAAAAAGCGGTGCACTACAGAAAAAAAGTAGCAAACAGATGGAGATGTTCTGAATCTTGATTCCCAGAGGAGTATTTTGCTATCTGCAGCTCGTACTATCACTACAGCACTGCAGTGTGGGAGCTCTAGGGAGGACCAACAATGGCCAAAAAAGAGGACAGACGAGGGTTATGGAACAACAGGCTTCTAGAATTACAATGACTGCTACTGTAGTTGCATTGGTTTTAAACTGATAAGTCTGGATTAAAGTGGTGCATGTGTATGTATGGGAAGAGAGATCTGTCCACTAGGAGCTTTAAGGCACACACAAGAAACTAATGGTAATATGTCTAGATATCAGGTAATCTATAATCACCCATGACTTATAGGTGAAGATGATTGCATGTTCTTCTTTGAAAAATGGGAATAGACTCCAAATATATATACAATGGATTCTGTATGTGTTGGTGCAAAACACATTAAACAGTAAAGAAAAGGCAATGAATACAGTAACAATTGCAGCAGAATACACCAATCAGCTTTACCGTGATATGTATCACAGTCATTGGCAAGCATACAAATGTTTTCATAAACAGCCAAATTAACATCACTATTTAATGGTTGATATTCTATTAATGCATTCTATCTAAATTCCATTTAATTAAAAATATCAGAGACCAAGTGCCATTCAAAAAGTCACTGTACTTATATTATTGTCATTTATCCCCTTAGGCACCATTTGGTATAAAGACTGAATACAAACTTAATGAATAAATAAATGCACAGCTGTTGATTAAAATGGCAAATTGATCTACCTCATTTATTTTCCTTTCCATATACATAAATTGGGGTCACCAGTGTGCCTCTAGCTTCCCTGGGTCTCAAACGTCCTGCCCTTAGTTTTTCAAAAGAGTAATTTAAAAAACAAAACAGACATCAAATGCTGACTTGCTGGAAAGCAACGCATCAACTTCCAGCTATATCTGTATTTCCAATAAAGCTCTGGGCTTCATATGTGCGTGCATAAGCACTTTTAGACAATAAAAACATCAGGCTTTTATTAGCTAGTGGTTTGTACATAAGTGTATTTATCTCCATGTAAAAAAGAAAAAGTTGTATCAATACATGCTGAGACATTGGGATGAGATGAGAGGAGCCCGTCACCAATTTATCTGTTACTAAATGTGTGCCTTGTGACATGCAGCACTGTGGATATTTGGAAACTGGCAAAGCCCTGCCACAGCAGCCATTTTGTAAGAAGGCCTACAATTTGTTCTTAAAATACCAAAATGTGCTTACTAGACTCAAAAAGATAGGACATTGTGTTTTAAAGAAGGTAAGCACATCCTGTTATAACTAATGTTTTTCTTCTTTCACATTTCAGATTGCCATTGCCAGGGCAGTGAAATAATCAACATCACGCTTACTTTTATGACACTCAAATCATACAGCTTTCCCTAACTTGACACCATTCATTTGTGTTTCATCTAATATCTTTGTTAGGTTGGTTGTCCATTAGTGTACTGATCTTTAGTTATAGACTTAGAACAGAGCTGGAAGGGACCTTGGAGGCCTTCTACTCCAGCCCCTCGCTCAAGCAGTAGAACCTATACCATCTCAGACAAGTGACTGTCCATTCTCCAGCATGATTGGATGGAGAACCCACGGATGGGTTGTCTTAATCTATCTGCTCCAATTAGACTAAGTCTGAAATTTAGTACCGCCCCCTCTGTGCCAACTGCACCCCAGTTTTAGACTTAGTCTCTTTGCCCCAAGACGCGTTTTGTCTTCGCTCCTGGAGCAGAAGACTGTTTAATTCTATTTAATTACTTAGCTCAGGCTATTATTATTATTTGTTATTTTATTATTGATTCAGAATCGATTATATCTAGAAGAAAGATCAATTATCCCAGTCTGAAGCCTATTCAGGCTGACAGACTCACAATCCTCTCCCTCTGGGGGGGGGGAAACTTTTCCCTTCTTTGTTTTCCTCAGTTAGGGACAGCAAGATCAAACCTTTGATTTAGGTCGTTTTCAGAGCCTCATCAAGCCTGGAGGGAGCCTTCCCAGGTCCCTCGGCCCCAGCAGAGAGCAGCAGGTGAGAATTTGGGCGCGGCCCAATTTTCGGAGCCGGGAGGGCCTGTCAGGCCTTGGACGACAGCTTTTCCAGCCGGCCTAATCACATGCCACCAGCTGCTTTAGGAGCCCAGGCGATTCACCTGAACGAGGGCTCGTTGCAGCTTAGACCCTAGGCCTCAAGGCCTTCTTCCAACGGCCGTTTTTTAGGGCGCGAAATTGGCGGCCGCCATTTTGAATTGCCTCCCAGCAGCCATTTTGGGTGTGGCTGAAGCCCCGGTGGCCATTTTGTATGTGGTTGAGGCCCTCGGCGGCCATTTTGTGAGTGGCGGAAGTCACTGGCGGCCATTTTGTGGGTGGCTGAAGTCGCCGGCGGCCATTTTGTGTGGGGCTGAAGCCTCGGCGGCCATTTTGAGTGTGACTGAAGTCACTGGCGGCCATTTTGTGGGTGGCTGAAGTCACCGGTGGCCATTTTGTGTGGGGCTGAAGCCTCGGCGGCCATTTTGAGTGTGCCTGAAGTCATTGGTGGCCATTTTGTGTGTGGCTGAGGCCAGACTGCCTGGAACTTTCTTCTGAAGGCAGTATTACATCATCGGTGGCAGGATCGTCGAGAGAGCAGGTTCGACCGGGGAGGGCCGGATCGATCCCAAGTGATCGGGGTGCCCATTAACTCCCCGCCCATCCCCCTCTTGGGCTGAAGTATCTCTGTAGACTCCCTTGGTGAAGTACAGCGCCGAGGGGGGCGTTTTGCCAAGGTTGAGACCAGAGCAACTCATCATGGCAGAGAAAGGCAGCGAGCCGGCCAAGAGGAGTCGCCAATCAGAGGCAAGTGGTAAGAGCACCACCAAGCGAGCCCGGCCAAGCAGGGAGCCACAGAGGGAGGAAGGGTGCCAAAGACTGAGAGCGGCCTCCCCAGATCTGACAGACACGATGGGAAGGTCTATTTTGGAGCCCCTTTCTTCGTACAGTGCCTCAGCCCCAGGGGCCTGGTCTCCCCCCAGGGGAATTCCTGAGTCAGATTCAAACCTAACAGTGGCTTCAGGGAGGGGTATAACCGGTCAGGACACCTCAGGGCCCCAGGCCACATTCACTCCCACTGCAGCAGGACTTCGCCCTCCTGAGAACCAGGCCCTGAACCCAAACCTCCTCCAGTCCATGATAGCCCAGGCTGTGGCTCAATTTATGGCCTCCAACACCACAGACACCCCCCCAGGCCACGTATCATCCACAATCTCCAGATTTGATGGAGGATCCCTCATCGGATTTGGAATCTACAGGGGCTGAACAATCTGGCCTGATTTTGTTTGAGGACGAGGGCATCACTCCCTCTGACCCCACCCCTCCTGTCGGTCTCTTTGACCATTCATTCTTTAATTCCCTGCTACTCAGGGCCTGCACTAGTGCAAACCTCCCCCAAGAACAGGAGACCCCACCTCCAGGGGTCCCCACGCCATATACACCAAGCCCTCAGTCTCGCAGAACAATATTCCCTGCCCTCCCCTTTTTCTGAATATAGTTCAAGAACAATGGGAGAACTTAGGATCCTTCTTAAGCCCCGGTGCAGTAGAGAGAACATTATTCAATGTTGCCCGTTCCCTGGCCTCCCTATTGGAGATTCCTGAGATTGATGAGCCTTGAACTCATTGTCTCCCAATGTTAACATCCCTGGGGACATAAATGAGGCACTTAGGGCGGAGGATAAAAAGATTGACTCCGCATTGCGTAGTTCCCATCTGGCATCAGCCTGGGCAACAAGGGCGGCAACGTCCATGGCCTTCTTCGCTAGGGCTTCAGCCCTTGGGTTACATGAGCTCCAGGACAGGATCCCTCCAGACCAGCTCAGAGCTCACCAAAATCTGGGTAAGTTAGTGGCTACATCCCAGTACCTAGCCGACGCTTCTCTGCACATGGCTAGATACACTGCCAGACCATCGCTGCAGACATCTCAGCACGAAGGTTCCTTTGGCCCAGGAATTGGCGAGCAGACACCAAGACCAAGTGGCGTCTGGCCTCTAAACCTTACACAGGTGGACATCTCTTTGGTAAGGCACTAGGACCATACTTAACTGAAGGTAAGGACAAACGTAAAACTCTGGTTAACTCATGTCACAGAGCAGTTACAGGAGGCTGCCTTTCGACCAGCTCCATCCTGGGACTGGGCCCAGGCATCCCTCTATTCCTTTCAGAGACAAGAACGACAGCAGGATCGTTCAGCATGCAGAAGCAGACCACAGATCCAGGCCAAGTGGCCCCTTCAAGACCGAGGGGCCGTTCCTCTGAACGAGGCAAGTGACCTCACAGTCTCACTTCCCATAGGAAGCCAGCTGGCCCCTTATTCCAGCACTTGGGCAGTCACCACTACAGATGCCGGCTGGTCCCTTATTCCAGCACTTGGACAGCCATCACTACAGATGCATGGGTGTTAGACACTGTCAACAGGGTTTGAGACTAGAAATTGTTCTCAACCACCTGACAATTCCGCTCTTGCCCTATCCCAACGAGCAGGTCCAGGGCTGACTTTATGTCAGATGCCATAGCTCATTTATTACAAATACGAGCAATTGAACCAGTACACAAGACCAAGAAGGACGAAGGTTTTACTCAAACCTCATCGTCATCCCTAAGACTTGGGGGGCTGGAGGGCAATCTTAGACTTGAAAGGTCTAAATCTTACTTGAGGTATAAGAAGTTTAAGATGCAACCACTTCAATCAATCCTGGCCAGCATCAGGCAAGGTGACTTTCTTACCTCAATAGACCTAACTGAGACATGTTTCCTAACCACCGCAAATTCCTCAGATTCAGCTATGCCCATTACCAGTACAGAGCCCTACCATTTGGCCTCTCATCGACACCGAAGGTATTTACAAGGTACTGGCAGTGCTCGCAGCCCACCTTAGACAAATTCCAATCAGAATTCAATGCTATTTAGATGACATACTAATTCAGTCATCATCATTCCGAAACGCTCAGTCAGACCTCGCCCTAGCCATCAAGGTCTTTCAGGAGCACGGGTTTTCTGTTAATTTCCAGAAAAGTCATACAACAACCCGGCTCCTCCATTTGGGCGCTGTTATAGACACGGACAATTGTACGGTCTACCTATCTCAGGACCGAAGGAACTCTATTCAGACTCTTGTATGTCGGATCCTAAGGGTCAGAGTAATCACATTGGCCTCCGTATCACAGCTACTGGGGAAGACGGTGTCCTGCGTGCAAATTGTGCCATGGGCATACCTCCATGCCAGAGAATTACATGGCTTCTCCTTCCATTTCAGAGACTTGAACTCCCTTCAATGGTGGGACTCCCCGGCGCTGTCACGGGGAGCAGTATTAGAACCAGACAGGATTACCATTACCACAGATGCAAGCCTGTTTGGGTGGGGGCACACCTTCACACGCACTGGGCTCAAGGTCGGTGGTCCAAACAGGACCTAAGGAACAATATAAACTGGCTGGAACTCAGAGCCATACATATGGCCCTAAAGAGATTCACCGATATAGTACAGGGCCAACATGTCCTGATTTTAACCGACAACATTACAGCCAAGGCCCATGTCAACAGACAAGGGGGGACAAGGTCCAGGCCTCTCATGCAGGAGGCCAAATTGCTGGGGTCCTGGGCGGAACTGAATCTTCCCTCCATCAGGGCGGAGTACATATCCGGAGTGACCAACCAGCAGGCGGACTCACTGAGCAGAGCAACCGTGGATCATTCTGAATGGCAGCTGGATCCGAAGGTGTTCAGAGAGATCGTGGACAGGTTTGGTTCCCCAACCTTAGACCTTTTGCCTCCCCCACCAACTCACAACTTCCCAGATTCCTTTCTGGGTTCCCACCTCCATCAGCAGAGGGAACAGATGCACTCCGCAGTCCCTGGCCCAGGGAACTGCTCTGTGCCTTCCCTCCTCTGCCGTTTCTTCCTGCCACGATCAGGAAGATCCTTCGCGAACGAGCAGAGGTCCTCCTGGTTGCGCCGCATTGGCCGAGACGCTCTTGGTCGCCGACCTGATGGAGCTCTCCGTATCACCTCCATGGAGGATCCCAGCAAATCGCATCTCCCACATTCAGGGGGAACTACGCCATCCAGACCCTCAATGACTCCAGTTAACCGTCTGGCACTTGAGAGGCAGGCCTTAGGCTGAGACTCATATTCGTCAAGGGTCATAGCTATGATTCAGCAATCTAGGTGACCCTCGACGAATAGAATATACGATGCCACATGGAGAGACTCCTGTAATTGGTGTTCAGTTCGAAAAATTGACCTTTTGGCGGTTTCAATGCCAGTTATCTTGGAGTTCCTGAGGGATGGTCTAGACAAAGGGCTTTCCACAAGCACCATCCGCAGGCAGGTAGCATCACTTGCCACAGTTATTTCCTGTGGCAATGAATCCTTAACACATTACCCTATGATACGCTCCTTCCTAAAAGGAGCTAACAACGTCAGACCATCAACTGTACATAGATACCCCTCGTGGGATCTTCATCAGGTTTATAGGTTCTTGTTTCGCACCCTTTGAACTATTGACACTGGTTTGTTTAAACAGTTATCGATGAAGGTGGCATTTCTTGTTGCTGTAACTTCAGTGAGAAGGATATCTGAACTGGCTACTCTTCAGTGAGGAAGGACCTGTGTACATTCCATAAGGACAGGGTAACCCTTAGGCTAGGCCCCTCCTTCGTGCCTAAGGTCAAGTCCTTGTATCCTAAATCTCAGGAAATAGTTTTGCCGGACTTCTGTCCTAACCCATCTAATGAGATAGAGGTTCAGTGGAACAAATCGGATGTGCGCAGGGCTTATATTGTTATATACAGAGAACCTCATCTTTCCACAGAACAGAGGCTCTGTTTGTGTACTATCACCCTTCATCACTAGGTCAGAAGGTTTCTTCAACCACAATACGCAGGTGGATTAGAGTTTGTATTTCTCTGGCATACCAGTCTCAGTCACTGCGAGATCCCAGGCATATCACGGCCCATTCCACCGGGGGGCAGCTACTACAGCTGCCTCGTCTACTCAGGCCTCCGTAGAGGGAATTTGTAGAGCAGCAACATGGGCATCGCCCTCTTCCTTTGTCTGTCACTACAAGAGGGATATATATGCATCTTCTACGGCTTCATTTGGCCGCAGGGTCCTAGAACACGCATTAACATTGGGTGGGAACCAGGCCCAATCTAATTCCCCACCCTAGGGACACAGGGCTTTGGTATGTCCCATCCGTGGGTTCTCCATCCAATCATGCTGGAGAAAGGGGCGTTGTCTTACCTGAACGCCTTTTCTCAGCATGATGATGGAGAATCCACTCCCTCCCATTAGGTCAGTTGGCCTGGTCCCCATTTGTTCAGACGCGTCGGACTAAAGTCTGGGTATCGCCTTAGCCTAAAACTGGGGTGCAGTTGGCACAGAGGGGGCGGTACTAAATTTCAGACTTAGTCTAATTGGAGCAGATAGATTAAGACAACCCATCCGTGGATTCTCCATCATCATGCTGAGAAAAGGCGTTCAGGTAAGACAACGCCCCTGTCTCTTTTTAAAACCTCCAATGATGGACCACCCACGATTTCTGAAGGCAAGCTGTTCCACTGGTTAATTGTCCTCACTGTTAGGAATTTTATCCTTAGTACCAGGTTGCTTCTCTCTTTGATCAGTTTCCAACCATTATTTCTTGTCTGGCCCTCTGGTGCTTTGGAGAATAATTTGACCCCCTCTTCTTTGTGGCAGCTTCTCAAATACTGGAACACTGCTATTATGTCACCCCTATTTCTTCTTTTCTTTAGACTAGCCAAACCCAAGTCCTGTTCTTCATATATTTTAGTCTCCAGGTCTTGGATCATCTTAGTTGCTCTTCTCTGAACTTTTTCCAAGGTCTCAACATCTTTTTTGTAGTATGGTGACCAAAATTGGTTGCAGTATTCCAGGTCTTATTGGAGTTTTATAAAGCGGTACTAATACTTCACATGATTTTGAGTCTATGCCTCTGTTTATGCAATCCAGGTTTGTATTAGCTGTTTTGGCTGCTGCTGCACACAGCTGGCTCATAGTCAAGTGATTGTCTACTAGGACTCAACGGTCCCTCTCACAGTTACTGTTTTTGAGCTAACTCCTGCTCCTGCAAGGGCAGATGAAAAAAGTGTGAGCAAAAGGTAGGCATTGAGTCTTTTGAAAAGCCAGAGTGAGAATGAGAAGCACACCAGAAGTAGAAACAACAAAATCAAGAATGCTTGCAGATTATCAAGAAGCAAGCAGGTGCACAGAGGAAAAGCCAGTTTTAGCCTTTTCTCTTTTTAATCACAACTCTGTGGAGAATCCCAGTTGTCCCTTCCTCTTAGATCCTTTGCCTGAGATAGCGCTGCTCTTTCCTAGTTGTTTTTATGCATGGATGTGGGATAATGGCAGGGTTACTTGTAGAAACTGTGACCTTGTGGAGTATATTCCATGAGATTCTTACTTTTACCAAGATCAAAAGCAGATAAAGGGAAAGGTTGACGGCAAGGGTCTGCTGTCTTGGAAATCAAAGGAGAAATGGTCTTAGGGGCACAAAGTCTGTAATTAGATGAAAAGTGTTGTTCCTGAGGCTCCTACTCCATGTGACCCAGAGTGTTCTCATAAAGGGAGACTTGTTCCATATTCTGCTGAAAAACACTGCTTTCATAATGGATTTCTCTGATCCAACCTGTTACTTTGGTGGCAGCCTTGCTTCATTGCGAACACATGTCCTCCACAGATAGCATGCAACCCACTCAGAGAGGAAAGAATATAGGGACATAAGGAATAAGGAACTATAAAAGCTCATTATTCTTTTAAATGTATTTAACAAGCTCTTATAAACCATGATGATATAAGCATTGTATTAAAACCACTCCAAATTTGGTGGCTTCCAGCTTTTACCGACCTCAGAAGGATGGAAGGCTAAGTCAACCTTGAGCTGGTGAGAATCGAACTGCCAAACTGCTGGCAGCCAGCAGTCAGTTGAAGTATCCTGCAGTACTGCATTCTAACCACTGCACCACCATGGCTCTTTAATATAAATGATGCTGCACTTCAATGGTTAGATGGCTAGATATTGGTATTTGAACATAGATCTTTTTAATATTTATATTTTATTGTATTTTATTAATCTATGAAATATATATATATATATATATATATATATATATATATATATATATATATATATATATATATGAATATGATTAAGAAAGTTAAAAATATGAACCCTGGGGGTATTCATGGTAAAGAATAAAATGAACACCAGGGTAGTAAAAACTATAAAAGTTTAATTAAAAAGCGCCAAGCTTTCACCGTCACCTGCCGGCATCCTCAGGGCTAGTGCGCCAGAGAGTGAGAGAGTCTTTTATAGGTATGTCAAAGTCTGCGCCCGGCTCCTCGATCTCGTCATTGGGCCTAATTGGTTCAATTGCATACAGCTGGTTTGTTCTTTCCTACTCCTTTTGGTTACGTGTCCATCCTCATCCATCCTTCCTTCCCTTAATCCTGGGGTGGATGGGTAAAAACCCTGGTTATTTCGGCTGTCCTTATGTTTTGGCTCCTCCCCGCCGGGTTCAGGTGGCAATGTACATTTCACGTTCCTTTCACGATCGTCCTTTGTCCAGTTGTTCTTTTTATAGTAACTTTCTCTTTTGATTTTAATACTTTCATTTTCTGTACGACTGTCGTCCGGGTGATCTTGTGAGCTGTTCAGAGTTAGATGGAACATGGTGGTAGTCTGAAGCTGGGAGGTGGGTTGTTTAACCATGGGAGGGGGCGGTTTCTTGGCTATCGCTGTATCCAGCTGTTTTGCACGCACCGTGCTTCGGGTAATCGGTCTGGGGGGAGTAGTGACGGGATCACATTCCTCTTGATTGCCACAGTATTTCTCTTTAACTCTCCTTTTCTCTCCTACGCTGTTGATGTCTATACGTGTCTCACGGGAGTCTTCGGGATCTGCAAGTGGGGGGCGCGATGGTTCGGTCTCTCGCACCTCGTCAGCCTCACGAATCTCCCCCTTCCGCCTTCCTTTCCGTTCCGATCTTCTCTTTTCCTCTTCCCCAATGGCATTCACGGGTCCGTCGCTGATTACACTCTGTAATTCACACTCTCCCAATCCGGCTATCCTAGCCGGGCGGAGGGATCCTCTCTTCCTCTCCGAATCGGTTAATACGTTTCTTTCCATGCATGGGTAAGCTGTCATATTTAGCGGTTCTCCCACACCTCCACTTGCTGCATCCTCCTTCGCCTCGGTCGTAATATCTCGGGTGTTCGTAGTACTGGGGTTCTGGGTCCTGATTTCCGCCGTCCCCTTAATCCTTTGGGATTGTGGCAACATTGCTGAGATGATAGAAGTATTCCGCAGTTGCCTTTCCTCCTTCGGATTACACAGGGTCCATTGGGGAGTTAGCTCTTCCCCCTTGGTGCCGCTGAGATTATTAGTAGGTCGTCGGGGGTGCTGCAGCTGGTTATTCGCACTCCACGATCTTAGAGCCACATATGCTGGACACAGGTCAACATGTCGATTGATAGACTTACTATCCGAGAGTCACGCCTCCCTAAGTAGGCGGCCTCCCTTAGTATTGTCATTCGCCAGTACGCTAACATCACTGAAGTTGAATCTATGGCCCAGTTCTGCCATGTGTGCCCATATCTGGGAGTAATGATCCCCCCTTCTCACCGCTAGCCTGTGTTCATGGACCCTGGTCTTAACTCGTTTAGCAGTCTCCCCAACATAATTGCACTGGCAGTCCATACAATCAATCTTGTAGACGGCTGCCGATCTTTCAATGTTGGGGAGCGGGTCCTTAGGGCGCATTATAGCCGCCCGCAGTGTTTGATTTGGTCTATGGGCCACTTGTATATTATACGGTGCCAAGATCCTCGCTGCAGCCTCTGATACATTATGGCTATAGGGGAGGGTAACACGTACAGTTGTCTGAGGTGTAGGTTCTTGGGGTGTGAGGTTACTCCGGGGTCCAGATGGTTTATTGAACCGATTAATAAACTTTGCCGGGTATCCATTGCGTTTACACACCTGGAAGAGGTGATTTCTCTCTTCCCTCTTGGCTTTGACAGTGCTGCAATGTGACTCCACCCGTTTAAATAGGGTCCTAACACAGCTGACTTTATGGGCTGTCGGATGATTACTCTCAAAATGGAGAATCCTGTCCGTACATGTTGGTTTTCGGTATACCTTGGTAGTCAGACATCCGTCCAATTGGCGCTGCACCAATACATCTAAGAATGCTAAACTGCCCTGATTTTCCTCTTCCATAGTGAACTGGATGTCTGGGTATACCGAATTCAAAATGCCCATAAAGTCAGTCTTGTGCCGCTTCTTGATGACTACAAACGTGTCGTCCACATAGCGGGCCCAAAACTTTGGTTGGTACTGGGCCATCGCTATGTGTTCCAACTGTTGGAGCACCACCTCTGCAACCACACTGGAGATCGGCGACCCCATTGGTGTTCCTTTAATCTGTTCGTATATGGTGCCCTGGAAGGTGAAATAGGTGTTAAGGCAGACTCCCATCAACTTTATAAGATCTTCCGTCTGGAGGGAGTCCTGATGTTGCTCCTGGTCTCCCTGATTTAACCGGTCTCTTAAGATCGTAATCGCAAGTTCTTGCGGGGTGGAAGTAAATAGGGAGACCACATCAAAGGAGACCATGAGTTCATCCTCTTCCACCCTCAGGGCCCCAATTTTACTGAGGAATTCAGCTGTATGCAATTGAACCAATTAGGCCCGATGACGAGATCGAGGAGCCGGGCGCAGACTTTGACATACCTATAAAAGACTTTCTCACTCTCTGGCGCACTAGCCCTGAGGATGCCGGCAGGTGACGGGGAAAGCTTGGCGCTTTTTAATTAAGCTTTTATAGTTTTTACTACCCTGGTGTTCATTTTATTCTTTACTATAAATATATATATATATATATATATATATATATATATATATATATATATATATATATATATATATATATATATTGCTAGTCCATGTATGATATGCCGTATGGCAAACAAACAAACAAACAAATAAATAGCCCTTTTGTTATTCTTAGCTTGTTGGGCAAACAGCTTATTTGCTTCTTCAACCCCAACTCAACTCTGTAGTCCCAGGCTGTCTTTACTTGCCCTCTGTGACATGGCCCTCTTTCTATTTCATTTATGTTTTGTCTCTGTGTTGTTTTGGATCTTCTCTGATTTCTATATACCTTCATTGGCCTCTTATCTTCTTTGTTTTCCTTACTGGAATTATTCTTAATTGTGCTTTGCCTATCCCCTTTTTTAGGAACACCCACACATCCCCATTACAGAAGCTTCTTGCCATGGGACAATTTTTTTTATTAAAATCCATTTGTTTGACATCCAATATAAAAGATTGACTACATACAAGGACTCCCTCAACATTCCTGCTATTTAATAATAATAATAATAATAGTAAAGTTGGAAGGGACCTTGGAGGTCATCTAGTCCAACCCCCTGCTCAGGCAGGAAACCCTATACCATTTCGGACAAATGGCTGTCCAGTCTCTTCTTAAAAATCTCCAGTGTTGGAGCATTCACCGCTTCTGGAGGTAGGTTGTTCCACTGGTTAATTGTTCTAACTGTCAGGAAGTTTCTCCTTAGTTCTAGGTTGCTTCTCTCTTTGGTTAGTTTCCACCCATTGCTTCTTGTCCTGCCTTCAAGCACCTTGGAAAATAGCTTGACTCCCTCTTCTTTGTGGCAGCCCCTGAGATATTGGAACACTGCTATCAAGTCCCCCTTGTCCTTCTTTTCATTAAACTAGACACACCCAATTCCAGCAGCCATTTCTTATATGCTTTAGTCTCCAGTCCCCTAATCAACTTTGTTGCTCTTCTCTGTACTTTTTCTAGAATCTCAACATCTTTTTTACATCGTGGTGACCAAAACTGGATGCAGTATTCCAAGTGTGGCCTTACCAAGGCATTGTAAAATGGTATTAACACTTCACGTGATCTTGATTCTATCCCTCTGTTAATGCATAATGCATAAGCTGAGGTGGCGCAGCAGTTAGAGTGCAGTACTGCAGGCCACTTTAGCTGACTGTGTTCAGCAGGTCAGCAGTTCAAATCTCACCGGCTCAAGGTTGACTCAGCCTTCCATCCTTCCGAGGTAGGTAAAATGAGGACCCAGATTGTTGGGGGCAATGTAAATATATATATACATTGCTTACTGGTGTACACTGCTTAGAGAGTGCTTGCACTTAAAGCGGTATGTAAGTCAAATAAATAAATAAATAAATAAATGCAATCTAGCACTGTTGGCCTTTTTGGAGCTGCAGCACACTGCTGGCTCATATTTAGGTGATTGTCCACTAGGACTCTGAGATCCCTCTCACAGTTACTACTATTGAGCAAGGTACCCCCTATACTATATCTGTGCATTTGATTTTTCTTGCCTAAATGTAGAACCTTGCTTTTTTTCACCATTGAATTTCATTTTGTTAGATAGCGCCCAGTGTTCAAGTCTGTCCAGATCCTTCTGTATCTTAAGCCTGTCTTCTGGAGTGTTGGCTATTTCTGCCAGCTTGGTGTCGTCTGCAAATTTGATGAGTTCCCCATCTATCCCCTCATCCAAACCATTGATAAAGATGTTGAAGAGCACTGGGCCCAGAACAGAGCCCCAGGGCACCCCACTACACACTTCCCTCCATGTAAATGCGGTTCCATTGAGAACCACATGCTGAGTACGGCCAGTCAGCCAGCTACGGATCCATCTAGTGGTGGTGCTGTCTAACCCGCATTTTTCTATCTTATCAAGTAGTAGGTTGTGATCTACTTTATCAAATGCCTTACTGAAGTCCAAGTAAATTATGTCCACAGCAGTCCTCTGATCCACTAATTTTGTCACTTGGTCAAAGAATGCAAAAGGATTTGTCTGGAATGATCTATTTTTGACAAACCCATGTTGGCTTTTAATAATGACTTTGTTTGCCTCTAAATTCTCCTTACTGATTAATATCAAGTCAAAGATAACTGATCCTCCAGGCCTTTCTTCATCCTCTAAAGATGAAAGTTGTCAGCAAAACCAGTCAGGAATTTCCTAGAAGATCTATTCTGGGCAGAATTTGAACAATCTGCAATTTGTTTCAGAAGATACTGTCCACATTTTTTTTTTTTTATTCTACTTCCCTGACATGCCCCTTGAATTATGGGAGCAGCAGTTGCCTCTGGCAGATGCTCAAAAATGCCTCCTATTGATGTCAGCCCAAATAGAATCATATAACAACTTTGAGATATGATATTAATAGGAGAGTTTGTACATATTCTTCTGATCCTTAGGCAGTGTACCACAATATAGTTATATGTATCTTGAATCCTACACTGTGGACATCATTTCTCCACATGACAGTTTTCCAACAAGCACTATTATCTTTGTTTTATGGGTTTGGCATTTCATTTGCTTACTGATCTTTTGGAGTACATCAAATCCTGCAGCAGATTTGCAATCTAAAAAATAGGGTGGTTGGGAAGGAGGAGGAAAGATCAATAAAGTTGCAGAAAATAAAGATTATCATGAAAAGAAAGACTAGGGGACATGATAGCAGTGTTTCAATATCTAAGGGGCTGCCACAAAGAATCTATTCTCCAAAGCACCTGAAGGCAGAATGAGAAGCAATGGATAGTAACTAATCAAAGAGAGAAGCAACCTAGAATTAAGGTCAGTTAGAACAATTAATCAGTGGAATGACTTGCCTCAAGAAGTTGTGGGTGCTCCACCATTGGAAGTTTCTAAGAAGAGATTGGACAAGCATTTGTCCAAAATGGTATAAGATTTCCTGCTTTAGTAGGGGATTTGACTAGAAAGACCTCCAAGGTCCCTTCCAATATCATCATCATCATCATCATCATCATTATTATTATTATTATTATTATTATGGATCATCGCACAGTCAGCCAGATGTTCAGACTGGATTTGGCATTTTGTCTACCTATCGAGTCCTTACCCAGGACCTGGGATAGGCAGATGTGGATGTTTGATGGTATTACAGATATCATCGCAAGATGGAAGCAGTTCCTAGTAAGGCTGCCTTTTGCAATTGACTAATAGCGAATTTTATTATATGGATCATCGCACAGTCAGCCAGATGTTCAGACTGGATTTGGCAGTTTGTCTACCTATCGAGTCCTTACCCAGGACCTGGGATAGGCAGATGTGGATGTTTGATGGTATTACAGGTATCGTCGCAGGATGGAAGCAGTTCCTAATAAGGCCGCCTTTTGCAATTGACTAATAGCGAATTTGTCAATGCCAATGGTGTTCAAGTGGTGCTCCAGTTGTTTTGGGATTGCACCCAAGGAGCCTATTACTATTGGTACTACCCTTGCTTGCTTTTGCCACAGTCTTTCTATTTCTATTTGTAGGTCTTTGTATTTTGTTATCTTCTCCAGTTCTTTCTCTTCTATTCTGCTATCTCCAGGCACTGCCACGTCCACTATCCAGACTTTTTTGTCTTTCTTATCGACAATTGTTAAGTCTGGGGTGTTATGTTGCAGGTGCTTGTCTGTTTGAATTCTGAAGTCCCAGAGCAGTTTAATTTTATCATTTTCTATGACTTTCTCTATTTTATGATCCCACCAGTTTTTGCTTACAGGCAAATGATATTTTTTGCAGATCTTCCAATGCACCATTGTTGCTACTTTGTCATGCCGCTGCTTGTAATCAGTCTGTGCAATCTTCTTGCAACAGCTTACCAAGTGGTCCACTGTTTCTTCAGCTTCTTTGCATAGGCGGCACTTACTGTCTGCTGCTGTCTTCTCAATTTTGACTTTGTATGCATTTGTCCTTAAGGCTTGGTCTTGTGCAGCCAGAATTAGTCTAATTGACTAATAGCGAATTTATTATTATCATTCATCGCACAGTCAGCCAGATGTTCAGACTGGATTTGGCATTTTGTCTACCTATCGAGTCCTTACCCAGGACCTGGGATAGGCAGATGTGGATGTTTGATGGTATTACAGATATCGTCGCAGGATGGAAGCAGTTCCTAATAAGGCCGCCTTTTGCAATTGACTAATAGCAAATTTGTCAATGCCAATGGTGTTCAAGTGGTGCTCCAGTTGTTTTGGGATTGCACCCAAGGAGCCTATGACTATTGGTACTACCCTTGCTTGCTTTTGCCACAGTCTTTCTATTTCTATTTGTAGGTCTTTGTATTTTGTTATCTTCTCCAGTTCTTTCTCTTCTATTCTGCTATCTCCAGGCACTGCCACGTCCACTATCCAGACTTTTTTGTCTTTCTTATCGACAATTGTTAAGTCTGGGGTGTTATGTTGCAGGTGCTTGTCTGTTTGAATTCTGAAGTCCCAGAGCAGTTTAATTTTATCATTTTCTATGACTTTCTCTATTTTATGATCCCACCAGTTTTTGCTTACAGGCAAATGATATTTTTTGCAGATCTTCCAATGCACCATTGTTGCTACTTTGTCATGCCGCTGCTTGTAATCAGTCTGTGCAATCTTCTTGCAACAGCTTACCAAGTGGTCCACTGTTTCTTCAGCTTCTTTGCATAGGCGGCACTTACTGTCTGTTGCTGTCTTCTCAATTTTGACTTTGTATGCATTTGTCCTTAAGGCTTGGTCTTGTGCAGCCAGAATTAGTCCCTCGGTCTCTTTCTTCAATTTTCCTGCTCTTAGCCATTGCCAGGTCTTATTATTATCTGCTTTCCCAGCTATTTTTTTCATGTATTGGCCATGTAGTGCTTTGTCTTCCCATGCCTCTATTCTGTTCTTCATTTGGTCTTTCTTGTAGGCCAGTTTGGTCTCTCCAGTAGTTAGTAAGCCTTCCTGATATACTAATTTCAGTGCATCTTCATCATTGTTCTTCAGATATTCTTCCAAAGCCATTTTTTCTTCTTCAACCATCTGATGTACTTGTAGCATTCCACGCCCACCTATTTGCCTTGGTAGATAAAGTCTATCAATGTCACTGCGTGGATGAAGGGCATGATTCATTGTCATTATTTTTCTGGTCTGCCTATCCATTGCTTTTAGTTCTGCTTGAGTCCAGTCCACTATTCCAGCTGTGTACCTAATGACTGGGATTGCCCAGGTGTTGATTGCCTTTATGGTATTTTTTCTCCATTGAGTTTGGATTTTAAGATCTTCTTCACTCTCTTGATGTATTCACCTCTAATCTTTTTCTTGACTTCAGTGTGCTTGATGTTGTCAGCTTGAAGGATACCCAAGTATTTGTAGTATCTTCCTCATCCAGACTCTTAATGTTATTTTCGTGGGGCATCTTGATTCCTTCAGTTTTCACTATTTTTCCTTGTTTGATAGTAAGTGTGGCACATTTGTCCAAGCCAAACTCCATTAAAATATCTTGGCTATATATACGGACAGTGTTGAGCAGCGATTCTATTTCAGATGATGTTTTTCCATACAGCTTCAGATCATCCATGTAAAGGAGGTGGGATAGTCTAGCAGATGTTTTTGATGTTTGATAGCCATGTCCTGAGTTATTCAGTATTGTTGACAGAGGAAACAGTGCAATAACAAATAGTAATGGTGATAATGAATCTCCTTGAAATATTCCTCTCTTGATATTAACCTCTCCCAGCTCTCACCATTGATCTGCAACTGTGTCTTCCATTGTGCCATCGATCTTTGCACAAATTTTCTGATGTTTCTACTGACTCCTGTTATTTCTAGGCACTTGATTATCCAATCATGTGGCAGAGAGTCAAATGCCTTTTTGTAGTCAATCCATGCCACATTCAGGTTGGTCTTCCTTCTCTTGCAGTTTTCCAAGATCATTTTGTCTATTAGGAGTTGATCTTTTGTTCCTCTGCTATTGGGGCGGTTTCCTTTCTGCTCAGGTGGAAAGAGATTGTTTTCAACTAGATGCTGTTGTACTGCATCAGCTACCACACCAGTTAGTAATTTGAATGTTGTTGGTAAGCAGGTAATTGGCCTGTAGTTACCTGGTGTTGCCCCTTTTGCTGGATTTTTCATTATTAGGTAGGTTTTCCCAGTTGTTAGCCACTTTTCAATTTCTCCTCCTTATAGTATATTGTTGAACTGCTTGGCAATGAGTGGGTGTATAACAGTTAGATGTTTCAACCAAAACCCATGCAGTTCATCTTCACCTGGTGCTGACCAATTTTTGATTTTCTTTGCTCTTTTTTCTACCATTTTTGTTGTTATTACTAGTTCTTTCATTTCAACTTCTGTTTTATTTGCATCCACCTCTTTTAACCAAGCTGCATCCTTGTTGTATTTCTTTGGGTTATCCCATATCTGCTTCCAGAACTGCACTGTTTCTTCCTTGTCAGGTACTGACTGATTCCTTGCAGTTTCTCCATTGATGGATTGGTAGAAACGTTTCTGATTGGATTGAAATTGGAGGTTCTGCCTATAGTTTGCAATTCGAGCTTCATATCTACTGATTTTCCTGGCTATAGCTGTTATTTGTTGCTTTATTATTTCCAGTGCTTCCTTGATCTTCCTTGTTTCTAAGTGGTATTTCTTGATTAGGTATTCTTTGGTCTTCTTGTTCTTCAGCTTCTTTTCTTTCATCTGTTCTAGCTTGCTTGCATGTGATCTTAACTTGCTGATCTTATTTTCTAGTCTAACCTTCCATTTTTGTGGTGCACTGTTTGTTTGTTTTTCTTTTTTGTTGATTTTACATCCCAGGTATTCTGTTATAACTGCAGCTGTGCTGTACATTAGTTGGTTTGTTTCTTGCAGTGAATTGGTGCTTATACTTGATATTGCAGTATTTGCATCTTTTAATGCTTGTGCTAGCTGTTTCTTTGGAACAAGCTTCAATGCAGGCAGCCTTATTCTGTTGTTTTTGTGCTGTTCTAGATGCTCAGTTATTCTTTGTTTCAATTCTTTTATTTCTTTAGTTAGAGGGTTTTGTTCTTCCTGAGGAAGAGGTGCCTGGTTTCCAAATGAGAACAGTTGTATATCTCTGCTGGATTCCTTCACTGCCAACTCCCCCTGGTTTGCCTCTACATTCTGAATTACTTCTGGTAAGGCTTTGATTTCTTTGCCCTGGGTAAACCTTTGCAGTTCGTCCAATTCTGTTTCTGTGAATACTTTATTTCGTGTTATAAATCGGCGTTGATCTGCTAGTCTCTGTTCTGTTATTTCTGATTCTGGATGTTGTTCTTTCCAGAATTCGTGCATTCGTTTTAGATATCCTCGTCTTGTTGGACTTGATCTGTAGTAACAGATCATTATTTCTTTCTTTTCCATCACTGTGTATCTGCGACGGGTAAACACCTTTTCTTCCAGTAGTTCTGCAGCTGCTGGCCCTGGTTGCTCAGCCAACAGTCCTGAGTCCTGTAACCCATTTTTCACCAGATATCCAGGAACTCCAATATCTAGTGCGGACCTTGTTAACCCGGGCGACGTCCGAGCCGGTATGGCATTCTGAAATTTACGTCTCACCATATTTTTTATGGGAGAGACACTCTTTGTCTGACTCCTCTGATGAGACCTGTCCAGTATGGTTGAACCTCTAGCATAGCTCTCATCTTCCTCAGAGTACACAAGCCCCACAACCACGTCAAGGTAGTGCCTATTATTATTATTATTATTATTATTATTATTATTATTATTATTATTATTATTATTATTATTATTATACCTCCAAGGTCCTTTCCAACTCTGTTATTCTGTTATCATACCTTGATATCAACAACCCTTCAAAATAGGGAGTAAATAATACTCTACATCAATGTCGGTCCATGGCATGCCAGCAACCAGTCTGCACAAACAAGCAAAACCCCATCCACAGGATGCAGGCAGCATATAAAACCTGCCCTCTCCAGTCCGCCAAAAAACCTCTTTCCACGGAACCAGTCCCTGGTACCCAAAAGGTTGGGGACCTCTGCTCTACATGGCATTCCTTTTCCCATTGAACTTCCTGCAGCCCCATTGTGGTTTTTATTGCACCAAATACTATGCGATCCTGGTGCAAATGTGTTTGAGGATAACAGCTTTCTTTTAAACACACACACACAATCTCACAGCTTCAATTCTCTGTTCAGCACTTTTTTAAACATTACTAACAGGTTTTTTTTTTCTCCTTCATCAACAAAGAAAGCAAAACTAATAAAGAAAAGCCACAAGGAGGACAGAACAGGCATCCTCAAGGGTTTTGGGGAGAGCCAAGTCAAATGCAAGCCTCCAATTTAAGCAACTCACATTCTCATCTCAGAGCTTATTTGAAAACAAGTCTCTCTGTGTTATGTTTTGCACCATGCTGGATTTATGCATCCCCCCCCCCCTGATGCTGAATGGTAGTGAAACATCTAATTGCTTATGGAATGGCTATAATAATAATAAAAAAAGCAAAAATGCTGCTTCTGAGGTTGCAGAGTTCTTAGATTCAGCCCGGTATTTTCTGTAATCAACTGAATGTAGATAATTCCTCCTCAAATAATATACCCAAATTGTAAAAAAAAAAAAAAAAAAGCACTATCATTAAGATCTCACCTAGGTACCTTGCTCAAATGCCTCGGGAAGAAGAAAAGGAAAAGAACAATTACAATTACAGCTATTCAGGGGTCAAAAAGGTATTCAAGAATTCTGTCACATAAAAAAACATGATTGTTGCCATGTGACTATGAAGACTCAGACCAGCCAAGGGAAGCACTGCAGGATCCACATCTATAGTATGTACTAAGGCAGGGGTCTTCAAACTTGGCCCTTTTATGACTTGTGGACTTCAACTCCCAGAATTCCTCAATTCAATAAATTCCAAATAGTCTTTCTTGTGTAAATTGTAGCATAAGGTTGATTTATTTGATTGGATTATTTATATCCCACCTTTATTATTTTTTACAAATAACTCAAGATGGCAAACATATCCAACACAACTTTCTCCTGTTTTTCCCATGACAACTGTGTGAGGTGGCCTGAGAGAGTGTGACTGACCCAAAGTTACCCAGGTGGCTTTTATGGCTAAGGCGGGACTAGAACTTATGGTCTCTTGCTTTCTAGCCTGGTGCCTTTAACCATTAGACTAATGGTGGCGAACCTATGGCACAGGTGCCAGAGGCGGCATTCAGAGCCCTCTCTGTGGGCACGCATGCCATTGCCCCAGTCCTAGGCCTTCAGCTGGGTTTTATAAAACCTTTTCGCTTTAGGCCTCCGCTGCAGTGTGCAAAAAAAAAAAAAAGATTCAATCAATCAGTCAATTTCAATTTCTCGCGGGAAAAAAAAGATCTTGCAAAGTTGGAATTGATTGATTGAACTTTTTAGTCCCACCCATTCTGCTGTTACCACCGCAGCCACACCCACCCAATGAGCCACGCTCCCCCAATGGGCGACACCCAGCCAATGGGCCAAACCCACCCAGCACTCGACGATGCATAAGTGGGTTTTGGGTTACAGTTTGGGCACTCGGTCTTTAAAAGGTTCGCCATCACTGCACTAGACCAAACTGGTCTAGATTTGCTTATACTCTAGGTATAGATGTTAAGATGCTCTCCTATTGTGTAGGCAATATAGGAGCTTCTAATTCTTTATTCCATTCATCTCTTAACATCAGCATATCAAATTGATTTATTGATAACAAATACCTGTAGAAACTAATAATAGGTTTAGTATTAATTGTAATAGTTTACAATGTTCTATAATAACTAAGTTTTGTGAGAAAGTAGTGGACTATATAAATGTGACTGTGCAACAAAAGCTAATAATCTTCTGAATTACATACCTGATACACAGAAATTGACAACTGAACAACATAAATGAATTCTCAATGACCTTATTAAAGCTAAGAGACTGATACTGCAACATTGGAAAGTTAAATGCATGGCCCCATTTACTCAATGGACTGAAGACCTGATTATACTTGCCACCTATGAATGGATTGCCTATAAGTACAGATTTAAAATGGATAAATATAAAGAAATATGAGACTCGCGTATCTAAAGTAGGTAAAATAACATGACAGTGTCATAAATGTATTAGAAATATTGTATTAGTTATCTATAGAATTGTAGCTTTTTATTGTAACATATTTTGCTCTATATTTTTATTATATTTGTTCACTTTTAAGCACTTTTAAGCATTATGTATCTTGGTATTTTGTTCCCTTTATTTTTTTCTCTTATTATTTTAAAGTCAATAGAAATATTTTTTAAAAAACCTCAACAGAAGTTCTTGACCTGAGGGAGACACACCACTGATGAAAGAGACTTCACCTCTACATTGCAGAACTTTCCTGTCCTCTAATACAGGGCTTTTCAACCGGTGGTACACGTACCACCTGTGGTACTTTGCCACGTGGCAGGTGGTACACGACTGCTAGCCAAGTGTAGCAGAGGAGGAGAATGAGCCAAAGCGACCCAGCCTGAGGGAGAGACAGCTGCAGCTGCCAGCTCCAGCTGATTGGCACTTCTGGAAGCAGCATGGAGCTGGAGGTAAATTGAAGAAAAAAAGGGGGGAGGAGAGGAAAGGCTATAAAAGGAGATGGTTTGGACGGGAAAGTGAAAAAAAAGACAACAGGGAAAGAGAAGGAGAGGTCAGCCGGCAGGGAGGAAACAGGGACAGAGAAGAAGCAGCTTCTTGTTCCTTTTCTCCAGCCAGGAGAATGCAATCAGTGCTGATGAAATGCAAAGCCGGCATGTCAGAAAGGAGGTGGGTTTATTCAGTTCTGGATCAGCTGGCAACTTGATTGGGTTACCGTAAGGATTTTTGTACAGTTTTTACAGCATTTTGTAATTCAGAGGCTCCTTTGCATGCTATGGTTATTGGAATATTTTAGTCTGTATTTTAGGTTAATAATAATAATAACAACAACAACAACAACAACAATAATAATAATAATAATAATAAAGTTGGAAGGGACCTTGGAGGTCATCTAGTCCAACCCCCTGCTCAGGATGGAAACCTTGTACCATTTCAGACAAATGGCTGTCCAGTCTCTTCTTTAAAACTTCCAGTGTTGGAGCATTCACTGCTTCTGGAAGCAGGTTGTTCCACGGTTAATTGTTCTAACTGTCAGGAAGTTTCTCCTTAGTTCTAGGTTGCTTCTCTATTTGGTTAGTTTCCATCCGTTGCTTCTTGTCCTGCCTTCAGGCGCTCTGGAGAATAGCTTGACTTCCTCTTCTTTGTGACAGCCCCTGAGATATTGGAACACTGCTATCATGTCCCCTCCCCCCGTCCTTCTCTTCATTAAACTAGACATACCCAATTCCAGCAACTATTCCTTATATGTTTGTAATATTTTATTAGATTATAGAATAAAATACAAAAATACAAAAGCAAACAGTAGGACACAGTGGGGAGGAAAAAGTGAGGGGGAGAAGGGAAAAAGAACAGACTTCCTCTGTTGCAGTAGAACAGGGGTGTCAAACCGCTGGCCTGCGGGCCGGATGCATCATGAGGAAACTGCACCTACCTCATTGCCAGCAATTGGGAAAAAGTTTTGATATGTTGCACGATATCATGTGATGTCACAAGTTTGACATGTCTGTAGTAGAAGGAAGCATTATTATTGAACCTCAACTTTTTACTTTTCCATAATATTATAAACTAGCCATTTCTATAACAACAAATGAATCTAAGCAGTAAAACCCAAAATCCTCTCCCCCTTTATTTTAGTCATCAAGTTTTTGATACCTTGCTATGCACTGATGGTACTCAAATATTGTCACGTCCTAAAGGTGGTGCAAGATTGAAAAGCCCTGATCTAATATCACTAAGACTGCTGGAGGACATTTGAGAACATGAGGGGAGGAAGGAAGAAAAAAATGAAAAATGTCATTATTTAAAGAGAAATGTACCGTAAATGCCGGCGTACAAGGCGACCCGGCATATAAGACGACCCCCGTCTTTATAGCCGGGCCGCATTCCTAGAACGTCGTCTTATGCGCCGGAAACTACCAGTATTTCCGGCGTATAAGACGACTTGGCGTATAAGACGACCCCCGTCTTTGGCGCCGATTTCAGCGCTCACGGAAGTCGCCTTATACGCCGGCATTTACGGTATGTACATGATGCTGAATGAAACCCGCTAAAACCACTGCCATTATTTTAAATTTGTATATATAAAAGGAGTTGAATGTTTTTCTCCTTTTTACTCCTAATTCAAAGAAAGGACTTTAGAAAGTAATGAATCAAGTACAGTGGTTTCTTGGTACTCAACTGCTTTGAAACTCATTGAATTTGGTACTCACAGCGCATTTTGACATGAACATTTTGTCCCGGTACTCATTGTTTGTTTGGTACTCAATGCACAAGCTAGAAGGTTGTCAGTGTCGGCTGCCTTGTGACTCACTACATTAATCCTTATGGGAAAAATGTGTTTGGTACTCATCATTTTTGGTACTCATCGCACCTCAATTAATGATGAGAACTGAGATACCACTTGTATAATGAAAGAGTGGCCAAAGCTCATGGTGGGGTTCAGACATTGCACCCTGCTGTAATTTGTAATTTGACTGAAGATCAGCATGATCTGGGAACCAGCCACATGTAAGCCATAGTTTAGGGTTTAACATATTGTGTGAACCTGGTTTACACACATTATGGTTTAACAAACTAAAGCCTAGTATGATATCCATCACAGCTGTTTCAATGGATTTTTAGCCCAAAAATTATTTACAAATCCTTTGTAGAAACACCATTCTAGCTTGGAAGCTTCAGCAGGATTTAAGCATTGGTATGCAATCTCTGCACGTTGATAAGCTGCTTCTTGCTCTCACAGTACAGAGAAAGATAAACACAAGAGAAAGCAGCACAAGTTCATGCCACTAATAAACACAAGTTCATGCCACTGATCATCACAATTTTAAAACCAGCTTCTCTGCCTTCTTTATTACGGTCATAATTTTGGATATATGATTTTATCCAGCCACAGCAGCTCAACGAATTAATGTAAGAGCTTTACAGACTTTTTTATCTTCCAGTATGAAGCAGCCAACCATCTCTGCTTTTTCCCCTTCACTGGAAGATGTCGAATGAATGGGCAGCTCTAGTGACCACTAAGATTTATAGGGTCTCATCTGAGCTTCCCTCTCTGTTCTCTCCACTCCTTCCCTGCCATTCCCTTTTTTTACTAGTGCAGAAACCATGCTTGGTCCTCGAATGACCCCATGCTCATCATTTTCTAAAGGCAAACAGGCCTTGTTCAATCAATATTTATGTCCCTATCACTCACTGCTGCAACATGGAGCCATAATGAAGCATAATGGGGGTAAAATTCATGCCTTGTAATTACAAATGAAAAATTAACAGAGTTTTCATTTACCGTCTATTGTTTTCTAGATATTGCAAAGAGATAGCTGATGCATGGTCAATAGATTAATTAAACAATCCGGGTAATACAGGCTATACATGATCCGTCTCAATCGTTTCATTATCCCAAGCAGCTTTGAAGAGTGCTTGCCCAAATTGAATTGCTGCATATTAATGTAATGTCAGGTCCCAGCTCGTGAAAGCCAAACTGTTAGGCAGTGAGGGCATTCAATAGGCACTGGAGTTTGAGAAGGAAAGCAGCCGCTAGTTTTTGTTATCTCATGGACATAGACTAAGAATACAGTGTCCAACTCAACAGATCTCTTTATCAGGTAACCTAATCAGGATATGAATGATCATTCAGTCCCAGTGAATACAAGGAAAGAAAACTGGACCTCTCCAGATGTTTGCAACTTCAAATCATAAAGATACAAACCAACATGAGGCAATACTCCAGGGATGTGTACATTGTCATTCAAAATATCTGGAGACACTAGGTTTCTTATCTGTAGTTTAGTTTCATAATCCACAATGAAAAATGGAGTTGTATTTTTATTTATATATTGGATTTTTATCCCATTTTTATTACTTTATAGGTAACTCAAGGTGGTAAATATACATAATACTCCTTCATCCTCCTGTTTTTCCCCACAACAACCTTGCGAAGTATGTTCCCATTCCCTCACATCTTTACTATGAGAAGAAGCAAAGTTCCCCTCTGTATTTTATGATTAGTCTGACTTTCTATAGTGTTGGATTACCCTTGTTGGATATACCTAGTTCTGGAGGATTTTAATGTCCAAATTGAGACTGTTGAATTAGGAATATTTATAGATTTCATATTCTCCACTTTGATATGTCCTAACTACTATCGGGCTTCATGCAGATCTCACTATGCATGCTGGAAGTGGTATTTTGTTTGGAAAGAACTGATGGTCCATAGGCATCTGTTCCATAATCACAGTGATGCCCAAGCAATTCATACTACATTGCACAGACGAATGTAAAGAATGGGATTTCTGCTGCAATATCACAATGCGATGTTTTCTCTTCTGCCTCCTCTTGTTTCCCTCCCTGTGAATGTCTTGATCATGATCTAAATGTGGAGAAGTCTCAAGTGACTCCATTGTCATAGAGAAACCACATCCTAGGTATTTTTAAATTGAGGTGAAATTGGAGAGACCTGAAAATGGATAGCTCCCATGCTCAGGGTTTTCCAGAAATTTGCAAGTTTCCATTTTAGAAATGATACTTGACTTGAAGCTGTCACTGAAGTAATAGGCAGTGGTTGCAATGAGAAGGATGTTTTTGCATACTTACTGTATGTTTAAAATACTGCCAGCTTACAGTCAAATTTGATTGCCGATATCTACGACTTGGTCAGATCTTCTTGACTAGTATCAGGTGCTCTATGTGGGGCTATAACTTGAAAAGCAATTGGAAGTTGCAGCTAATGCAAAATACATTTGCTAATCTGCAAGCCAAGATACACAGAGCTGGTGTTGCCAATACTATATCTGCACTGGTTGCTAAGTGCTTACCAGGCACAATTTATAATTTTCATATTGACTTTTAAGAAGCCCTGAACAGCTTAGTATCTAAATGACCAGTTTTCCCGTTACAAATCTGTTCAGTCATTAAAATCTGCAAGAGAAGCTCTTTTGAAGATGCTCCTGTTTTTTCAAGTCTCGGGAGAAGATCTCTGATGATTGCATATGTATTTTTTATTTATATAGCCATCCACCACATGCAGGTAACTCCAAACAGCTTACAACAATTAAAAACAAACAGTCCCCCCCCCCAAAAAAAATAACTCCCCATGTGCCCATGGATAATTAGTTAACTATTAAGCAGAGTTCTTCTCAACCCTGAGCCAAATTCCTAGTCAGGAAAGATCCCATGATCCAGATCATTAATGCCTTGAAAAAGGCTAAAACAATTAGGGCCATCCAAATTTCTGGGTATGGGGAGGCACTGAGATGGGGAGGATGCTCTTCCACAGAGGAAGTGCAGAAGGCATGACTCTGGTGTTCAACAAGTTGACAATGTTCAGTAGAAAAGAACTAGACCATGCCCCCTCTACCAGATCTGATAGGAGAAAGGGAGTTCCACAAGTACCCTGGCCCTATGCCATGGAGGATTTTATAGATGATGATCAGCCCCTTGAATTGCATCCAGAAGCCTACCAGGAGCCAGTGCAGTTTAGAGAGCAGCAATATTAAATACATAGGGGGTAACAAAAAATGGGGAAAAGTATCCATGCCACTTCCACTAGGTTATCTGCAACTTCTGAGTGCTCTTCAAGCTATAAATTCTTTCATGTGGGAGGCATTAAAATTCACAGCAATTCCATCTTGCCACAGTTAAGCCAAAACCTGTTCTCCTCCATCTAGAATCTCATAGTCTCCGGATACTGGGAAAGCACCTTGATAGCATCGATTCATCGGCTCAGGAAGGAGATGTACGTACAACTGGAAATCATCAGTATACTAATGATACTGAATCTTTTCCAACAGATGATGACACCCAGTGACATCACATAGATGTTAAATAGGAATAGCAAGAGAGTAGAACACCAAGGCAGTCCACAAAGAAAGGTCCTCTCTCCCTCTACCAACATGAACTGCAACTGGCTCTGGAGAACAGATGAGACCTCTGTAACATGGTGTTCCCACTCTCAACCCAACCCCCAAGCCAGCCTAGAAAGATACCATGATCAATCAATCAATCAATCAGAATAGAGCTGGAAGGGACCTTGAGGGTCTTATAGTCCAACACCCTGCTCAAGCAGGAGACCCTATACAATTTGAGACAAGTAGCTGTCCAGTCTTTTCTTAAAAACCTCCAGTGATGAAACACCCCTTAATTCCAGGTTGCTTGTCTCCTTGAATAGTTTCCATCATTTCTTATCTTGCTTTCTGTTCCTATGTTCCTATGGAAGATCAACATACAACAAAGAAGGCCAGGATGAATGCACAATTACCCCATCTCAAGCTCACCAGAGGTCACCAAAAAGCACAATCAATGCTATCTCATTAACCAAGCCTAAATCTTGCCTGGAAAAGATCCAGAGTTTGCTTTTAATTCCCTTTTCTCAGCATTTAGACAATCTATAATAATGTGTCTCTTTCAGCAAGTTTTTTTTTTTTAGTTGCTCAATAATTTAGCATTGATTTTAATGCTAAGCTATGTATTTTTAAAACAATTTTGTTAGCCACTTTGCATATTCATCACAATAAAAAATCAGGGTATAAAGTAGTAGTAACAGTGATTTTAACTATGAGTAATGAAAACAAGTCAGCTTCATAAACTACAATTTTGACTTGGGTCAAAATCACAATTTTTCTGACAACTTAGCCCTTATTTATAACATAAATCTGCAACATCTATCTGCTCAAATGTTGCATCAAGCTCGAAGTGGGAGAATTTAGGAGCTTTAAGATATGCAGTTTAAATCAAAATTTCTGAAGGCATGTTTCTTCCCTCCCACTCACATACACACTGCCCATTTTCTCCTTTAAAAACTCAATTTCAAAGAAATGCGAAGAAAGGGCCAGTGCCCTTGCCTGACCCACTTGGGAGGTTCTGAAGGCCACAGATGTCCTCAAGCCACACTTTGTATCCTGACTTAAACCACTGTTTAGCCTTGCACAAGAAGGCAATCAGTACTGAATGCCTCCTTCAAATAGAAGGGTTTGATCTTGGAAATGCTCATGTACCACATTAATATTCTTAGCATTTGATAGAACTAGTATTCCTGCAGGCATTGTGGGGAAATGTTTCAACTGGGAAAGAAAGAAGTATCTTCACAAAATTAGAAACATTGCATCAACTGACTTTAATGAGCACAGAACACACATTAGCCATGTTGCTATTGGAATAGGCAGCTCAATTAATTAATTTCCTGAAGAACTAATGTTCAGAACCCATACCTTTCGCTTAATTATTCAATGTCTTTGCAAGACTGGCTGCTATAAAAACCAGAGAAATTGAAATAAATAATGTAAATTATCAAGCAAGCTCAGATTAAAGTATAGAAACTTTTGCTCTGGTAATAATATCTGATGCAAAGATAATGCTATGCAATTTGTCAGAAGGCAGAAGAAGTCCTTACAGAAACTTGTGAGGTGCAGCCCCACAAAATCTGAAACTGAAGAATCAAAGTAAGAATGAACTGTGATAAATAATTTTAAAAATGATGTATACAAGAATTTCATATAGACTGGGCAAACAGAGGCAGATATCACAACAGTAATGTTGTGTAGAATAGAAGACAGAGTCCCAAAGCAGTAATGGAATGGATGGATGGATGGATGGATGGATGGATGGATGGATGGATGGAAAACATCTTACAAGATGTATTACTTTCTAGTTGGTTGGAAAATCTCTCCAAAAGCCTCAGTGAACAAGAATCACAGCCAGAGGTTCTAAAAAGCTGCTAACCAATCAAAAGAAAAAAATCATTTACATAGGGGAAATTGCTGCTAGGTCACTCCCAGGGCAGGTACCATGGGGAATCCTAATGGTTTCAGCATGTCTTTCTTAACATTAGAAGCAAACTGAGACCTACTTAGCTAAAGTTGATTAACATACATTTTTTGCAATGTACCAGAATAGCAATTATCCTAATAACCTTAATATGATAAACGAGAAAGAGATTTTTCACATTTTAGTGTAGGAACCTGTTACACAAAAGAGATAATATAGGACGTTTAATTCCTTTTCTAGCCTAGCACTATCCAGACATATCAAACAACTCCCCAAATTCCTAGGAAATGCAGACATTTTGAAACCTCCTAGCTGAAACCTATCTCTGGCTAGTACAGTACTGGGAACATCAAATGATTTTGCCTTGCAGCAAAAGAAACCATTGAAAACAAATCATTCTAGGCAAGTTGGCAAAGTGCTTCAATGTGAAATGAAAAGGATTTTTTTCTAATTCTCAGGCAGCTTCAAAAGTTTGAAGATGGACCTTGAATGAATTGTCTATAGGACAAATAATCCATCAGGGTGGATAATAATCAATGATTTAAAAAAAAACAGATTTTTTTATTTAAATCGGATTTTTTTGACTTTATCAAATTTATTTTAATAAAATGCTTTTGGAGTAAAATCTATCTAAATAGATAATGTATTAAGATACATTAATAATTTAGTTTATTCAGCATGAAATGGAGCTTAGTTATATAGCATGAGGCTGTATATTCTGCAATATTTACATTTTTAGTAAACTCATTCAATGAATCCAAGCTCCGCAAGCTGAGATAACATGCACTGCATTGATGCATTCACACAATTTCACAGTAACCATGAGATAAATTATAAAACAAAGTTCAGGAATATTCCTTTATCCCATTGTTTTGCAAATCTATGTACATTACAAACTGTATGATTGTTTGAAGAGAAATGCATCTGTACCAGGCTCTAAGTGTTTTAGTTAAATAAAAGAATTTGAGTAGTTTTCCAACTATGTGTGATTAACCTATTAATCTAAAATCGGTTCTCATATTGCTGTTTTACTAACCTGACAGCTTATTATTCTAAATAGGAAAGCTTCATTTTGTTTGCAAATAATATTAAAGATTCTAACTACCAGCAAGAATGAGTCTTTACATTTAAAGAGCACCTATCATTTCAGATCCATCACAGCAGTGCCTGTTAGCAGGCATCCACTCACCTGCTGCCTGCCACATCCCTCACCTTATTGTGTCACTGCCGCATTACCAGCCATCCCATTAAAGTGAATGGGACTGTCAGTGAGTCAACAGCGGGTCAGAGGAAGAGCCGCTATGGGACAGAGATGACAGTTGCTCTTTAAAAATTATGATTTAAATCGAGTTGATTTAAATCAAGCCTTTTTACTAGTGTTTTAAATCATGATTTAAATCGTGTTTTAAATCGACTTGATTTAAATCAAATCCACCCTGTAATCCACAATAGGAGACTTGAAGCATGCCAGCTTTATGGTTGGGGATCCTGCTGGTCAGTGTCAAATGTCTCAGATGGAATCTCAGCAGAGATGCAGCATTTATGCACAACTTTAAAAGGCAGCTGTTCTGAGTGAGGTCTGTCAGCCTGTCAGCTATAAAGCTGAGAATGTCAAGAGAGATCCCTGTGAAGGTTGGCTAGTATGACCTGGCACAGCTATGAGAGCAATCAGTGTGGGTCTATGAGCCCAAGAGAGGCTGTTAAAAGCAGGACAGATCAGATTGCAACTTCATTCTTGCTGGTCTAATCAAAGAAAATGTCTATTCCCATATTAAACATCTCTCTGCAACCTAATTTTCTCTTCAATTTTCTTACTGTAATGAGATCAGTGTCTGGCTCTCCTCTAATGTAGTAGCTAAGGACAAAACTAAATATGTGGTTATCTGTGCTTCTATCCAACAGGAATGGAAGGACATGTCTTTTACATCAAGAAAGAACATTTTCACTTATTTTAAGTTGGTATCTGTCCTTAATCTGGTTTGATAACAGAAGAAATGAGGAAGTATTCAAAGCTTTTCAGAAGTCTAAAAAATAATATAGATTTTACTTATCTTGGGGCCCACACACATTCTTTTTTTAAAAAAAAAATAAGGATCAGATCTGCTTTCATACACATAGTCCTGGTTTTAGAGCAAAACAGGGAAACAACTGTAGTTGCACCACCCAACTAGCTTAAAACTTCATCACTTCGTGGTGGCAAACAAATTTAATAAATAAGTAAATAATAATCAAAAAACAGATCTGCAACAACTAGAAGCAAATAAAATCATAACTAGTAGTCAGCACAGGTTTGTTAAAAACAGATCATGCCAAATCAATCTCATCTCATTCTTCGATAAAGTGACTAAACTAGTAGACTGGCGAAACACAGTGGACATGGTATACCTAGATTTCAGTAAGGCATTTGACAAGGTAGACCACAACCTACTCCTCGGTAAGCTAGGAAAAGGTGGAATAGACAACATCAGCACCAGATGGATCTCTAGCTGGCTAACAAAATCATACTCAATGAGTAGTTCTCAATGGCACTACATCCACATGGAGAGAAGATTCCGTCTTAGGCCAGTATTCTTCAATATCTTCAAAATGACTTAGATGAGAGAATTGAAGGGGAACTCTAAACTGACAGGAGTAGCCAACACCCCAGAAAACAAACTCAGAATCCAAAAAGATCTTGACAAACTTGAACAATGGGCCCCATCCAACAAAATGAGTTTCAATGTAGAGAAAAGCAAAGTCTTACATTTAGTCAGGAAAAACCAAAGGTACAAATACAGATTGGGCAAGACCCAGCTTAAAAACAGTAACTGTGAGAGGGACCTTGGAGTCGTAGTGGACGATCACTTGACTATGAGCCAGCAGTGTGCAGCAGTAACCAAAAAAGCTAATACAATCCTGGGTTGTATAAACAGAGGCATAGAATCAAGATTACGCGAAGTATTATTACCGCTTTATAAAACCCTAGTAAGACCACACCTGGAATACTGCAGCCAATTTTGGTCACCATATCACAAAAAAGATGTTGAGAGTTTGGGAAAAAATCAGAGAAGAGCAAGTAAGATGATCAAAGGCCTGGAGACTAAAACATATGAAGAACGGCTATGAAAGAAGAAATAGGGGAGACATGATAGCAGTGTTCCAGTATCTGAGGGGCTGCTACAAGGCAGAGGGGGCCAGGTTGTTCACCAAAGCACCAGAGGGAAGGATGAGAAACAATGGTTGGAAATTGATCAAAGAGAGAAGTAACCTGGAATTAAGGAGAAACTTCCTGACAGTAAGGAAAATCAACCAGTGGAACAGCTTACCCCCAGAAATCATGGGCGCTCCATCACTGGAGATTTTTAAGAAGAGACTGGACATTTACCTGTCTGAGATGGTATAGTTCTCCTGCTTGAGCAGCGGGCTGGACTAGAAGACCTCCAAGGTCCCTTCCAACAATATTTTATTTTAAATAAAAACTTTCTAAGAATGGCTGAAAGATATTTGGAATCTACAATAAAATATGACCAGAGCAAATAATATGGGAAGATAAGGACATTTCCCCAACTCTTACAAATCTGAAAAGAAAAATGCTGTAATATGAAGAGCATGGAAATCAGTGAAGGCAACACCTAGTTCATGCACCAGTAAGTAGGATGTGTAATGTTTATGCTAGTTTCCACAAGATCACTTTGCTAGAAATCCTGGCCAGTAAGCTACTTAGAAAACAATGGCTGATTTTTATTTATTTTATTTTATTATTTATTAATAAAATTTATACGGCCACACAATTCGCTCATGGTGACTCCAGGAAGCTTACAAAGATAAAAATTGGTATTATATATAAGCCCAGTAACTATAGCTTGCAAATAAGAATTTATTAGTGTGATGCATGAATTCAGCCAATTTTGCTTTATTCAACTGAAAAAGACATACTTATTATATGCATCTTTCAATTTATTTCTCAGCTTATGGACTATTAAACTATCAAAAATTCTGAAGTAGAGTTTATACTCTTTTTTCATTTCTAATACTTCAGCAAACCTACCAAGCTCTTTCCTGACCCAGGAAGCAAGAGACCAAAATAAGTGGTCAGCACGTGCAGCTCTTAATTTGACCTTATTTAGCAATGAACTAAAACAATGTTTTAAGATGTGAGGACTTCAACTCCCAGAATTCCTCCAGTCCTATATGAAGTCTAATCTAAAGTCATGTTTTAAAATAACACCATCTCTCTCATGGGTCAGTCCTATACGGTATGTGGCCTCTGCCTCCTGCTTATTTTCTCTTTTCTGTATATGTACAGCCACCAGTTACAATCTCAGCCTAGGCTTGGAGAATGGGATTTGTCAGCTAAATTGTGCTGCAGAGCCAACCACAAGCCCTCCTTATAAATTAATCTGGGAATTTTACTAGTAATTAATCCAGTGTATTGCCATTTCCTTAACATAATTAAGTTATAATTGTACAGGGTTTTTTCCTCTCTCTTTTTTTAATCAAGACAACAGTAATACTTTCCTTGAATATTCTGTTCTTAAGTGTGTCATTCATCCAGCAATTATGACAACTTACATAATGTTAGGTTCCCAGATTCTTTTGCAAAAACTGACCTTAATGAGATGTCACAGTACATGGTATCATCTGTGCATCATGCAACTGTTGATACTGCATCTTTGTAGGCATATGTCTTTTCATTAGTTCTGCTCCCATTTCTCTGGGCATGCAAATTGCACTTTTAAAAGTGAATTAAAAAAATAGACACAAACATGATGTGGGGGCAGGGGAATGTTTTTTTCCCCATTATGTGCACATTGCAGAAGACGCTTTTAGGCCCAAAAGTCCCTGATTGCTTATTAGAAATATCAAGAAATTTTAGCTCATAGTCTCCAGGAGACATGCAGGCATTTGGGGAGGGGGGAAACTAACCTCCCTTAGCCTCAGGGAGCCTCCAGTTCCTTTCTGCCCATAAAAGAGTGGGAATGGGCAGAAGATGAGAAATATTGGGAAATCTGTAATGTTTTGCAGATAAAATGCAAAACAGAATGCAGTGAACAGCTCATCTGATCCTGCTCACAAAAACCGCTTGTTCTTATTCCTCATAAACTATCCCAGCAGAAAAGATTAATTTGATTTCAGGATAAACTCTTCCCAGCTAACTGCCTCACCTGTTCTGTGCCCAAGAGGATTTGATGCAATCCTCAAGTGGGATACGCATAAAGACACTGTTGAGTCCTTCGCGAAATGGCAAGACACGAGAAGCAGTTGTAGTTCTCAGGAAACTTCTTTATTCATGTGTTCAGCTTACAGTTAGAAGACGCTGACAACTCCCAAAACTCCTGGCCTCTTATATAGGCCATCCCCGGGTAAATCTGCAACTTTTGGCGCGCCAGCACTTGCGCATGCGCACAAGTACTGGCGACAGCCTGTCTGGTCCCGGGCAGCCTGCACCTGCCGGAACCGTTTGCAATGCCCCCAACCTGCTTGCACAGGCTCAGGACATAACACCCCTTCCCCCCGGGCTAAAACCATTCCTTATACCATAATAACACATAACTCATTTCTGTAGTGTAGTGCCATGCTCCCCAATACCAGGTATTCCTGGCCTTCCATCAGCCTCAATGCTCTACTTTTCTACTAGCTCTGTTTGGCCAAGAGGGTTACAAAATCCTCCAAATACTTAGGAGATTTCCTTGCTCTCTGTGACCTCCTAAGTTCAGGGTGCTTGCCAAGTACCCTCTGATTGAGGGGTGATGCGTGCCTGTCCCCCTTGTTTTGCCTTGGTGATTCCCAAAGACTGTGCTCCAATGCCTGGCCTGCTTGCTTGCCCACCGGGCTCGTCAGGCCAGGGCTTCTTTCACTATGTGACCTGTTGTCCTGCCTAGCTGTAGGCTCTCTGGCCCTTCTAAGTGACTGTCACTGTTGGGCGTTTCTGTAGAACCTCCTAGGTCTGTCCAAGACCTGTCAGGAGGCTGTCTGTCCCCTGAATCCCGTTCTGTGTCCGGGCTTGTGTGGGTTTCAGTACTGTCCCAAAACTCAGTTGTCCCCTGAGTGGAGTCAGAGGTGTTGTAGTCGGGATTTGGTTCCTCGACCACCTCCCTGTGTGTTTGCCCCCTTCTAGGGATAGGGTTGAAGTCAGGCCAACTAGGAGGAGTGTGTGCCAGCTCTCTTGCAGGGAATGGATTGTTGGGATGCTCCCGGGTATTCTCTCTGACTGGAGTACTGAGTGATGCGGGTGAGAAGTGATCATGCCCCCAGGGTGACTCCCTGGTGGAGTAGGCAATGATGCCTGGGTTCTAGTTGGGCTCCATGACTTCCTGTTGGAAGCAATTGCGGAATCTTGGGATGGGCTGATTGTGGCTTCCCCATTGATAATGGGCATCATTCCATGCCCCTCCCTTTGCCCAAAAGGCTCCCCCTCCCCCAGGAGTCTCAGCGGGAAGGTCCCGTCTAGGGCGAAGTTGGTCAATGTGCCGACGCAGGACATGACCGTTGTCCAGGGATACCTCGTAGGATAGAGGACCTGTGACCCTGGATATGGATGAGGGGACCCATGTATGACCAGGCCCGTAATTACGAGTCCAAACCGGGGCACCCACAAGAAGTTGCCTAGGTGCCCTGGGGTGTGAGGCAGAAGGAGGCAGTCTGTCCAGATGCAACCGGTCAAGCTTGGTAGTCAGTTTGCGCCCCCAACGAAGTTCAGCTGGGCTTCTCCCTGTAGAAGTGGACGGTGTGGTGCGATAAGAAAGGAGGAAGTCAGCCAACCTGTGATGCCAGTCTCCGTAGGTGAGTTTCTTCAAGGCGTCCTTGGTGATGCGCACCATGAGTTCAGCCATACCGTTGGTGGACGGGTGGAAAGGTGCAGAGGTGGCATGACGAATCATGTTAGCCTGCAAGAAAGCTTGGAATTCGGAGGAAGTGAATTGAGGGCCGTTGTCAGACACAATGACGTCTGGGAGCCCATGTGCAGCAAAAATCCCCCTCAGTACCTGAATAGTCTTTGCAGCGGTGGTGGATGAGACAGGTACAATCTCAAGCCATTTCGAATGGCTGTCAACGAGGACCAAGAAGAATTGACCCTGAAAGGGCCCAGTGTAGTCAATGTGTACCCTAGACCATGGAGATTGTGTTTCCTCCCATCTATGCACAGGTGCTTGGGGCATTTCAGGGCACGAGAGTTGACAAAGGTGGCATGCATGCACCTTAGCTTCAATGTCTTTGTCTAGGCCAGGCCACCACAAGTGGCTGCGCGCAAGAGCCTTCATTCATACAATGCCAGGATGACCCTCGTGGAGGGAACCTAAGACCCTAGTCCTCATTGAGGAGGGAATGACAACTCTGCTTCCCCAAAGCAGACAACCCTGAGAGGTGGACAACTCGTTCCTTTTAGACCAGAAACTCTGAAACTCAGGACTAGGACAATGCTCAGGCCATCCAGACAAAACCCAAGAAAGGACACGTGAAAGTGTGTGATCTGTGCCCGATTCAGCAGCTACATCCCTGGCATTCAGGGGAGACTCGGGCAAGGCTTGGATAGAGAGAATATTGATAGCTGGCGCAGGGTCAGCTTCTATTACCGGCAGGGGTAATCTACTGAGGCCATCAGCATGGCCCATTTCCTTCCCAGGCTTGTGAAGTAGGGAAAAATCATATGCAGACAAAAAGATATACCACCTGAGCATCCTGGGGGAGATGATTTGGGGGGTTTGTTTACGTGTGGTAAACAGTCCCAGCAAAGGCTTATGGTCAGTGAAGACCGTGAAATGTCTACCATATAAAAAATCATGGAATTTTTTAATTCCAGCAACAACAGCTAAGGCTTCCCTGTCTATTTGAGCATAGTTGCGCTCAGCTGAAGACAATGTCCTGGAGTAATATGCAACAGGAACCTGAGTTCCATCAGACCTGAGGTGGCTCAGTACAGCTCCTACCCCATAAGGCGAAGCATCACAAGCGATGCACACAGGAAGGGACTCATTGAAGTGTGCAAGTACACTGTTAGAAGTGAGCAAGGCCTTGACCTCATTGAAACTTGCCTCATGTGTTTGTGACCACTGCCACACTGCCTGTTTGTCTAATAGCCTGTGAAGAGGCTCAGCTACACTAGCCTTATGTGGGAGAAAGGAATGGGGCGTTGTCTTACCTGAACGCCTTTTCTCAGCAGGATGATGTAGAGTCCAATGGATGGGTTCTATGACAGCCTTCCTGCCCGGCAGACTGGGTAAAAAACTTTGGCCACACCCCTTCCTTTGGGCGTGACCCCAGTTTTGACTTAGGCGAGAAACTTTGTTGGAATTGATATTGCAGCTCTTTCTTATATACCTGCCTAGACCTAACCCCTGGGTGGGCTTGGACTCTACATCATCCTGCTGAGAAAAGGCGTTCAGGTAAGACAACGCCCCTTCTCCAGCAGGATGGCTGTAGAGTCCAATGGATGGGACATACCAAAGCCCTCATGTCCCCTTGGGAGGGAATGTCTAGGCTACCGAATTCTGAACAGACACGACTTGCTGTAGCACTCTTCTACCAAAGGCGGCATCTGCTGCGGCAAGGGAGTCTAAACGGTAATGCCGAATGAAGACGGACGGTGAAGACCAAGTTGCTGCCTTGCAAATTTCTTCCACCGGCGCTTGTGTTAGCCATGCCGCAGATGTTGCTGCGCTCCGTGTTGAATGCGCAGTCACATGTGCGGGTACTGGCAGTCCCTGCGAAACGTAGGCTTGGGCTATGCAGGCCCTGATCCACCTATCTATGGTGGAAGAAGACACCTTCTTTCCCATAGTTGATGGTTGAAAGGAAACAAATAATGCTTCCGTCTTGCGGAAGGCCGAAGTGCGTTTCACGTAGGAACACAGCACTCTACGCACATCCAGCTTGTGCCATCTATGCTCTAGCCTATGTTTGGGTTTTGGGCAGAAATCAGGAAGGGTCAGTTCCTGAGATCTGTGAAAGACGCTGTTTACTTTCGGAATGAAGGCCGGATCTGGCCTAAGAACGACCTTGTCCTTGAAGAAGGTACACAGATCCTTTCTTACTGACAGTGCCGCTAGTTCTGAAATTCTCCTTGCTGAAGTAATTGCCACAAGGAAGGCTACCTTCAGCGATAGGTGATGGAGGGAACATGATTCAAGAGGCTCAAAGGGTGCTGATGTCAAGGCTAGAAGGACTTTAGGCAAGTTCCAAGACGGGTACCTGTGTATGACTGGAGGCTTTGTGTTGGTCGCCCCTTTTAAAAAGGCGCTAATCACTGGATGTTGCGCTAGGGATGTTAAGTTGTCGCAGGAGAGTACAGTTGAGAGAGCCGATATCTGTCTGTGAATAGTGTTGACTGATAGGCCCTTATTAAGACCCTCCAGGAGATAATCTAGAATGTTGGGGATAGATGCTGCAGCTGGATCTAGGTGCAGAGAGACGCACCACCTACAAAAGCCTTTCCATGTGGCATCGTAAATCCTGTTCGTGGACGCTCGTCGTGACGCTTGTATGATCGATATCACCCCTGCCGAGTAAGATTGCTTGGCTAAACTTTGCCGCTCAAATGCCAGGCGGCTAGTTGTAGCCACTGGGGGTCTGGGTGTACGAACTTGTCTTGGCTGAGTGTTACTCTGTCCGGGGGAATCCTCCACGGGGGTGATATCGAAAGGTCCACGAGGTCGGCAAACCACGGGCGCCGTGGCCAATGCGGGGCAACGCAGACTATCTCTGCGCTTTCCAGGATCAGCTTGCGTATGGTCGCCGGTATCAAGGGCAACGGTGGAAAGGCGTACAGGAGATGCGCCGGCCACCGACACCTGAGGGCATCCGTTCCCTCCGACCCCGGAGACGGGAATCTGGAGAAGAACCTGGGAAGTTGAGTGTTCTTGTGATTGGCAAATAGGTCCAGATGCGGTTGTCCGAATCTCCGGGAGATCTCCTCGAACAGAGCCGGATCCAGGCGCCATTCCAACTGGTCCACCTTGGCTCTGCTCAGGGAGTCTGCCTGGGTGTTTGCCTCCCCCGAGATGTGTTCTGCTCTGATAGAACTCACATTGGTTTCTGCCCACCGAGCCAGAGCTAATGCCTCCTTCATTAGTTCCACTGATCGCGTTCCCCCTTCCTTGTTTACATGGGCCTTGGCTGCTACATTGTCTGTTAACACGAGGACGTGCCTCCTTGTTACTAGGTATGAGAAATGACGTAGAGCCAGGTGGATGGCCCGGAGCTCTAGCCAATTGATACTGTGTGAAAGGTCCTTCTGGTCCCACTGGCCCTGTGCTATCTGGGTTCCCAAGTGGGCTCCCCATCCGAACAGGCTCGCGTCTGTCATGAGCGTGACCCTGTCCGGCTCTTTGAATACGCTCCCCTTGAGTATCTTGGGAGATATCCACCATTTCAGTGATCTCATCACCTGTACTGGTACCAAGACCTTCCTGTTGGAGGTGCTGAGATTCCTCCTCTGGTAGGGTAGGAGGAACCACTGCAACTCCCTCGAGTGGAGCCTTGCCCATGGTATAATGCCCATGCAAGATATCATCTTTCCCAGGAGTTTCGAGAGCTGTATCAAGGGCACTCTCCTGATTCTCTGAGTTTGGTGAATTAGCTTGGATATGCTGATTCGTCGTTCCTGGGAAAGGTATACCCTGCACTGTGACGAGTCTATTACTGCGCCTAGGTGTTGCAGTCTCCTTGAGGGAGTGAGATGACTCTTGGCCAGATTGACCGAGAATCCATGCCCCTGTAGGGTTCGGATTGTGGTCTTGAGATCTGCCTTTGCTTGTTCCTGAGATCTGGACTGGATCAAGATGTCGTCCAGATAAAACTGTACGCGAACCGGCATCATCCTGAGATGGGCCGCTATTACAGCTAGGATCTTGGTAAATACCCTTGGCGCTGAGGATAGCCCGAAGGGTAGGGCCCTGTATTGGTAATGTCGGCCCGCGTAGGTAAATCTGAGGAATTTCCGGTAACTAGGATGAATGGGAATGTGTAGGTACGCCTCTGTCAGGTCTATTGAGGATAGTAGATCGTCTTCCCTGACGCTGGCTAGGATGGATTTCAAGGAGTGCATCTTGAACCTCCTGTATTTTATGTAATAATTCAGGCCCTTCAGGTCCAATATTGCTCTCCATCCTCCTGATGACTTCGGGATAACGAAGAGGACGGAATAGAATCCTCTTCCTTCCTCTCCCTTTGGTACCCTCTCTATGGCTTGAATTGACAGGAGGTGAGCTATGGCCAAAGTTAACAACCTTGCCTTGTGTACCTTTCTGGAGATGGGACACCTGATGAACCGGTTTGGTGGGGGAGAACAAAAGTCTAAGGTCAGACCATGTCTGATCGTCTCCAAGACCCAGGCATCGGTAGTGGTCTGCTCCCAGACCTCGATGAAATTTCCTAACCGACCCCCGATGGGAGTGTCCCGTTTGGCGTCACTTGGTGCGCTTAAAGGATCTGCCTCCCGATCCCCTATATGGACGTCTGGACTGGAACTGGCCTCTGGCTCCTGTGCTTTGGCGATCCTGGGGTCGATCCTGTCTCGAGTAGAAGGATCGCGAGCCTCTGGGCCAGTCCCAGGATTGCCCTGACCGAAAGGGCTGCCTCCATTCCCAGGGGCTCCCTGGACGGGATCCCTGTCTCCGGAAGTCTTGGCTGCTTCTCCTATCAAACTGCTTTGATGGGTGCACTAAGATCTTCCTCTTGTCTCTGCCTTCACTGACATGCGGGTCCAGAATGGACCCAAACAGGGATGCCCCGCTGTATTTGGACGTCGAGAGACGCCACTTGGACCTCAGGTCTGTCTTCCAATTTTTGAGCCACAGTAGTATACGTGAGGCCACTGTGGCCGCAATGGATCTTGCCGCGTACTTTGTTGCGTACAGCGAAGCGTCAGCCATGAACTGAGAGGCCGCGAGGAGCTTGGCCAATGTCTGGTGTACTCTGACCTGATCTGGAGGCACCGTGCTTTGCAGTTCCCTCAACCACATGATGCAGGCCCTCACGATGAATGATGATGAAGTGGCTGCTTTGGCCGCCCAGGCTGCAGCCATGTGGGAACGACGGAGGGAGTGTTCAAATTTCTTTTCTTCAGGTTTCAAGGCCTCCGCCATGTCCCCTGGAATTGCGGAGGTATAAAATAATGAGATCAAGGGGTTATCTACCGTGGGCACCTCTAACATGTTCGCGAAGGAGGGAGAGAGGTTGAAAAGCTTTTTTTCCACGCTATTGGGTACCGGTGGGCTTGCAAGTGAGGACCATTGTTCCTCTACCGTGGTCATGAAGACCTCCGGACATGAAATGTACTTATCCTGTGGAACCTTTTTGGCAAATAGAGGATTGGCCTCCTTGCTTGTAGAGGGCTTCTCTTCCTGTACTGATGTGAGGCTGACCGTGGAGACTGCCTTTATCAGGAGAGATTTTAGGAGTGCTGGGTTAAAGAGGCCAGAGCTTGCCGCCTGCTCGGGTGCGGTCTCCTCATCCTCCGAAAGGGGCATGTCTGACATATCGAGGTCTAATGAGTCACCCTCTCCTATTTGAGAGGAAGTCTCAGAAATGTTGATAGGGGGCAGCCTAGTTCGTCCCTTATGGGGTGTATGAAAAGCCACTTGCCCCTTAGAAGCCATGAACTGGGAAAAGGCATCCTGCATGAATGCCTGAAATTGTGCCGACCATGTGTTCTCCTGCGCTTTGTCGCTGGAGTGGCGCACTGGAGTGTGGTCGGGTGAAGAGGCTGGTGAGGAGGGATTGGAGGAATCTAACTGTTCAGTTTCCCCAGGAGGAGACCAAGTTTTGAGAACCTCCTGGGCAGTAGGTTCCGAGCTGGGCGCCACCACTGGGACAGGGGAAACCACGCTTGTCCCATTGGAATTGGTTCTCTGCACCCTGCTAATTTGTCGTTCTAAAGCCAAATGTCTCCTCGAAGCCTCTCGCTCAGCCGTTTTAGATTGTCCCTTCTGAGTAAGGTGCTTTGTTTTAGCCTTCTTCTTCCCCCCCACCTCTGGTTCAGAAGATCTGCGTTTTTGTTGCTGCTGTGGGGGGGACAATTGAGGGACCTCAGTGACTGAATACGAGACATTGTCTGCCATTGCGCCAGGCACCCCGAGTAGGCAATGCCTGGAGTGGGGGAATAAGATACGCAGATCAGATGCAGATGCTTGGGGCTGTTGCCCTCTTCTGCTTATACAAACAATGGCCAGACAGACAGGATTCTTTGGACAGGAGATCCTGCAAGGCAGTAACTAAAGGTCACTATAGGAACAGTTAGAGAAATTATTCCTCCTCACCTCCTCACCTAATCTGAGGAAGTTCCAGTCCTGACACGACACAAAATAACTGGTGACTTTATCTCCCCCAAGCTGTGACTGTAAAAACAGACCACGTTCAAATTGATGGCAGTTTGATCTGTTTTCCGCTCTTCCCTCTTTGTGATGCAAGTAGACTCCTCTGGATGGCGAAAAACCCCACCCACAATGGAACGGCGGGTTAATCCGCTCGTTCAAAATGGCGAATTAGAGGAGGCCACTCCCCCCAACCAAAGCCTATGGAGACCACGAGGCTCACAATGGCGGCTCTTAGTTGCCGGCTCTGAAATCTTCCTGTCCTCCCTGCGCGCCGGTAGGGGGGAAAAGGCAAGGAAGAAGGCGAACGCCAGTTAAAACAGCCCTTTCGGGCTTTAAAAGGGGGGGGGAGGGAAACTCTCCCCTGAAGTGGCGAATGGCGCCGTGGCTCCGCCGGCCGGTCCGGCCGCAATTATCCGCGCCGATCAGCTGCCGCGCCGATCAGCTGTTTGGCGCCGAGCCCAGCCCCGGCTCTATCGTCGATCAGGCTGTGAGCCCCGCGCCGTTCAGCTGATTAACCTGCTGGGGGTCGGTGAACGACCCGGTGAGCTCCCCGAACCCCTTGGCTAGCCGCCCTAGCCCCTGGGGATACGCTCACCGCTCCGACGATCCTCCGGTGGATGGAGATCCGGTAATAGCTCGGGTCCAAGTCAGCTGTTAAAATTTTCCTTATCTGCCAATTTATTCTAGAGATTTAGTCTGGGAAGAGGGAGATTTTGTCTTTTTTTATGAATCTCTCAAGAGCTGATTCTCGCACTGCTACCAGGCTTCGAGACTGAGTCAAAACTGGGGTCACGCCCAAAGGAAGGGGTGTGGCCAAAGTTTTTTACCCAGTCTGCCGGGCAGGAAGGCTGTCATAGAACCCATCCATTGGACTCTACAGCCATCCTGCTGGAGAATGTAGAAATTCAGAAGGCCCAGAAAAGCCTGTAGTTCAGCCTTAGACTTTGGCCTAGGGCCTTGCATAATGGCTTTTAGTTTGGATTCAGCAGGGTGAATCCCAGCAGCATCAATTTTGAACCCCAGAAACTCTGTGGAAGGCACCCCAATTTTACATTTGTCCTTCTTGAGTTTGAGTCCCGTTTTCCTGAACCTTAACAGGACAGCCCTTAGCCTTTCAGCTAGAATGTGTGTGGAGTCTCCTGCAATTAAGACATCATCAAAATAGGGGCAAACCCCTGGTATACCCCATAGTGTGTTTTCCATTACGCTTTGGAAAATCCCAGGAGCGACATTTACTCCAAATTGAAGTCTCTTTACCTTGAAAGCCCCTCTGTGGGTCACAATAGTCTGAGCTATAGCAGCAGCATCATCAACAGGCAGCTGTTGATATGCTTGAGCTAGGTCAAGCTTTGCAAAAACACGCCCCCCCTTGAGGGAGGCCAGAATATGACAGACCACAGGAACAGGATAGGCATGTTGCTGCAATGCCTTATTCAGAGTGCATTTGTAATCAGCACAGATGCGAATGTCCCCATTTGCCTTGAGAGGCGTGACAATGGGGGTTTCCCAGGGACTGGAGTCAACAGGTTCCAGAATTCCTTGTTGGATCAGTTTATCCAACTCAGTGTCAATTTTAGTCTTTAAAGCAAAAGGGACCCTTCTTGCTTTAATTCTAATGGGAGTAACAGTGGGGTCTAGCTTTAAGGACACAGGGGGTCCTTTGAATGTGCCCAGCTGGGGGCTGAAAACATCTGCATATTCTTTGCAGACTTCCTGTAGGTCAAGTGTTTGTAGGCTGTTGAGCCCTGTGACGTGTATTCCCAAGGCCTCAAACCAATCGAGTCCTATGAGATTCGTTCGTTCACCCCCTACTACTAATAGGTCTAGTGGACCTTCAAAATCCTTATACTGTACGTTAAGGGTGGCCTCCCCCTTAACACACACTCTGGAGTTTTGAAAGTCTGTTAACACAATGTCAGAAGGCCTCAGCTTGGCCTGAGTTCCGATACCGGAACAAATCTTCCTAAACGTTTGCATGGAGATGATTGAAAGGGCAGACCCCGTATCCAGTTCCATAGCTAATGGAACCCCTTGTAGCTTCACCTTAAGTGACAGCTTTTTCTTAATTGGCTTGTGTGTGCCTATCCTATAGATGCTTCTTCGCGAAGTGCAAAACCCCACCCTATTCTGGCTGGAGACCCTGGTACCTTTCAGGCGCAATTCTTCCTGAGGTTGTACCTTCAGACGGCCCAGGCACACAGCTGCAATGTATCCTTGTTTTCCGCACGCCCTGCAGATAGCGGAGCGGAACTTGTAGTCAGTTCTCCTGTGGCGACCTCCACAGCCGATGCACTTGGGGGGAGCTGAAGAGCTTCCTTTTTGTTTCCCTTCCTTTATGGGGTGAAGACGGTCGACTTCCTCGTCCGGATCCTCCTCAGAGTTTCTTTGGACTTCTTCCTGGTGCACGGATGCAGCATCTGGACTGTTCCTGATCGGCCGCATGTTCTTGATGGCGCCGCCCGCTGCTTCCCCTGCGGTGACCTCTCTCAAGGCATCTTGGAAAAACAAGTCCTCCTTAGCAAAAAGTCTCTGTTGTAACTCACGATGCCTTAGCCCGTATACGAATCTGTCCCTCAGTCGTTCTTCAAGGTCCTTGAACTCGCAATGTTTGGTGGCTTTCCTTAATGCGGCGATGTACTCCTTGGCTGATTCTCCGGGTCGTTGATCCCTCTGCTCGAAGGTGTGGCGCCACGCGATGAAGGACATCTTAGGCTGGAAGTGCTCCTTCAGTAGCTTTTTTAGATCTGCGTAGCTGACAGAGTCTAAAGGAACAGGTGCTGCAAGGTTCTCAGCGATTTCGAATGCGTCTTGACCGCAAACGCACAGCAGGGTGGCAGCCTTCAAACTTTCTTCCCTCACTTGGTTCACTTTGAGGTAGTTTTCCACCCTGGCTGCGTAGGACTCCCACCTCTCTGGATGTGAGACGTCGAATTCCGAAAGCCTTCCAATCTTTGCCATTTTTGTATCAGGAAGGGTCTATCAGCCAGCCTACCCCCGAATGCACGCTGGATTGGCGGGTAGCTGCCGAGTCAACGCTGTTCCTGCCGCTCAGGACTCACTCGGGTAAGCTTACACCTTTTTGTTGATGTAAGGCAATCCCACCTTCGTCGCCAGTGTTGAGTCCTTCGCGAAATGGCAAGACACGAGAAGCAGTTGTAGTTCTCAGGAAACTTCTTTATTCATGTGTTCAGCTTACAGTTAGAAGACGCCGACAACTCCCAAAACTCCTGGCCTCTTATATAGGCCATCCCCGGGTAAATCTGCAACTTTTGGCGCGCCAGCACTTGCGCATGCGCACAAGTACTGGTGACAGCCTGTCTGGTCCCGGGCAGCCTGCACCTGCCAGAACCATTTGCAATGCCCCGAGCCTGCTTGCACAGGCTCAGGACATAACAGACACACCCTTTGTTCCATCAAAACTGCGGGTGATTATTGCTTATAAAAACTCTGAGCAAGACATCTAACGCTTCTGGGAGAGACCTTGCACAGCAGCACCAAACAAACTTATGGTAAGAAACCTTTTCAATTGATAAGCCAGAGTTAAAGGCTGAGATGCTGGATAAAGGGGAAAGCAAACAGGTGCAGTGAAGTAGGTGAATGACCCTGCAGACAGTGAAACTGCATACACGTAGTCCTCGGCTTACAATTGTTCAAAGTTACAACAGCACTGAAAAAAAATTACTTATGAACATTTTTCACACTTACAACCATTTCGGCATCCCTATGGCCATGTAATCAAAATTCACACACTTGGCAACTGATTCACATTTATGACGCTGTCCCAGGGTCATTTGGGTACCTTTTTGCAACCTTCTTAACAACTCTGACAAAATGGAGCAAAATTCACTTAACAACTGTCTCACCTACCAACAGTTATTTGGGTTCAATTGCGGTCATAAGTCAAGGCCTACCTGTAATTAGTTAAAATGCCAGATTAGGTAATTGCAAAATAGACAAAACAAAAATAAAGATTAAAGAAAAGACCCAAAAATGAGAAGATGAGATTAAGACAAGGTAAGAAATGACTCTAGGTGAAAAAGCAAAGAAATAGCCTTTTCTAACTTTTATATGGCTAGAAACATTCTACGATCCACATGTACTAAATTTTCCATGCACAGAGGAGAGCAGTAGCATGTAATTCTGTCTCTTTTTGCCACCCTACTATGTCCTGTCACTCTCTGATGCTAAAGCCACCCAGATCAGTAAAGCCTGAATCCAGAGTAGCGAAGAATAGTTGCTTGGTTCAAATATCAGGCCAAACAAAGGATCAAAATTATGGCATCATTTAACCTAAGATGTTAAATGTTAAATGGCTCCATTTAACCTTACTCTAGCATGTTGCACAAACCTTGCCCATACAGTGAGGAGCCTGCTGTGGACATGTAGATACCACATAATTTAGAACTAAACTCATCCCATTGCTCTGCTTCATGGGGTTGCAAGAGATCTCAGGTTGCTTTGCTCTTATCATATAATTTTGTCCATGGGTTTAGCCATTTCTGGATCATTGCTCAAGGCCCAGTGAGTAGGCACACATTAACATGCTTTATTTCCAGAAATTCTGATCAAACAGACATTTAACCATTTCAATCCAGTAAACCCTAATTTATTGTATCAAACAGGAGGGTTCTACCCATATGTTCCTCTCTTTTCTTCATTTCCGTATTTTCTCATTTTTTTTTCATACTTCTGGAGTTTGTTAAACTAAAGTTTGGCATCTCAAAATCATCTAACAGTATTGAAAATTACATTTCCTTCTGGGTTTAAGCCAAGTCAGTAAAAACAGCCTACAGCTTCCTAATACAAATGCTGTAAGAAGTTGGCTTATCAAATAATGGAGATACTAGAGCAGAAAGGAAAAGATGGCGCATGTAAGCTGAGTTCTTATTCACGTCATAATATATCCATCTTTGTTGATTCATTTTACTTTTCCTCCATTAGATTTCATTCCTATAATTCAAACAAGCAACAGATTGTCATTATAAATGTCAGGCCTAGCCAGAGAAGCCTTCAAAGGTCCCATTAGATCAGAATATACGAACGCAAGTATCTATAATACACTTGTCTAATAACTTCCCTTTCTAGCTAGCAGTGATGATGTTACCTAGTAGGATAATGAAATGTTTACATGAAAAGACCTAGCTCGGAGAGCATCAAGGATCCCACCTTTCCTCTTTAATAAGAAAACTCAAGAGGAACATTTGGCTACATTCTTGAACAGATATTACTCTGCCAACTATGGGGATAAAATAGCCCGATAAAAGTTGGTCCAAGAACTTTCTCTTTTAGTTTTTCTAGCTGATAGAAAAAAAGATAGACACATCTCCTCCAAAAATCAGGGAAGAGTCAATCTTGCCCAAATTTCTCACAGCAGTAAGGAATCAAATTCTAAATGTTCTTTCATTTTGGATCAGCTCAAAGTCTTGTCCAATTCCTTTCACAGCTATTTTTCTCTGAGGGTGAGTCTCCATTCGGGATGAGGCTTTATTTCTTTGTTTATACTTCCTCATAGGCAACCACTGAGTGATAAAATATGCACTGTGACATTACAAGCAAATCCTATGACATATGTATCCATGTCACGGGACTGAAATTCAGAAGATCAGGGATAAGAATTGTGACACTGCAATGCATCATCAAGCTTTATTCATCATGCATTTACTCCTCATGCATTTACTCTTTAAATGAAGTCCTTTTCCTCTATGCTTACTATCATGTTTCTCTTTGGTCCTGTTTTATGACAAAATAAATACTGTTTTTGCAGATACATGCTTACTGTCAGCTGGTGTCTTGGGGACCGTAATGTGGTAACAAGCCTCTGACAGACTGGGTCTCTACAGATTGACTATCCACTGCTGATTTTAAACTGTCCTTATTTTGGTTTGGTTTTGGTTTGCTTGCTTCTTATTTCATTTATTTGCAGAAAGAAGTTATTGTCCTTGTTGAGCTTTGCTGAAATACCGTAACTGCTGTCTTTACCCCAAGCTGTCCTAGTTGGGTGGATCAGGTCCGTCATGAGATTTTTTTACAGATCTGTTATTATCGAGATCTGAGGTAGATGGAGTGTCAGGGAGGAAGAACATGTTATGTCCTTTCTGGGCACTTTGCTCACCTTTAGTCCTCATCTGGCACTCAGCTTTCTCCTGTGGCTCCCTATAACTGTTTGCTTGTGACAGTGTCCCACCCCTTGGGCAAACAGCTTCAAAAAGACAACTGAACCAGATGATGGTAACTGATGGATTTTAAGCATTGACAATTTTTTTTTGCCACACAATAGCTTCAGGAAAAGTGTCAGGAGTAGAACTGTGAACTCTGTACAACCTTTGTTGATCTCACAAAAGCTTTTGATACTGTCAATCAACAAGGCCTGTAGTGAATCACGTCGAAGTTTGGCTGCTCAGCCAATTCATTGAGATGGTTCACCACTTCTGTGATGGCATGAAGGCCAGAGGGCTATGTGGCAGAGAATCCTCTAAGATACTCCCTGTCACCAATGGTGTTAACTGGGGCTGTGTATTTGCACCCACCCTGATATCATTGTTGTTTACTGACTTGCTGAATGATGCCTTCCAGGACAACGATGCTGGAATCACCTCAGCTTCAGAGTGGATGGGAAGCTATTCAACCTGAGAAGACTTCAAACTATTATCAAAGTGAAGAAAACTGATCTGAGAGAATTTTTGCTGACTATGATCTGAAGCTGACTCAGAGTCAGAGATGCATGCTATTATGGACAAATTCTCTACAAATTGTGACAACTTAGAACTTACCATCAATATATAAAATATAGAGATGCAGCAGCCTACTCCACATGGACCATGACAGAACCCCAAATCACAATAAAAAGGCATAAACTATTGGCAGCAGACCAGTTCAATTACCTTGGCAGCACCCTCTTCCAAGGAGTGACCGTTGATACAGAGATCAATTGCAGAATAGCAAAGGCAAGTTCTGCTTTTGATAGATTGTGCTCCAATATGTGGGAACATGGAGGAACTAGTGCAGCCATAAAATTAAAAGTCTACAGAGCCATGGGTAGTCACTATCCTTCTTTATGCTCATGAAATGTGGACTGTATATCGAAGGCATGCAAGACTTCCACATGACTTGTCTTCACAGAATATTAGGTATCAGATAGCTAGATAAAGTACCAGATACTGAAATTCTTTCTAGAGCAAGTCTATCATCAATCCACACACTGCTAATGAAAGCACAGACCCAGTAGGCAGGCCACATCATTTATATGTGCATACCCGAGCAGCTCCATTTTGGGGAACTGTCTGCTGGAAAATATTTGCATGGAGGGCAGAAGAAACATAACAAAGACACATTAAAAGCCTCCCTGAAGTCACTTGACAATAGATATGACCACCCAGGAAACGCTGGCTCAAAATTGCTCTACCTGAAATGGCCTCATTCATCAGGGCTGTCAATGTTACAAAATATGACAGACTGGAGAAGCACAGATTAAATACGAGTTGCACAAGTCTAGAGCCATCAGTGCAACAACTCCACTGTCTACATGTCTGCTCAACATGTGCCAGGACATTCAGTGCCTGAATTGGAATAATCAGTCATCTTCAGATATAGCCAGTGGTGAGATTCAAATAATTTAACAACCGTTTTTTGGTTGCTACCATAGACATGAGGAGGGGAGGGATGTCACATGATTGCAAACGATGACTATGTTGATGTAATGCGCTTAAGTTAAGTAAATACTTACACATATTAAGCTATGTATAGGGCTAGCAGACTGCAAAAATAACAGCTTTGCTCTCCGGACGTGTAAATGTGTAGCTTAACCTGCTGCTGGAAATTCTATTTGCTCAGTTTACAGTTCAATATATTGTGTGAATTGAGAACATTAATAATTATCAGGTTCACTCACCTAACCTACAAAGGTACTTTTTCCTATTTTCCGGCAACTGCAAGGCGGGATAACATGAAAACCCATCTCCTGAGGCCGGGCGAAAGATAATTTCTCAAATCTCTGCCACAGTCTGCCCCTCTGATGGTGCTCTGCACAGCCAGTCAATGTATCTCTATGGCTTTTGCCTTCCCCTTTCCTGTTTCCGGTCTCGCCCTCTTTTGGTGGTACCGGGGCCTCTGGGGCGATGGCGGCTGTGTGGGGCCTCATTATTTTGGTGAAGGTGACCAAGCCGGAGCCCATGGAATAGGAAGAAGGCAAACTGTTGCTTCAGACTGGAGCCCCCACCACCCCCTCTGCCAAACTGGTGTGAACCAGTTGAATCCCACCTCTGGATACAGCACATTTAGTTTTCATATTACTAATAGTACTGAGTTCTTCATCAATTATGATGGATGAATAACACCATCTAGAGCTATAGCTGTTGCTTATGTTTTCATTCCAACATCTCCTAAATCAACATAAACTTTCACATAGAAAGCCATGAAAATAGTTTTCCCATCATTAAAACAGACTTCTGGTACAGTATATGGATCACAAAGTGATTAGACTAGATATATCTAATATAAAATCAGAAACAGAGATGTTAACAAATAGGAAAACCACTAAGAATTAAGGCTAAAATAAAAAAAATAGGGTTTTCCTGTAACTATTATCCATTGCTTAGAGGAAGTACCCAAATGGAAAGTCTTATTAGGAAAACCAGTATTCACTGATCTGAATAATAATTTATAAAAAGTCTGCAGATTACAGTTTTAAATCAGGTAAGTCAAGTTTTTTCCTTGACAACCAACCAACCAGACATTATTTCTAATCTATATTTTCATGGATATATTCTGTTCAGTTATAGTACTGAAATGGCATTAATCACACTTGTGGATGCTCTCTGGGGATAGCGCATCCATCCTGGTCCTCCTTGATCTCTCAGTGGCCCATGATACTATCAAACATGGTATCCTTCTGGCCAAGCTCAGGGTTTGGAAATGAAGGAATTTGTTATGGTGGTTCTCCTCTTTTCTTTGAGACCAATTTCAGTTGATGTTGGAAGAAGACGAGAGCTCCATGCTTCCTTGGGCTCTGTTCTCTCTCCACTCCTTTTTAACATCTATAAGATACTACTGGGAGGTCATTGATCAGTATGATGCAGTTTCATCAGTAAATCTTTGTGATGGCCAGATCTATCTGTTCATTTGGTATCTTCAGGAGAAGGGGGGGAGCAAGGGTTGTTTCATACGGGAAGATTTTTTTTTTATAAAAATCGGCTCAGCTGCTGTGGCTGAATGAAAATCATATTTTCAAAATTATGACCATAACAAAGAAGGCAGCAAAACTGATTCTAAAGTTGTGTTTATTAGTGGCATGAACTTGTGCTGCTTTCTCTGTGTTTATCTTTGTAGTGTGAGAGCAAGAAGCAGCTTATTAATGTGCAGAGATTGCATACCAATGCTTAAATCCTGTTGAAGCTTCCAAGCTAGTATGGTGTTTCTGCAAAGGATTTATAAATGGTGTTTGAGTTAAAAATCCATTGAAACAGCAGCGATGGAGTTCCTATACCATACTAAGCCACAATTTTTGGCACAAACCAGGTTCACACAATATATTAAACCTAAAACCATAGCTTTCACATAACTAACAATAACTGGTTCTCACTGTCCTAAGAGACTGTCCACTTGTTTACAAAGGAGGGATACCAAAGTCATCACTTCACCAATTATAGTCCCTAACCATTAGCACTAAGTCCTTCCTTCCCTATTTTCTGCAGATCCTTAACACATCTAATAAAGTCAGAACTGCAATCCTGCAACAAGATTGAACTGAAATGGTATGACTTAAAAACACAAACTTATATTTGGCATGCATGAATCTCAGGTTTATGTTTCTCTTCCTCTGCTTCCAAATTCAGTTAACTATAGATTAACAAAATGAAATGGAATCTGTCCCCTTGCAGATGTTCTTAAGCTGCAGCTCCCAAATGCTCTGATATTTTTGCTAAAATAAGTGGAACTTAGAATGCAGGGGCATGTGGAGCATAACAGATTTCCAAACTTAGTGAACCACTAAACCACTGTAAACTATAGTTAATCTTAACAAGAATTTATTTAAACATGCTAACTTTATACCAGAATGTTTAACCAACCGTAAAAATTTGGATCTCCTCCAAGCAACTGCCTATGAAAAAACAACACATGTCCAAGGTCCCCTGACACATTAAATCATGGTTTTGCCTACATAGTACATAGTTCAGATTAATTTTTACAAGTATCCAAAGTCAAGCACCTAGTGTATTTAAAAAGGTCTGTAATGGGTTCAGTAGGAAGGAAGAGAACAGGAAAATGAAATCTTTGACAGTTCAATGGATTTTGAAAAGAATCTCATCTACAGCAAGTGCTAAAGGAAAAGGAAGGTTTGTCTAAAAAAGAATGCAGTGTGCCATGATCCCTCCAATAAATTTAATTCTGCAATTTTAGAGTGTATTTCTAGTACATGCTTATTTACCCGGAGTTATTGTTAAGCGTGGAAGGAAATGTTGCAATAAAACTTTTGTTTTCAGTATCTTTAGAAACACATGTTACAAGTCCACACAACATGCCAGCTATGCTAAAATGAAATCAGGTTGTTTCTCCAACAGAAGAGAATATTCCTAGCCCTGGGTTGAACTGTCAAGTCCTTCACGCACTTCAAGCTTGGTTGTTTTCTTGTGAACGTTTCATTACTCAACTAGATAACCTCACCAGTGTGTGAGGAAGCAGCAAGGACACCAGAGGGTGTTTCTGCTTCAACATGTTGAATGGAACCAGGAATTGACAGCCTGCTATGTGAATGAGACTATGCTCAAATATGGTTTATTTGTTGAGAGAGAACATATCATTATACATAGCAATTAGGTCTAACTCCTATTTTTTGAAATGGGCTCTCCTCTAAACTTCATTTGGAGTTGATTTATCTCCTGAGCTTAAAAAAAAATAAAACTCTTAATATGCTTTCCCCCCAAGACCTTTATGAAGATAGAAGAATATTTCTTTGCATAACAGCATTATGCTATTAAAAGAAGTTTTACATTGATTATTACATTGTTATTCTGCTGATATTGTTCTATATTTATATTTTACATCACTTTACTTATATTGTGTTTATGGATAAGTATACATCAAATAAAACTTCTACATTCTCAAGGGACAGAAGAATTTTCAACTACCCTACAGGGACCAACAAATTGTGTCTGGCTTGACTAGGCATATTTGAAATTACATGAAATTTACTACCATCACCACCAGATAGATTCACAATTGGATGACCAACTGTACTCAATGTGTAATTCTCAATGGAACTACATCTAAATGGAGAGAAGCATGCAGTGGGGTACCTCAACGGTCTGTCTTAGACACAATACTCTTCAATATTTTCATAAATGATTTAGTTGAGAGGATAGAAGCAGGAAAAACCAAACACACAGGTATAGAATAGGTGGTACCTGACTCAATAACTGAGAGTTGGATCTAGTAGTCCTAGTGGACAACCACTTAAGTATGAGCCAGCAGTGTGTGGCAGCTACCAAAAAAACCAATGCATTCCTAGGCTGCATCAACAGAGAGGTAGTATCAAGATTATGTGAAGTGGTAGTACCGCTTTATACTGTACTGGCAACACCACATACTATGTCCAGCATCATACAAAAATGATGCTGAGACCTTAAAAAGAGTATAGAAAAGAGCAACAAAGATGATAAGGGATCTGGAGGCTAAGGTGTATGAACAGAATTAGGTGTGTCTAGCCTAATAATACTTGGCCACCTAATGAGAAGGAAGGACTCACTGGAGAAGAGCCTAATGCTGGGAAAGATTGAGGGCAATAGAAGAATGGGACGACAGAGAATGAGGTGACTGGATGGAGTCACTGAAGCAGTAGGCGTGAGCTTAAATGAACTCAAGAAGATGGTAGAGGACAGGAAGGACTGGAGGAACATTATCCATGGAGTCGTGATGGGTCGGACAAGACTTTGCAATTAACAACAACAACAAGCCTAATAAAAAGAAAGATTGAAGATGACATGATAGCACTCTTCCAACACTTAAAAGGCTGTCACCAAGCAGAGGGGGTCAACCTTTTTTCCAAAGCACAGGGCAGGACAAGAAGTAACAGGTGAAAAATTATTAAAGGAATTCCAACCTAGAATTAAAGAGACATTTCCTGACAGTGAGAAAATTAATTAGCGGAATGGCTTGCCTCCAGAAGCTATGGGTGCTCCTCCACTGGAATCTTTCAAGAAGAGGTTGGACAATCTTTTTTCCAGAATGGTATAAGGTCTCTTGTTCAAGCAGGGGGGTTGACTAGAAGACCTTCAAGGTCCCTTCAAACTCTGTTATTCTATGTTATTCTCTATATTGTTTTTTAACATGTTATGTGTCTTCAGAGCTTGGGAACATTTCATTTCCCATCTCCAAGCAATCTGGCCTCACTCTAACTGTTTTAGGAAGTTTTGTAAGAGAAAGGTATTTTGGTGGCTTTTTAGCTTTCCACCATATAAATCAATCAAGTTTTTTCCCCAGAATGACCAAAAAAATGCATACAGCATGACACAAAAGTACACAGAGGGGATGCAAAAAAAATTCTTCCTCTTTTGCAAAGATTCTTTTTTCACTTCTTTCCTGTCATCCAGACATCATTCAAAAATCTTTCACAGGTTCCGTTTTCAGCCAAAGGGATTAAAGTGACTTTCATTCAGATCACCATATGATTGCAATATTTTTTATATTAAGCTACCTTCAAAGACAATTCTGAAGATACATTATTATAGAACAGATATATTAAATACAAGGCCTGGGGGCTTGATGCTGCCCGTGAAGTGGTTTCATGTGGCCCGCGAAGCCATCCTGGAAAAAGTGAGGGAACGGCCCCCGCTGCCTTGGCCCAGGTCCAGGCCGGCCGGGAGCCAATGTATAATTTTGTGGTGGCCATCTTGGCACTTGCCCCGGTGGACCATGCCTTGGCACCTGCCCTGGTCCCACCCCCTTCTGCCAGAGACCCTCAGATCTATCCCACTCCTGCCCAGGCCCCCATAGGCACCCTTGACACGAATGATGTAGAACTGGCCACACCCCCCCAGTAGGCCATACCCACTCCATCCACACCCACTCAGTAGGCTGCACCCACTCTGGCCATACCCACCCGGCCCCTCCAAGGCAACCGCAATGCTGATGCGGCCCTCAGTGAAATTGAGTTTGACACGCCTGTTATAGAATCACCCCTAAACTGAAGTTGCTGCACTCCTGATAATTCAAAAATCTGGAATTACTTAAAATGCTCTGTGTTGCATGTCACCAGACTTGGGGCTACCCTACCAAATATGATTCTGCCTGTCCAATCTGATCAATGGGAAGTGTTACATTATGCCTCTGCTTGTCTTTTTTGTATTGTGAATTGCCCAGAATCTCACAGTTGAAGCAAAAATGGTAAAATACTGAATGAAGTTTGTTGAATTACAATAATCACACAGAAAGACATTCCTTACTGTGAGGAATATAAAAAGCTGTGGTACCTAAAATTTCCTTTGCTACTCAAATAATGAGCAGGCATGAGAGTCCTACATTCTTTTGCATTTGGCCAGATTCCCGTCATCTCCACCAAACACACACAGCTGCAAAGCTGGAGAGAAATAGTTTAGTTCTCTTTCTGTGTTTTGCATTTCTAAATAACATGAGAGAGCACGTGGAATTGGAAACTAAATATTAATGTCCTAACACCTGGAAAGCTGCAGCTGGTCAGTATAGACAATATTGGTCTCCTCCCAACTTGTTTAACTCCATCTCCCATGATTCTGCAGCTAACATGGGATTTGAAGTAAAACATATCTGGAGTATGTTAAATTAAAGAAGGATGATCTAGTCCAGAGGTCTTCAAACCTGGCCCTTTTATGACTTGCGGACTTCAACTCCCAGAATTCCCCAGGCAGCATCCAAAAGTCATAAAAGGGCCAAGTTTGAAGATCCCTGATCTAGTCTAAGGCAGCTTTCTCTATTCAAGCGGAGAATAATATGGAAGTTGAATGTTATATAGTCTATTGAATTGCTCTTTGTAGATTCATCTTGGACTTCTTTCTCTGCATCCAACCCACTCCACAGAGTTCTTCTGTCATGGGGAAAATAGGAGGAGGTAGGTATGTCCACCACCTTGAGTTATTTACAATTTAAAAATAAAGATGGGATATAAATAAGTGAATAAATCTATATGCATCTAATATAATTTGAAATAATTTTAATGTGAAACTTCCTTAAAGAAGAAGTTTTAAGAGACACAAATTTTAACATAATCTACATAAGTTGTTCATGCAAGGCTCAAAACAAGTTTGCATCTCCATAGCCTGTGACTATCTCCATGTTGTTAAAAAGTGATTGTCTGAATGCTAACCTTTATGACAGGTGGGGATGTCTAGGAGGTTTCTCTAGGAATAGATTCAAAAAAACTATTCTTGGCCATTTTAAAAAAGTCACAGAACGTGTACTTCCCAAATTTTCAAGCAAACTGTGGAATGCTTACATGTGCAACTATACACAAAAAATGTATACGTTAAGAACCCACTGAACAAAAATTAATATTGTAAAGCATAGGAAAAAATGTATACATTAGAGAAAGAACAAAGATGCAAATATTTAAAAACCGAATGGACATTTTTGGATGTACTAACCAGTACTTGAATAAAATGGAAAAACGAATACAAATCAAACTAAGGAGTCCTGAAATGCCAAACAACTTTATGTGACTTGCACATATTACATTACTTTATTTATGTATAAGGTTTCTTAAACTTGGATTCAATCTGACCTCCAATATCACCACATTTAGTTTTCATGATAACATTTCCAATGGTCTGCTCCTTTGTTTCATACCAAAAGAGATGGGCAAATCATTTATATACATTGGAGAAATTCAAAAATGTGCTGGGGGGGAGCACTGCACTGTATTGTAGACTCCAATGCAAGAAGCACAGCCTTTCTCTCCCAAGCATATTGTTTTACAAAAGGCAAGTATCAAGCCTCTTTCAAGCAGCTGCCTAAAAAAAAAAAAAAAAACCCAACCCTTTCAAACTGAGAAACACTTTGAAGCTTTATCAGCAAGTTCTTTCTTCCGACAAGCTTTGCACTTTTCTGACCATAGACAAGCTGATATTGCCTAATTCAACCCCACAGCTGATGGGGTGATTGCCAGCTAAGTTGCTGTTAGTCTCCAGACTGAAGTGCTGATTCTGTTCCCGTGAGGAAAAGCATCACATCATGCATTCTTGTAAACGTCTGCTGCTCACTGTACTCCATGAGAGAGGAGAAGGAAAAGGAAACTCTCAAATTATAAATCTGAAGAGTTTTATTTTTCACAGTTGTGGCTATCGCAATTTCTTTTTTTTTTTAAGTTGAATTTAAACAGATTGGAATATAGTAGCAAGAGGAGAGAAGAGAAGAGAAGAGAAGAGAAGAGAAGAGAAGAGAAGAGAAGAGAAGAGAAGAGAAGAGAAGAGAAGAGAGATCTAGAAAGCTCTTTAGGGCAGGGATCCCCAACCTCTGGTCTGTGGACCGGTACTGGGCTGCAGCATGCCAGCAATCGGGCCACACAAACAAGCAAAGTCCCGTCTGCGGGATGCAGGCAGCACACAAAACCACAGCCATTTGGAAAAATCTCTTTCCATATAACCAGTCCCTGATGCTCAAAGATTGGGGACCTCTGCTTTAGGGGATCAGAAGCAAAATATTCCCTAGAAAGAACACTCTAGATCCACATTTCTCAGCCTTGGCCATTTTAGGATTTGTGGGGCTGAATTCCCAGGATTGCCTAGCTATTCCCCATTGTGGCTGGGAAATTCTGGGTATTGAGGTCCACACATCTTAAAGTCGTCAAGTTTGAGAAACACTGTTCTAGATGCACCATACTGCAATTCCAATCATTCTCAGCCATGATGGTGAAAATGAACGGTGCTTATCGCTAATGATAGGGAAAATTTCTGATCATTCCATAGCCAAAAGTTTTCAAAATCCATGTTCATTCTTACTAATGGAGATGTTTGTGACCTCTGTTCAGGTATTTTTTAAAAAAGCAAACAACATTTCTCATTCAACAGTACCATCCAAAGTCAGTAGGCACAGCTATTCTCAGCATAGAAAAAAGAGTTCTTCTCCTTGTTTATACATGATAGAGATGAACAGACTGTCATGAAAGTTTTAAAAAGGGTGGCAATTTTATCATTATAAACCATAATAGATTCATGACCAGGATACAGAGCTCTGTAGGCTTAGATAGGGAAAAATGCATTTCTTTCACATTTCAAGATTTTTAAATCAATTTCTTTCTACCCTATTTATTTTTTAAAAATGGCAGATTTCAGTAAGGTTCTACTTTATTAAAATATTATTTTTTTAAAAAAAAAGCTTAGTTATTCCTCGGTCCAGCACAGCTAGAGCTGGGAAAGCTGCAGTTAAAAAAAAGAATGAAAGAAACTGCTTCTTTTTCTTGCCCAGGACATTCCCAGCCAGTGACATGAGTGGAAAGCTTGATTGAGACATTGCCCACTGGTTTAATTATTGCATTTTTAGACCTGCACAGAAACACAGTTAGTCACAGTTTTCATTATCACCTATTAAAAATAAATTGGACTCCGAGTTAATATGAGGTTGCAGCATTCACCAAAATCATTAAATCTGAACAATCATTAAGTTTGGAACCAAACCAATCTGTAGAACTAATGTAACCTCTAGCAGACAACATACACCCCAAGGAAAAATGAAACAGTCTTTTGAACTGATAAAGTTAAAAATTTCAGTTCAGATGATAAATGCATTTGTATTATACGACATCTGCCCTCATATATGAATGTGCCCCGAATAACTGTAGATTATATTGTAAATAAAGCCATTCTTTTCAGCCAATCTTCCAACCATAATGCTGTTTGCTTACACATTCTGCCAGTCCCAATAACAAATGAGTTCGTGCATTGCTCCAAGGCATAATGTGATTTGTTTACCATTTAGCAGCGGATAAGCTATTTTGGCATCTTGGCCAATGTGGCTTATTCAACAAATCATGATTAAAACAAATAATTTTGCAAAATCTACATTCAGTCTCAAGTCTCAAGCAAAAAAATATTACACAAAGTACAGAGGAGTGACTCCCACCCACAGTATGCACACATTTCCAAGAATATACAGTATCTACAAAAGATGTTTGATGAGTGATAACAAAGTCCTTCATTTTCAAACCATACATTGTGGAGACAAGCTACCTGCTCTCTGCTATATGCAGATAGTATACTTGACCTGAGCTAATCCACATGCTTTATTAAGTTTCAGTTTCAGTTTGGGTATACAGTAGTCTCAATTTACAATCATTTAATTAGTGACCATTAGCATTGAAAAAAGTGACTTGCAACATTTGTTGCATTCGCAACTGCTGCAGCAATCCCACATCATGTGATTAAAATTTGGGAACTTGGCAACTGGCATGTATTTACAAAGGTTGCAATATCAGGGGATCATGTAATCGCCCTTTGCAACCTTCCCAACTGACTTATAACATGCAAACTCAATGGGGAAGGTGGATTGGCTTAACAATTAACAACTGCAATGATTTGCTCAACCATGGCAAAAAAAGGATCATAAAATTGGACACAAGTCACTTAACAACCACCTTACTTATCAACAAAAATTCTAGTTGAGTTGTGGTCATAAGTCCAGGACTACATAATTACTCAGTTGCTGGAGAAATGATTCCATCTACAGATAACAAGTTGGAAGAATCGTGGTGAATACTACTTACAGAAATATGAAATGGTTTCTGTGTTATTTTACTAGAAATATACGAAAGTGTACCAAATAGATAAAAATTTAGGAATATCTTTAATACAAAGTCCATCTAATCCAATCCGGACCACTATCTATTTAACTTCATTAAATAAGATTTACACCAAGGTAGCAAAAGACCTGGAAAGTGACACACTGAAATACAATTCTTTAAAGAATTTGTAACAAGTATGATGAGACGGCAAAATCTTAGGTTTGCTTATCTGGAAAGAAGTTGCATTCGGTTTAGTGTGGCTCAGTTTCAGAAAAGCATGAACAGGGAATGTACAAAGTGGAATCTACTTTCAAGTAAGCATGAACAGGATTACACTGCAAAACATTCTTAAAATAATGTAAGTCCTGCCCTGTGGTAAACCCATAAGAATATTGTAATTTTTGAGTGAATATTGCTACTTGGAAAGTAAATCAGAAGTTAAACTTTTACCAGATAAACTATGGAATGTGTGTGTGTTCTGAACATTGTACAGCTGAACCAAATGCATATAGTTTGCAGGATTTAATCTTCAAATTATAGACCTAGAAAGTGCACTTTGTGTCCAAGAACAACACTAAACCATTCTAGTTTAAAGACTCTTTAACCATTTACAAAAGCTGAATATCCTATTAAACAAGAACATTTTAAATGCATTAAGGCCATTTTTAACAAATGACACTGAAATTTGTTTTTCGCAGTTCCCATTTCTGCAACTTGAATATAGAATCCTTCTTAGTTAAATGCACATTTGATTTAAAACTGTCTCTCACTTTCTGTCTAGCTATTGCATAGTTAAGAAGTGAACTCATTTCAGATTTAAAAGGCTTTAGCGCAGTGGTTCTCAACCTGTGGGTTGGGACTCCATTTGGGGTTGAACAACCATTTCACGTGGGTTGCCAAACAACGCAATCTGCCATTTTTTTCCCCTTTTCCTTAGCTGTGCTACTCCCTTTTATTCTATTGACTTTTGAAAGCCAATAGAATAGACTCTCTTGAATAGAGTCTAATTCTATTGGCTTTCAAAAGCCAATAAGAATTGTCCAGGCTGTCTCTGTCCTGCTAAGCCCACCAAAAGTCCCATTCTGCAAACGGTGCTGCACCAGTTGAGTAGTCCTCAACTTACGACCGGTTGAGTAGTCCTCGACTTACGACCGGTTGGGGGTCATGGCATTAAAAAGGTTGAGAACCACTGCTTTAGCGTCTTCTTGTGAAAATACCCTTAAAACTGAAGGGAAGAAAAAAAAAAGCACTCTCCATCCCTATCTATTTCAATCAAGTACCGTACTTAAGGGACCAAACATATTAATTCCTGAATGATGTTTTTTGACTTCCAACTGTTCCACAATCTTCCTTTAAGGGTGCCTGAAGCATCACTTAGGATCCAGTACCATAGGGCACTTATGCATTCCTTCATTGGCTTCGATCTTTGATCAGGCCAAAATAGTGACAGCTAAGTGGGGGAGGGGTATGGAGGAATCAGAAGATACAAGCACTTGCTTTTAGGCACGTTTTATGTTTTTATTTCTTTAAAGTGTAACATTGTACTCACACACACACACACGCACGCACGCACACTGTGTTTGTGTGTGTGTGTGTATGCAGATTGACAACACCACACTCTACACCTATATATGCAACGGACACACCAGTATCACTTTTCCGGAAATCTCTGCTCACATCCGAGCCAAGACCGTTTTAGCCCGGAGTGTTGCATAAACTCAGCCACCATCCCGTCCAAATGATTTACTAGTGAAACTAGAAACTTGTGCTGATCGCGTGAATTATGGTTCGGTTCACCTCGGGAAAGCAACACTCCGTAAATAAAGGCGGCTGGCTGCCTTTCGAGGGCAGCCCCCGATACAGTCACCCGGGGCAATTTTTCAACGGCAAGCGCTCTCTCGCTCTCCTTTCTCCCACTTGGCCTGCAACGTAACAACCAAAAAAAAAAAAAAACTTGGCGGGGAAACCCGCTTTCTTTTTAACGGGAATCTGAGCGAGGAGGCTCCCTCCGCCCAGCAACCGCAGCCGCCAAGCGGGAACCGAAGCTCCGCCCGGGGAGAAGACGAGCAGGTGTCTGGTCACCACGTGGGTTTCAAGAGGCTGATTTGTTGTACCCGAACCAACTTGGCCGCTACGATCCGAAGTCGCTGGCGCGTTCCTGGCCAGCGAGGAAGCCCCGTTGTCCTCGCACGGGTATTCCCCAGTCCCCTTCTCCCCTCGGCCCCCTCTTCCCCGCCAAGATCCCACCGAGGAGGCGAGGCGGGGCGGGCCCTTCACGTACCTTTGGCGTCTGCCGCCCTTCGGCTCCCGCCGCTTCCAACTTCCTCCGGGCCCCGAGGAAGAGGACGAGAGCGGCGATCCACAAAATCCCCAGGAGAGACAACGCCAGCCGCCGACTCATCCGCCTCATCTTGAGTTTGGGGAAGAGGAGGGAAGCGGCGGAGGGGGAGAGAAAAGTCTGCCTGGCTTTGGAAAAGCGGGGAGGCGGGGCGGGGTTGGAGCTGACGGGCAACGCTTCCCGCCCCTCTTAGCGGGCGAGAGCGCTGCCGGCGGGATGAGTTCAGGCTAGACCCGCGAGGGGGCACGGCGAAGTAACACCTCCCCCCCCCCGGAGCAGCCCGGGAGAGGAGGAAGAGGAGCGGGAGGGGTCTACAAGCGGAGCTGGCAGTCCCGGACCGTCCTCCCTGCGTGGGGTTGGCGGGCCAGGGAGGAGGAAGCTGGAGGGGGAGGCGCCGTGGGTGGGGAAACGGAGCGGATGGGTCTTCCTGCCGCGGGATCGGAGCAGAGAGGTACACCGGCGGCTCTGCCTGCTGCCGGTTCCCGGGCGCCAAGAGAAGGGATCCCTCGTGGCTCAAGCCACTGGCCAGAGCGGGAGAGCTTCTACCCCCGCCTCTGCTGGCACCGATTTCGGATGAAATCCCGCCCGCAGATCGGTCCGCCGTGCTTCCTCCTGCCCTGGGAAGAGTAGCCCAGGGTTCCCTGCCCACCACACGCTTCTCGGGGCGAATGGAGAGGCAGGCGCGGGTGGCGCGCTTCGCCTTGCCTATTTATCCCCCACCCAGGTCAAGCTCGCCCGCCGGGAAGGGCTGCCTCGCGAGCCGCCTCCTGCCTCCGCTTCGCTTGCCGCAGCTGTCGCCGCGCAGTGCTGGCAGCTCCCCGCGAGGATGAGATAGCCGGAGCCGAAGGAGGTTCCGGCGGGGATTGGCGGCGAGCGAGGGGGTAAGCTCAAGAAGGCCGGCTTCACTCCGGGGCCGGTGGACTCGGCTGACTGGGTTGAGGGGGCCAAACGCGGCAACTTTGGAGCGAGTTCGGTGAGAAATGCCCGACCCGGCTCGGGCAGGAGGAAAGAGGAAAGCTGTCTATGAGGGGAAAAGGCGCTGTTAGCTGAAGGGGCAACAATTCGCGATCCTACGGTTGCTGACTGCCATTCACACAGATGGGATTTCCTTTGCGTCGATGGGGCCCTGCTTCAGAGGATCGGGACGAAGAGTAACTCGGGGCGAATAGCGCGATGCCCTGCGCGTTTGTGTCAGATTACCTCGAAACGGGGCCCCGAGCAGCCATCCTCTCGGTGCGAGTCAGCTAAAGTTATTTCAAGATTAAGCTCGCGAGGGAAACAATAGCCTCAAGTTGCGCAATTTTGGCGGTTCCTCGTTCCGCCCCCGTCTATCCTTTGCCAGTTATTACACCAATGGGTAGGCAGGACAGTCTATATAAAAATAATTCTCCCGCTTTGCTCCGCGGCAGGCAGTAATATTCACGCCTCCCTTCATGAGAGGTTGAAGGGAAAAAAAAATTCTCCTGCCTGATTCCCCTTTGGGGGAGGTGTGGACAGAAGAGAAAGAGAAATACCCTGTATTGCAAGTTGCTGCCTGTATCTGGAGTACATCTTTGCATAACCTTCTCCTGGTGGTCCCTGAAGCAAAAGGAAGAAGCACAAGAAGAGAGGCTGCCTGGTGGAGGCACATCTTGATAATTCTTAGGTAGGGCTGGCAGACTCCAGGCTTGTGGCATCTTGTCTGCTCAAAAGTCATTTATTCAGAATTAAAAGACTTTTAAGTCAGAAATGTTATTTGAATAGCAAAATCAGATGGGGCTCACACACCTTTTTGCACAAAAAATCTCATCCCAGTTATCCATTTTATTACTAGCGTTATTTCAGCAACAGTATTTGGGGGAAGAGGAGTTGTATTGTTACTCTTATTGTTAAATAATTGGAAATCTAAAATCCTGGTTGGTGTATAAGCAAGATCAACAAAACTTCTAGTTCTGTAATCTAAACTACAGTTCGCACAGTTGCCATTTAACATTCATGCTGAGGCAGATGGCTTTAGGATGCTCCAACATCTACTTAGTAATAGCCAATCAATAGTAAATTATCTAGAGATGCACCAGATCTACTTTCTGCCTCCTCTAACAACATTTTGTGATTTTTCTGCAATAACTAGCAACAATTGACAACTGTTTGGTGTGTGCTGAAGATACCTAGAATTTCCAGTGCACAGAGGTTTTTTGTGTTTAATATTTTTTGTAATAGTTGTGCAAGGCTTTTGATACATCCACTACTATAAGGAGGATCCAACTATGATTTCCAGCTTAAAAGCACTTCCTTACTTGTTTGCCTGGAGACAATTCTTCCTTTAAAGACCTAAAGTGAGTAGAAAAGGGGCTCACTTTATTTTTTTGGGCAATAGCAATTTTTGTGGTTTTTTTCCATTGTTTTTAAAGTTACATTTTATCAATGTTACCAAATGAAAACACAGTGAAATCACATATAATAGTGTGTGCAGAGACAGTTTATATTTTAGTGTCAAACAATCATTCTATGCTTTAGAAAGAATAAATTGTTGAGAAAAAAATTAATTGATAGGAAAGTTTTAAAAAATCATTTTTCCCAGCAACTCCGCACAACTTTTATTTATTTTGTTTACTTCCACATAGACCTATTTTGCTACACTATTTGTTATTGTGAAAATTTGTAGCAAGATATGGGGTGCCTTTTTTGCATAAATTAAACAAATTAAACAGAGAAAGAACATCCAAACACTTTGTTGAGAGAAATGACATGCTTTCCACACCCAAGATACAGTAGCTTTTATATTTTATCTCTTACTTTAACAAAAACAGCTGTTTAAAATTTCCAATTACAGTTAAAATATAGTATGAAGATTAATTTGCTCAACTGAAACAGCAGGGGGAAATTCAGGTAGGTGGAATTTAATTACTGGATTAGGAAAGGAGGATATGAGCTTTTAGAGCTGTCACAAACACTTAAAAATAAAATCTTCAACAGGAAACAAATCTCTTTCCAGAAAACCTAAAAAATACCAACAGGTGGAACACCTCATAGCTAAGTGTTTGTGGCAGTAACCTTGAGAGAGAAACAAGCAAGTTTCTAGACCATATTTATTTGTTTTTAGAGATGTACATTGGATAAATCAATCTACTTTAAGTTGTTAGATAGCTGCCCAAAATGGGTTCTCTGTCAAGTGACAAAAATAAATCTAGACTTTTCTAAAACCCGAAAATATATTATTTCACTCTTGGAAGAGCTATAGAAAATCAGGCAGATGGTTTGTGGAGATACACAAAAACAATGGGACAGAAGGAATCCTGACTGACTGGATAATCATCCAAACATAGAGAATGTTTCATCATGAGTTTCTACTACTTGGAGAAAGGATGCTAAGTGTTTAGTTCTCAGTCTTATATTTTCCCTTGCTACACGTTATGCTCCATTCTGTTTATTAGGTTTGCACCCAACTTCAAATCTCACAAAGATATTCTCCAAAATGGAAATGATACACATGTTTTTCTCTGTAACTTCTTTAGATAATTTAAAGGCTCCTTGAAAACTAGACTGTACTAAATAATGGTTGGATAAGAGATAATAAAATTTAAAAATATATCCAGGTAAAAAAGATGTTGAGACTCTAGAAAGAGTACAGAGAAGAGCAACAAAGATGATCAGGGGACTGGAGGCTAAAACATATAAGGAACGGTTGCTGGAATTGGGAATGTCTAGTTAATGAAGAGAAGGGTAAGGGGGGACATGATAGCAGTGTTCCAATATCTCAGGGGCTGCCACAAAGAAGAGGGAGTCAAGCTATTTTCCAAAGCACCTGAAGGCAGGACAAGATGCAATGGGTGGAAACTAACTAAAGAGAGAAGCAACCTAGAACTAAGGAAAACTTTCCTGACAAACAATCAGTGGAACCACTTGCCTCCAGAAGTTGTAAATGCTCCAACACTGGAAGTTTTTAAGAATGGGCAGCCATTTGTCTGAAATGATATAGGGTTTCCTGCCTGAGCAGGGGGTTGGACTAGATGACCTCCAAGGTCCCTTCCAACTTTAGTAGTAGTAGTAATATAACATGTCATTGTAAAGGATCAGAAATTGGCAGACTTCTATCTTATCAATGGATAGATAGAATGCAGCTAAGCAGTTTGGAGGCACTTCTAGTCTAAGTCTCTGGTTTTCTAGATTAAAATAGCCAGGAGCACCTTTTATTAGCTTTGTTTGGCATATAACTTGTGACAGTTGTAGTACCATCATTTGGTAACTTCCAGGCATAATACTGCATGAGGCAATGTCTATGGCTACTCTAGAAACTTAATTCCAAACTGATAATTAAGAAACACAAAAAAATGATATTGTATTGTTTTCCACAAGCACAGCTAATTTGTTCTCGACTGATTTTTATCATTAAACCCATATAAACAAGCTTGCAATTATTTTCAGCCTGGTTTTAATTTCAGTACAATTAAACATTACAACAAAATGTGTCATGTTCCTCAAGTAGGTTTAACTAGTAATTGTTATTCAGAACTTTTTCACAATAAAAGTTATAGCCATGTATTAATTTCCATTAATTAATTAATTAATTAAATTAATTAAATTAATTTTTAATTAATTTAAAATCTTAAAAGATGATGCAGTAAAAGAGCTACACTCAATTTGCCAGCAAATTTGGAAAACTCAACAGTGGCCACAGGATTGGAAAAGGTCAGTTTACATTCCAATTCCAAAGAAAGGCAATGCCAAAGAATGTTCAAACTATTGCACCATTGCACTCATTTCACATGCTAGTAAAGTTATGCTTAAAATCCTACAAGCTAGACTCCAGCAGTATGTGGATCGAGAACTACCAGAAGTACAGGCGGGATTTCGAAGAGGCAGAGGAACTAGAGATCAAATTGCCAACATACGCTGGATCATGGAGAAAGCTAGGGAGTTCCAGAAAAACATCTACTTCTGCTTCATTGACTATGCTAAAGCCTTTGATTGTGTGGATCACAACAAATTGTGGCAAGTTCTTAAAGAGATGGGAATACCAGACCATCTTATTTGTCTCTTGAGAAACCTATATGCTGGTCAAGAAGCAACAGTGAGAACTGGACACGGAACCACTGATTGGTTCAAAATTGGAAAAGGAGTCCGGCAAGGCTGTATACTGTCGCCCTGCCTATTTAACTTATATGCAGAGCACATCATTAGAAAGGCAGGGCTAGATGAATCAAAAGTTGGAATTAAGATTGCCGGGAGAAATATCAACAACCTAAGATATGCAGATGATACCACTCTAATGGCAGAAAGTGAAGAGAAACTAAAGAGCCTCCTGATGCGGGTGAAGAAGGAGAGTGCAAAAGGTGGCTTGAAACTCAACATTAAGAAAACCAAAATCATGGCATCCGGCCCTCTCAATTCCTGGCAAATAGATGGGGAAGAAATGGAGGTAGTGACAGATTTTATTTTTCTGGGCTCCAAGATCACCTCAGATGGGGACTGCAGCCAAGAAATTAAAAGACGCTTGCTCCTGGGGAGGAAAGCTATGGCAAATCTAGACAGCATTCTAAAAAGCAGAGACATCACCCTGCCAACAAAAGTGCGTATAGTCCAGGCCATGGTTTTCCCAGTTGCAATGTATGGCTGTGAAAGTTGGACCATAAGAAAGGCTGAGCGCCAAAGAATTGAGGCCTTTGAACTATGGTGCTGGAGAAGACTCCTGCGAGTCCCTTGGACTGCAAGGCGTTCAAACCGGTCAGTCCTAGAAGAGATCAACCCCGACTGCTCTTTAGAAGGCCAGATCCTGAAGTTGAAACTCAAGTACTTGGGCCACCTAATGAGAAGGAAGGACTCACTGGAGAAGAGCCTAATGCTGGGAAAGATTGAGGGCAATAGAAGAAGGGGACGACAGAGAATGAGATGGCTGGATGGAGTCACTGAAGCAGTAGGTGTGAACTTAAATGGACTCCAGAAGATGGTAGAGGACAGGAAGACCTGGAGGAACGTTGTCCATGGGGTCGCGATGGGTCGGACACGACTTCGCAATTAACAACAACAACAATTTCCACTGAGAGACACAAAGTATTCTATATCCAAAATACATTTTATTGTATTTCTCTCTGTGTCTCCTAATAGCTCCAAATTCGATTGTTAAGAAGCTTGATTTCCAACAGTTGCAGAATGTTGTGGCCAAGGCAGACCACCAACACTTGTGTAATTTGAATAATCTTGAGTTTTTATTTTACCTTTGATTAAAATCAAAAGGCGCTGTCTGGAATTCAATTTCACTAAATTAACAGAAATTTGATGTTTATTTAGGAAGCAGTTATACAGTCTAAATCTCTATCTGATAAAGTGTCACATGTTCCTCAAGTTTAAAAACTCAAAATAGTTATAATACACTCGTATTTCAAAATATCCTTTTTACACCTACATTATTGCAAGTATGTCAGCAAAACTTTTCCTCATAGGAAACTCAGTGAATAAATTAGAAATTGAAACATGTGAGCTTTTTGTACTAGCAGGCAGACTAGAGAATGAAAGTCTATAAAAAACCTCAAATACTTCATAAAACAGTGGAAGGAAGGGAAAGAGGCAGAGCAGAAATATGATGAAGCCATAATGTCCGATGCACACATTTTATACAGTCTATTATTACTTTGTCTTGTTTGCTTCTTGTTTATTGACTGTTTGCATTCCCCATAACCCCATCCTTTCTGATTTCTCTTTCCAACTCACTTTTCTAGTATAACCTGGGTGTTCAGAGTATAGGCCTGAAAAGTTCATTAAGAACATGTCTCAAAAGGAGACATGCTACCTCAACTTTGCTGTTTTTCTGTGGTTTAGCATGGATTCAGCTAGCATACAGTATCAATAAGAAAAGAAAAATGAGGAGAAAAAAAATGACAGATGACACTTCACTGCAGGAGGCAATAGAGCAGACTCACACAAGCTAAGCCTGTGGATGAGACCCAATTACATCTCATAGATTCCTTTGCTCTTCTTAAACTATTAAGAAACATTGCAGCAACACCAGATGGAAAAAGGTTGCTTGCAGGTCCTTGAGCTACACCATGAAACAATACAATGTGGTTGAGCTGCTCGTGCAAATATGAAACATTGCCAGTTTGCTAAAGCCAAATGATCTGCATGATTCACAGAATTTTCTGGCAATTGCTTTGGCAGAGGTTTTACTCCTGCTAAATTCAAAAATTTGGCATACGCACAGCCACCCTTGAATGAAGTTGGCTGATACATGCATGGAATATTTCTATGCAAAGCACCAGACCAATGTGACCGTGTTGTTTTTTCCAAAAATACCTGGCTTTATTTTGTATGTCTTTAAATAGATTGGTATCTACCTGCCTAGGAAAGGTGAGAGGGCTAGTATATGGTTAACATCATGGCCCTGGCATGACAAAAATACATGCTGACATCAGTTGTACTCATAGAGACAGACAGTGCAGTATAGTAATGAAAGTAATGGGCAAAGGTCAGGTAGACCCAACTTCTACACCTCCTTTAGACGTGGAAGCCAGTTGGGTGAAGGTAATCAGTTCGGTGATCTTGGGCCAGTCAGCCTAGGCTGAGAAGTAAAACAAAAAAAATCTATTTAACCAACATGCACAGACCAACTGTAAACTGAAGTCAATAACCTTCAGTGAAGGGCTTTTGTCATCCAGTGGATTGATTTGGGCTAATGGTTATAATACTTGCAAGAATGCAATCCATAAAAATCTATTTTATTCTGAGAACTGCCCATGAGGGTTTTACATTATTAGAGATAAACAAATGTATATGAGGATCAGGAAGCCCTCCTGTATACTGAGTTAAATTAGTACACACTTTAGGAAATGTATTATATGGGCATTGGCCAGTGCAGGCAAATATCATTGGTGTTATAAGGTCATCATGTAAATAATTACATAGTTCATAAATGCACACAATAATAATCATTCATATCATTCACATCATTACAGCGTTTGACAGATGCCTATCTATATCAATTACATTTTTATCTCACCTTTCCTAAAAGGAGCTTGAGAATATAAAGTGGTTCTTTTCCTCTCTCCAATATTATGCATGTGACAGGCCTGTGAAATAACTTACATTATAAATGACTAATCCAAATTCACTTAGAGAAATACAAAGCCAAATATAAAATTGAACACTATCATCCTAGCTGGATACATATTAAGCAATATGAGGGGTCCTTGGTGCTCTTTGAGCTTGGTTGTTTTCTTGCAGATGCTTCATTACCCAAATTAAGTAACATCATGAGTGCTAGTGTGTTTTTGACTAGCACTGATGTTACCTAGTTAGGGTAATGAAACATCTGCAAGAAAACAACTAACCTCAGAGAGCACCAAGGACCCCTCATTTCAAACCTGAGCTACAAATATTCTCCTTTATTGATTAAGCAATATATCATTTGTTTGGATTTAGCTAGTATGTTGCATTAACCAGCCATTGTGCTTTGTTATCTATGGTTTATAGTTTAAGAATCCTGCAAGAATGCTTTCTTCAACAGATTCATTAAGTAAGAGTCAGAACTAGCAAAGATTTCTTGTCCTCTAGATAGTCTTCTGAAAAACTATCAGATAGAAAATCTAGCTAGTATGGCTCAGAACTACAGTGTTGTCTTCAGTTTCTCAACATACATCTATTAACAGTATAGGCGCTTTGGTGTGAAGAAAAACTGTCAACCCTTGGTGCTCTTTTGCATACTTATGGTTTTAAAGTAAACCTATTTGGGGGAAGGAGAGGATCAATCATCATCAACGTGTGTTATGCAACTCAGTCATACCTATCCTACAACTCGGAATCGGACCTTCAGGCATGGATCCTTGGCCACGCCTCCTCCTCCTCCTCCCACCTCCTGCCTCAGCCCATTTGCCTCCAGCATTTCTCCTTGTTTGGCCCTCCCCTGCCATTTTCCGAGGCGGGAGGTGGGAGAAGAAGGAGGCGTGGCCAAGGGTCCATGCCTGAAAGTCCTAGACCCCCTACAACTGCAGCCATTGACTTGAGTGTATAGCATTCATACATTGTTGCCCTGATTATAATATATCCATCTTTGACTTAGATAGTACTTTACTTGGGAGATAACATTGCTCTGCAAGCCATCACTTCCATCAACATACAGGAAAGATAGAAGTTGGCAGTACCACAACATTGGAACTGCTATAGCTCATTATTCTGTTTTTTATTATTATTATTTTGCTAATAGACTGAACTAATTACAAGGTATTAAAGTCAAAATTCATTTCAGCACATGAAAAATATATGGATAGTGTGCGTACATATAAAATGTCCAGTAATGTTACAACCAGAAAATGCATACATAGTAAACATTTACTGTGTTTATTAATATCCAGCATGCTTTGTTTAATATCCAGCATATGCTTTGCAGTATATTGTATTCACAAATTATTCTGGTTCAAACTTTGCAGAGAAGATTACATTAAGTGCCTGATCTTGAATATTCCTATTTGAGAGTTAAGTCAGAGTTAAATTAAGCTTTAATATTATGCATGCTCTAGGAAGGAGGAAAAACATATACAGGAGTAAATATATATAGGCAAAAGATTTTTTAAGGAAGTTTAAGCTTTAGTCTATGAAAGTTTGGCAAGAGTAAATTTGTGTATCTTTAATATACAAATCACAATAAAGAGACTTATGGTATATTACCACCCAAGGCGAGATTAAAACCTAGTCTTTTTTTAGAGAACAAATCTTTATTGAAAGTTAAAAAATTAAGAGCCAAGGAAGAAAACAATAAGGTAAATACAGTAGAAATTAAATTACAGGTAAGATAATAAATATAGCTTTTCTGACAAAATGCAATCAAAAGATGGTGCCTTGCTGCTTTGAGAAACATCTCCCTCTGCTGTGAAAAAAGAGATATTGACAAGGTACTAGAAATTCTAATAAATTTCACGTGACTTATTTCTCATCATCAGAATGTGGTTATACATTCTTTCCTAGTTTGTAGAAGGCCATTTAAATCTATATAAAATGAATGAAAAAGACAGCTTTTCTTACCCGTGCTGAATTCTGATTTGTTGGAAGGAAAGGCAGCATCCACTGAACCTCAGGAAAAAAGAAAAGCTAGTCTTTGGGGTGCAAAATAAAGAGAAAATGTCATCCCAATTTCTTTGAAGTTTAAAGTGCCGTGGTTCTTGTAGATCCTTGAAATGGAACTGACAACGAAATTATTGTCTATAGATCAGTTTAAAGAAAAATATGAGGATGCTTCTTCAGACAAAACATATAACAACATCTAGGGGTATGGAAGAAGAATGGGAGGCAAAAGAAATACTGATGAAATTTCACAAAGTCTTAATGTACATATACATAATCTGAAAGATCACATTAGTTATTGATGTGCCATAAATGTGAAATATGATTTTATCTGTTGCTTTGGCCAGCAGACTTCAATCTCTAATTTACCATACTTCCGTGAAAAGCTCTTGAAATTGGATTTGTTCATTCTTTAAGATGGAATATTTCAGTAAACAAATAGTTGGGTTTCTTTGTTTTCTAATGTTGCTATTCCCATGAGATGAGAAAAAAGTAATCATTGTTTTATTTTTCATTCTATTCTGGATTTATTAAAACAAAATTGTATCTTCTATTTCATTTTGTGGCTCAAGGAAGATTTCATGGAAGGAATTGTCTATGGCTCTGATTTAGGCAGGGGAAGGTAACCTTTCTCTTAGAGTTTTTTCAAGCGATTTGAACAATGGCTTTACCTATGTCCATCATTAAAGGATAAAATGATTCCAGTTACTAATGGCAGCAGTGCTTGCCATTTTTCAAAGCCTTGCTATGCAGGTAGCTTGAAAGGGTTCCAAATTCCAGGGAAAAGAAACCTTCAGTCATAATCATGGATGCTACCTGAGCAGGAATTTGGAGCAAAAGTTCAGGGCTCCATTTTACAGGGGAAAATCAGGTAACTCAAATTCAACAGATTTATACATCATAAAAGCTCCAAGTTATTTAGAATGGCTGTTTGAAAAATGATTCCAAAGTGCTTAAGAACTCAAGCGAGCAAGGAACTCTCTGCTCTTTATTAAAGCAAGCATGACTTTTGTTCAATTTATGCACAAATCTGGATATATATATATATATATATATATATATATATATATATATATATATATAATATGATCACCAGGAAAAGTTAAAACATTAAAAGTTTTAATATAAAACAGAAGTTTTAAATAAAAACATTAAAAGTTTAAAAAAATTAGCAACCTAGCTTTTGTTGGCTCCTGCCAACTTCATCAGGGCGTACACAAATCAATGGGAGTGAACATTTATATGTAAGTTGACGCCTGCGCTCGACTCCTGGACCATGTAATAGGTCCAGGTCGGCCAATCATAGCATTCTCTGTAATTGCTGCATGATTGAGTGACTCATCTACTTGTATCACGCGTCCCTCATCAGAGTTTAAACAAGCCTCTGACTCTCCACTCATCCATATCCGTGGTTTAGGAGGATCCTTGAACTTATTCCAACTTAAGATGTCATCCCGACCACTAAGTCGTCTCCCCCTTCTCCCTTCCTTTGAACTCTCTGTGAGTTTATGGCCCTCCCCTTCTCCACCATTCTGACATCTACCCTTAACATCATGATGTTTTTTACAACGAAGCCTCAATCTGGGTAACGGGACTCCTCATGAGCCATAGGTACCATCATGCTCTGTCCAAAGATGAGTTGAAAGCTGTGGCCTAACTTAAGGAGGATGATACTATCCTTGTGCTACCGGCTGACAAGGGGAGGGCCACTGTGGTCATGGATAGAGTGCACTATGCTAGCAAGGCTTTGGAGTTACTCGGAGACACCACGGCTTATAAGGTTGTAAGTGGGGACCCCATGGTGGCCCTTAAGAATCGGGTCAACAAAGTGCTCAATGCCCTGAAATGTGGTAAGAGGATTGATGACCGTACCCTCATGGGGATATGCCCCACTGACACTGCTATGGCAAGGTTTTATGGACTGCCTAAGGTCCACAAGGAGGGTATCCCCCTTCGTCCCATCGTTTCCTTTAGGAACACCGCAATCTCTGGCTTAGCCAAGTGGCTTAGTCATCGCATTAGCCACTTGGTCGATGACAGCCTTACCACCGTCAGATCGGCCGAAGACTTTCTTGACAGGATCAGGACTCTGAGGATAGAGGATGATGAGGTGATGGTATCTTTTGATGTCATCTCCCTCTTCACCTCTATCCCACAAGACCTGGCTGTCAAGACTGTTAGGGACCTCCTCCACCATAAGGGATTGGGCCGGTATCAGGATTCCCTCCATCCCGAAGATCTTGTAGACCTTTTGAGCTTGTGCCTAAAAACCTACTTCACGTTTCAGGGCACCACATATGAGCAAATAAAAGATATCCCCATGGGATCCCCAATTTCGAGCGTTATAGCCGAGGCCGTTTTGCAGCAGCTAGAGTACGTAGCGATGACCCAGTACCGTCCCACGTTCTGGGCCTGCTACGTTGATGACACTTTTGTTGTCATTAAAAGGAGCCGGATGGCTGACTTTGTGGACACACTTAATTCAGTGTGTGTGGACATACAATTCACTGCGGAGGAAGAATGCCAGGGTAAACTGGCCTTCCTAGATGTTTTAATTCATCGTCGTTCTGATGGCACCTTGGGCACCAAAGTTTACCGCAAACCCACACACACTGATAGGATCCTGCATTATCATAGTAATCACCCAGTGGCCCACAAAGTCAGCTGCATTAGAACTCTTTTTAAGAGGATCGACTCCCACTGCAATACAGCCAGAGCCAAAGTGGAAGAGAAGAAATATCTCTTTCACATTTGTAGGCTCAATGGGTATCCAGCCAGGTTTATCAAGCGACATGGTGTACTCTATAGACCTCCTCATGTTCAACAGATGGGGGCACCAGCATCCCTGACGACACGTGTCACCCTCCCTTACGTCAGCGGTGTCTCAGAGGCTACAGCCAGAATACTGGCACCCCATAACATGAGGGTGGCACATAAACCTGGCCGCACGCTACGTTCATGTATTATGAGGCCAAAAGACCCACTCCCCACAGCAGAGAAATCAGGGGTTGTTTACAAAATCAGCTGCAAGGACTGCACCTCTAATTACGTGGGTGAAACCTCTAAGAGGGTAAAAACAAGGGTCCAGGAGCACAAGTTGGCCATAAGGAGAGGAGAACAGTACGCCCAGATCCTTACGCATATGATGGACTTTGGGCACAAGTTCGATTTTGAGGGTGTGACTGTGGTTGCTAGCAATGTTACAAAGAGTGGCAGGTTGCTTAAAGAAGCGTAGCTTTCGCAAGAGGAGTCGATTAATCGGCATATAGACTTGCGCCCTGCACACCTAACATTAAGAGCGTGGGAAGCCCGTACCCATTCACTCCATTACCGGCAGTCCAGTAAAGATAACTTCACTCTACTGCCAGAAAGGACTAATATCCAGTCAAATGATAGCCGACGGCTTGAGACCCCCCGGAGCACCGCAATAGAAATGCGATCACTATGCCAAGAAACACCTGCCGAGGCTAGGGATTTAATTCCCGACACATTAGGCATCTTCTCCGCCTCCTCAGAAATTCCCGGGATGACTAACCCGCATGTCGGTCGATCGGAGATGCACTCACCTCCGTGGAGTATAACGAGAGCTCGGATTGACAGTTTGACCACACCCCCTACAGGCATACGAGGAGAAGGCTACCGTAAACCCCCTGCTGAAGGAATAATCACACGATCTCGGAGGGCAGCATTACTAGCTGGGGTGAATGGTAGCATGTGCATTTCACCAGAATCCGCTTCGTGTTTTACATCACACCCCTCTCTGGGGAGAAGCGAGGAGAGCCGACCCACTGGAGTTTGCAAGCAAGATTGGGGATCTTGACTGGCCAACATGATTTACATTCCAACCCCTGCAATGTGTTGGCAGCTGTTCAAAAAAAGGAGAGAACAACTGTTACGGAACCTAGCGAGGCTGGGAATACTGGGAAAATGGTGCGTGTGGGAGAACCATGCAGTGAAAGCATAAGTACATTACCCAGATTGAGGCTTCGTTGTAAAAAACATCATGATGTTAAGGGTAGATGTCAGAATGGTGGAGAAGGGGAGGGCCATAAACTCACAGAGAATTCAAAGGAAGGGAGAAGGGGGAGACGACTTAGTGGTGGGGATGACATCTCAAGTTGGAATAAGTTCGAGGATCCTCCTAAACCACGGATATGGATGAGTGGAGAGTCGGAAGCTTGTTTAAACTCTGATGAGGGACGTGTGATACAAGTAGATGAGTCACTCAATCATGCAGCAATTACAGGGAATGCTATGATTGGCCGACTTGGACCTATTACACGGTCCAGGAGTCAAGCGCAGGCGTCAACTTACATATAAATGTTCACTCTCATTGATTTGTGTACGCCCTGATGAAGTTGGCAGGAGCCAACGAAAGCTAGGTTGCTAATTTTTTTAAACTTTTAATGTTTTTATTTAATTAAACCTTCTGTTTTATATTAAAACTTTTAATGTTTTAACTTTTCCTGGGGATCATATTTTATTCTCACCATGTATACACCCAGGAATCATGCTTCTATTTTTAATATCCTTTTTAATATATATTTAGGTTGCTAACAAAGAATAAAGAGAGAATGGTATAACTATTTCGAGTTCCTTTAACTCTCTTCTGCCAAACTTACTCTTCTGAGATTCGAACCTGGGCTATCTGCATGTTAGGCAGTTGTTATAACCTCTAAGCCACAGGCTCTCCTCACTTTGTCAGCTGTATCAGGAGAGAGATAGGGGGAGGAGATTTTTACCTTGAATGAACACCCTGTCAGCCCAAATATGGGAGAAAGAAATCTTCTTTCTTTTCTTTTCTTTTGCCTGTATCAGCTCAATCTAGAGCCATCCACAAGCAGCAGTCGCCAACTGCGACATCATTTTACATTTTTAGGTTGCTAACAAAGAATAAAGAGAGAATGGTATAGGGTGACAGGGTGTTCATTCAAGGTAAAAATCTCCTCCCCCTGTCTCTCTCCTGATACAGCTGACAAAGTGAGGAGAGCCTGTGGCTTAGAGGTTATAACAACTGCCTAACATGCAGATAGCCCAGGTTCGAATCTCAGAAGAGTAAGTCTGGCTGAAGAGAGTTAACAGAACTCAAAATAGCTATACCAGTTCTCTCTTTATTCTTTGTTAGCAACCTAAAAATGTAAAATGATGTCGCAGTTGGCGACTGCTGCTTGTGGATGGCTCTAGATTGAGCTGATACAGGCAAAAGAAAAAGAAAAAGAAAGAAGATTTCTTTCTCCCATATTTGGGCTGACAGGGTGTACATTCAAGGTAAATATATATATTGCTGATTTAAGCACTCTACTCCTTAAAATTAATGCAGCCCTTGAAGCCGTAACAGCTTTTTCAGGCAGCTTTAATAAATTGCAAACAGGTACCATGCTTGCATGAGGTCTGCAGCACTTTTCCAAATCATTTGTCCTGTCATTTGTTGGACACATCATTCTCACCCACAAATGTAGAGTAAATAAGGTTCACCCAGATTTTCCTTCTTGAGTCTGTTGCGATTATGTACATGAAAGGGTTAAAGTCCTCCCTCTGGGGATTGTGCATGCTAATTACTCACAAAATTATAGTATTTCCAGTGGGCTGTAAAAGGTCTGAGTTTAACTCCTTTTGCCATCTTCAGTCATAGTTCATCTGTCCCTGTGTATCCTATTTTCCTTCTAGTTTTTTTATGTTTTGCTAATCTTTAATAATAAACATCAAGCTATTTTTGCTAGCTGAACAGAGTGGTGCATCTGCTTGCTCTGATTTGCATGCAGGAATGGATTGATGGAGAATGTGCTGGATGTAAAACTAAAATTGGAAATTACCTCCAGCAGTTTTCAACATCGCTTACCATCATCAGTCACCTGAAGTACTGGCTGGGTGCATAAGCTAGTCTTACCCAAGGATAACTAGGGGTAATTAAACTAACCCAAATGTTATGGCTTTACAGTGACCCAGTGAACCACAAATTGATTCCATGGGTTGGACATAGACAAGGTTAGCCTGTGGTTGCCTCATTTGTTGATCAAGCTAACAACACAAGCCGTTATGTTTAGCAAGTCAGCTCTAGAAGAATCATGAGGGAAAAAAATATCTGCTTGGACTCAGGTTTAGGAAACATGTTTCATCATACTGTTTTCCTTTGCCCCTTGGGGCAATTGTTTTCAATTCTACATTGAGAGAACTCTTTGTTAATAAAAGGATTCATGAGAAATGATCTAGAAAGAAATACCTTCTTCTTGGGAGCTGACTGCCATTCTCTGAACTCATTTAAAATAATTCCCCAAAAGTACAGGCTTATCCTCAAATTCTTGATTCCCCTCATTCTGATTCCTTTCCACTATTGCATATGGTTTGACATATTTGATTGTAGGAATTACTCTGTTACTAAGCTCAATATACCATATTATTCTCTGTTTGTTCTAGCTTGCTGGATAAGAATTATGTGGATATTAAAGTTTAAAGTTTAGCCTTTAAGTATAACCAAATAAAATGATACCCCACTAATCAAGTCCCAGAACAAAGATAGGATATATCTCATATGCACTAGTTGATTTAAGACTTCTGTAGACTCATGGCTACTTCTAGAAAGTTAGATGGAGGCTGTAGATAGGGGAACTTTAGTCCAGATTGGGCTGGTGGGCCATTTGCAACCCTGTTTTGAGCAGAAAGCCTTGACAACTGTAGCAAATGCTCTATACCTCTAGAGAAGACCCCTGCAGTATGTTTTGCATGGCTCTGCTTTTGAAGACTATCCAGAAGCTCCGATTCATACAAACTACAGCATTCTGCTTGCTGATGTATGACAGCTGTTATAGCTAAATAACATTGATTTTGGAAGACCACATTGGCTCTGAATAGGCTTCTGTGTACAATTCCTAGAGCTTGTTTTAACTAATAAATGTTTTATGATTTGGCTTCCAGGTATCTCCTAAACAGACCAATCTGTCTGATCCACTCAGCTCCAGTAAGAATATTAAAGGGTCCCCATTCTCAGTAAATGAGTTTCATGGAGATGGGTGGCAAGAGAAGATATATCTTTATCATGGCTACATCTGTATGGCATATCCATTCAGAGATTTAGGTGAAACCCTTTCTTGTGATGCTCAAGAATGCAACTTTGACAAGTTTTTGGCAGTGAATTTATGTACAATAAGGATTTTTGTACACTACCCAGAGTCACTTCTTGTGAGATAAGTGACTATATAAATTTAATTAATAAATAAAATGTTTGTTTGAATAATGTGCCCTGAGAGAGTTGATGGTTTTTGTGAAAGACATTTGCCACAAGATCAATAACAAGCAGTCTGAAAACAGACTAGTCTATTCGCAAAACAAGCAATAGGTGGTTTCAAGCCTGTTAAACTGCATAGGTAGGAAAAAAAGATGTAATAACTTAAACCTTAATTCTATTATAAACTAGCTTGAGTTTGATATTTAGCAGTCATTGGAATTCTTTCATGAAGGCTTTACTATCTGTCTATAATAATCCTTCTGAGAAGGATTTGTGTCTGTTTTCAGACATCATCAAGAGAAGCTTGATGATTTAGGAGTTCTATGAATGAGCATATATTTGTTCCACTGATTTTATTTTTTACATTGTAAATTCCAATCCAGCTAGTTTTTGACTTACCACCAGTTGCTTAATGACATCACATTTACAATAACCATGAAAGATGTGCTTTACTGTCAGACTCCAGCTTGGAGTTGAGACAATGAGATACAATCAATTCCAGTTTTTTATATGCTTATACCTAATAAACAGAATCTTGCCAAATTAAAGCTATAATTTTCTAAGCTACTAGATATCTCTTGAGAGATTCTAGTGGTTACCCTGAACCTCTTTCCCCCTCCTCCCTTCATCTCAGGACCATGCAGCCTTTTCATCCAAGTCTCCTTCTGGGAAAGTTCTTAGTTGGCAAAATCCTCTCCCTCTTCTGCTGCAGGTGCACATTCCATCACTTCTATGGCCCATAGAGCCCCACCCACCCACTGTAAATTATTGCACTGCCCTGTCCCCTCTACCGTGAAATGACTCCATGTTGGGTGCTTGGCAACCAGTCATATCTATGACTGCCATGGCATTCTTCAATGACAAGATCATGATTTGCGAGATGCCAGTTTCCAGTAAAAAAACCTTCCATGTATATATATGTACAGTAAGGCTTTGTGAAATTTCATCAGTATTTCTTTTGCTTCCCATTCTTCTTCCATGTGCATGATGTCACACATGATGGTAAGTAATTCCATCCTTTTGTGTATTTAATAAATCCAATGAAATCTGAGATTTCTATAAAACAGCTGAACAAGTTCATACCTTCTATTGAGCATTATGATTTCTTTCACTTGCTCAAATGTGGATTTTCCAGAGATGTTTATTTTGACTACCTTCATATGCTATATTTGGGAGAAATAGAATCAAGTATACATGGATCCCTGGAGAAACCCCTTGCCAAATGTCAACTTTTTCTTATAAATTGCAAAGGTTTCATAGATGTTAAATAATTCAGTGTTTTCCCCTTAAAAAACTGTCAGGACTTCTTATCAGTCCCTCACTTAAATTTCTGCACTCAGGTTGTTTATTTTAAAAATCAGTCTCCTCTTAAAAAAATGAGAAACAAATTTGAGCCTCATAAATGCTAAGGCTTTCTATATCTCTTTTGCCTTGGTTCTTTATTGGTATAAAGATTTTATCCACCTTTAAAAATTAAATACCTCATTACTTAAATAAAGTCATCATTTATTTATAATACATGGTGATGATTGAATCATAATAATTCCAGACTGTTGGAATACATGGTCAAAATTTAATATTTCCTTGGTTGCTATTACCTCATGTGACAAAGGCGGGAGGTATCATCTTGTTTATTCATGTTGTGTGGGCGTTTTTCTATCTCAATGGCTTCTCTGATTATTCTGTTATTAAACTGTTCAGTTTTGGCGATAGTTCTGGTATTTTTAAAGTCAATTAAAAATACCAGAACTATCACCAAAACTGAACCACACAGCATGAACAAACAAGATGATACCTCCCGCCTACCAGCCATTTGGAAACCCGCCCTTATTGACAAACGACTCCCTAACACAAAGAATGACACCAGACCCACACTCACAAAAACCACACAGGATGTCACTACCACACATCCACGCAAAAAGCAAACCCAAATTCACACCGATGATGAGGCACGACCACAAACCAGAAGCCAGACCACAGCTGCATCATTAGCCACTTTAAACCCCTCCAATCCATACATGAAGCATACTGACACCCACCATGAAGATGAGGCACGACCATGAACGCGAAGCCAAACAATAGCAAGGCAACCCACCATCTTAAATCCCCCGGCAACTCAGACTAACCTGAGCACAACAAAGCCCCCACCCAAACAGAACACTCCCCCATCCAATTAGAGCATAGCCAACCCCCCATCCAATCAGAGCACAGCCAAGCCCCTAACCAATCAGAACACACCTCCACCCAATCAGAACGCAGCCAAGCTCCCACCCAATCAGTTCATACCCCCACTGACAGTTAAAAGGAAGAAACAGCTAAGACCACACATTGCTCCTTGAAGCACGAAGCTGAAAACACCAGCCTGAAGATGATGAATGGGAATTCGTCAAAACGTCGCCACTTTCATATCTGCTTGAGTTGTTGTGATCTCATCTGGCAATAGCATTAGAAATCATCAAACACAAAATGGAAAAAAAATCATGGGGTCATAGTGTTGGAGGGGACCATTTATGCCATGAAGTTTAATTCCATTCAGTTTTAAAGCATGTATGACAGATTGCTGTCCACTTCTCAAACAAATCCTGTGAAAGCAAGCCAACCAGTACCCTGAATCAGTGGCTCCAGTATTGAAATGGAGTATTGTGCTAACATTCAAATGGAACTTAAATACCCATATTCCAAATTCTGCCTTCTAGGATAGTAGAGAAAGGAGCCGCAGTGGTACAGTGTAAGCCCCTTAGAGAGGGCTGTAGAGCACTGTGAAGCAGTATATAAGTCTAAGTGCTATTGCTATTGCTATTTTGGCTGCTTTCTGTTATGTAAAATTTTTTCAGGTACTTATCAGAATATCTTTTATATCCTGTCATGGTTCCGATAGATGAAACCAGTAAAAGAAGTTCAAGGCAACAATTCTTCCTTAAATAACATTTTATTAGGAAACAAAGTATTGGCACTCACATAGTTGAACCAAAACTGTGATTCCCTCCCCCCAGATACAAAGTAACAGGTTGCAATACCCCCAACACTGTCATAAATCACATTTCCCCAATTAATGCAAGACACGGGCTTTTCTCACCAGCTTCATAGCCGGCCAAAACCTTATCAGACCATGTCCTTGAGTTCCACACTTCTACATTGTTATGGCTAGCTAAACCCTCAAGCATTTACCTCATCCCCCCTTTTACATCTGAACTCTAAAAGAATAGAAGAGCATGTTAGAAGCAAAAGTAAAAATGGTTGCTGATTCTCAGTTGTCAGAGCGATGACATCCATTGTCACAGCGTTGACATCCTTTCTCAATCCTCTTTTTCAGGAATAAACATTAAAATTCTTCAACCTCCCCCTCATAGTATCTATTTTCTACTGCTCTAATATTGTTGATACTCTTCTCTAAATTCATTCCAGTTTATCTGAATCCTTCATAAAGCATGGGATCCAAAACTGGACACAATACTCCAGTTAGAGTTTGACTAAGAATAATAAAGTGGAATTATGGTTTCTGTAGAAACTGTGCTTCTGTTGATGTCGCCTAAAATTACGTTTGTCTTTTTTATAAACACATCATACCACTGACTTGTTTAGTTTGCAATTAACTGCCATTTCAAGAAGTCAAATATCCCCCTCTATACCCATGCATCTGATTTCCAACTCTTTAATGCATAATTTTTCTCTAGATTTTCAAGTTAATCTTCAACTTTATTTCTGTTTTCAAGACTATTGAAGAATCATGGTGATGCAGTGGTTAGAATGCAGCATTGCAAGCTAATTCTGCTGACTGCCAGTCGTTTGCTTGTCATTGGCTCAGGGTTGATTCAGCCTTGCATCCTTCCAAGGTCAGTAAAATGAGGACCCAGATTGTTGGGTCTGACTTTGTAAACCCCTTAGAAAGGGCTGTAAAGCACTATGAAGCAATATATAAGTCTAAGTACTATTCTATTGGTATCCAATCCATGTTGTATCATTTGCATATCTGATCAGCATTTTCTCTGCCCTTTTCATCTAAGTCTTCAATAAAAATGGAAGGATAAAGGGCTGCGTCCAATGAATGAGGAGCTACAAATGGCTGCTCTTCAAGTGAATGTCATTGAAATCAAAATATACCTATGACATTCCTACAATCTACTAAGAGAGAAAAAAATTAATAAATGAGAAAAGATTAGCTTGGCAATGTATGTATTTCAAAACTCTGTCCTGACTTTGGCAATTGTTTTTGAGGTATTTATAGATCAAAATCTTTATGTTCTCTCTAGAATCTCCTGAGGTATCATTGTCAAAATAACTTCTCTTTAATTCTCTGATTTTTTTCTCCTCCTTTTATGAAGATAAAAACTACATATGTCCTCCTCCAGTCATCTACTCATCCACTTTTCTCTAGGAGTTCTCAGTGATGATAAATAGGATTAGATCCCATAATTAGCCAGTTCTTTCTGTACTGATCTTGAAGTTATAAAGCCATTCAAAGTGAATAGGTATTTCCTGAGCATTCCTGTACTTTTCTTTTATTCATCAAAGCTCCTGAGAAAAGTTTTCCTTTATGGTTTGCTTATTTTTGTTTTTCTCTTTCTCATAATTAAAATATTTTTAATTGACCAAACTTTTCTTTGATGAAATCTCTAGTTAATTAACTATTTAAATTTTGAGGAAATATAATTCATTAAAAAATGAAAAAAGGGGATGCGTTATTTAATATAGGCCTATGCTGTTGCCCAAATATTTAATGATAAAGATCCTAATACCCTGAAGGGTTTATGAAGCTGACTACAGTGACTTCTCAGCTAAATGTTCCTCTGGAAAGTTTCTACAACACTATGATTTCATTATGCTCTTGGTTTAGGACTTAAGTAATGTTAAAGGCAATCCTATCCCTGATGCTGAGTTTGGAATTCCTAAAGTTTCTGATCTTTCTTGGTTTCAACCATCATATCCTGCAGAAGACATTTCATGCAGCTTATGAGTTAATGATTTTTATGGCAAATATGGGCTTACCACAACTGATCATAGCATTGAATGATAATCATTAAAAGTAGCCTTTAGTCTGGAGCAGATACAATATGATCTGAAGATGCTGATTATATGCCATCAAGTCTTTCTCCAACTTGATCTTTCAAGTCTTCCAGTGATGAACTGATTGCTAATTGAGTCCAGCTATCTTGCTGCTGGTTGTCTTCTTCTTCTCTTTCCTTTTTCTAGCATTACAACTTTCTCCAGAGAATCAAGACTTCACATAATATGTCTGAAGTATGATAATGAGATAATGAATTAATGAGAGCCAGTTTGGTGTGGTGATTAAGGTGCTGGCCTAGCAAGTAAAAGACTGTGAGTTCTAGTGCTACCTTAGGCATGAAAAACTGGCTGGGTGACCCTGAGGCAGCCACTTTCTCTCAGCCCAACCCACTTTATATGGTTCTTGTTGTGGGAAAAATGGGAGGAGGAAAGAGTATTATGTAAATTCACACCTTATTTATAAAAATAAATGGGATTAAAAAAAATCTAATAAATAAATAAATAAATTTGAGCCCGGTTATTTATATCTCAAGCGAGCACTCTGGGTTGATTTATTTGACGATTGATTTGTTTGTTTTCTTGATTATCCAAGATATTCTCAGGAGAGAAATATTGAGCCAAATTTCAAAGGCATCAATAATCTTTCTATCATGCTGCTTAAAATCCAAAGATCTGAAGATAGAATATATTTGTTTATTTATTTGGCTTATACATGACCACCCAACTCACCACAACCCAGGACAGCATTAACACCTGACTGTTGCCATGGTCCTAGCACTACCTTGTGAAACTGCAGATCAGAGAAGTCTTGGACCTCCACAATCAGTAGACCAGCCTATTTCAGGAATTACTGGATCTGGAGAGACTCTATGAAGCACATGAAGATATTCCCCAACAACTAAGGAGTAGTTTGTTCATTCATTCAATCAAGCAATCAATGTATATAGTCACCTACTCACCATGAAAAAACATCAGCAAAAGAACAAAAACAGCAATTAAAACATTGCATCCAAGGCAATTCATGTACCCACAGTGAATATACTTCACCCAGCTCACTTAATCTCCTGGCCTAATGCCTTTAAATAGATTTATTTCAACTGTATGTTAGCCCCAGCTGATTTCACTAATGGCATCTATCATAGATATGTAAATTAGAGGGTTTTTATTATGTACATTTTCTATTTTGTTTTTGTGGTGCATGCCACCCAAAGTCCTCTGGGATTAGTGTGGGTTAAAAATACTGTTCATATATAAATAAACAAAATAATTTAAAAGTACATTTCTGCCTTTATTTTATGTTATCGTTTACACCATTTATACAAAGGAATTTCTTCTATTGGACTTTAGTGGTATCTGATACAGGTTCTTCTTAGCACTGACCTATTATTGCTAACAAAGCAAGTCATCTTACTCTCAAGACAAGCCCAGAAGTCTTGAAACATCTGTAGACTATATAAGAATAGCCCTGAAATCCAACCATAAGTCCACCTCATACTTCATCGTGTTTCCCATATGCTGCTAGGAGGTTCATATGCCAGGGAGGATGCAATAGACCTTTTGTTCATTCTCAGTTTTATGTGAAGAATATTAAATATAGAATTAAGAGTGTAAGTCAAGTATTTCCATATCAGGCCAATGTCTAGCATCTTATTTCTTACAATGGGCAACTGCTTCCTCTTCTTAGAAGGCATACAAGCAGGACAATACATTTCTTCTTATGTCATTTCCCAGGACATAATATTTAGAGGTTTGCTGAGGCTGACCAGAGGTGATATATATTGATCCTGAGCAGCAGCCTTAGGCAATCATATAAAATATTCTCCTAGTCCAGTGTTGGTCACTATTATAGCTAGGATGATGGAATTCAAAGAAAAGAAAGGGTATTCTGGAGACTGAGTTATATGTGTTAATTCATCTGGATACAATACAGATCCCATCTTGTATTCAAGCCTTTGCCTTTGCTGATGTGGAGATTTTCCCCGTCCAGTTCACTGAAGATTCCAAAAGAGCATGAGGAATAATTCAAATAATATTACAGAAACTATTTCCAATGACATCAGCAGGCATTTCACAATACAAAGCACTAAAAGAAACTACTTCTGAAAGCTAGTCTGAATGTAGTCTTATCTGTCCCTTTCCCTTTCTACATAGTGCACTTGCTCTCCTCTTTAGAGAGTGATAGCTTGTTTTTGATCATTCTCTTTTTTATATCCATCAAATATGCTATCACTGAGTTAGCAGAAAAGTATAACTTCATAATATTTGTTGCATAAACATATGTAATATTTAGAGGAGTAATTCTCAACCACTTTTCCCTCATCCCCAAGAAAAGACTACAATTTGCTAGACAATACATTTGTTGTTGTTGTTGACAAATCAAGGCACACGTATTGCTCACATTTAGCACCATTTTATAAAAATTGCAGCCTCGAGGCTAAATCACTAAGAATCGAGTCTTTAAGTCATAGAAACTTTTCTTAACCAGATGTCCTGCAGATATACTAGAACTACAACTGGCCAGAAGTTCTGAGAATTATATTGTAATAGAAGTACTCCTTACTTAATGACTACAACTGGGACTGGCAATCCCATTGCTAAGCAGTGTGATTGTTAAGTGAAACTTCATGTGATTGTGCCTGACTTACAATGTCAGTTTCACTGCAGTAGTTAATCAAATCCCCTGCTATCATTAAGTTGCATCATCACATAACCGTGGCTTGCAACTTACTGACAGCTTTCTATGAAGGTTATTTGCTTTCCAAGGACTGGACAGACCAGAGGGTAGAAGACAACTGTACAAAATACTTTAGGTTCACACTACCCTCCTAGGCTTTACAAGTTGATATAGCCACATAATTAAATCTTTGAAGGTTAGTCCTTACTTTGCTTCCCTCCAGAACTTCTTGCAGTTGTTAGAATCCAGTACTGTCTCAGTGTGTTTGCCCCTTTTCTGATTGATGCTGAGTGTCAGGCCAAGCAAAAAGCCAGGCTTCAGACTGGAATCACACCACAATAGGCTGTTTACCCTAGCTCATGATCCTGACAGTTAACTGAGAACCCTTTTGACTGTGTGGAAGAGTTATACAGTTCCAGACATTGCTTCTTTGTCTTCTTGCAGTCTTCTTATCCTTTTCTCCTACACATACTTTTGTAGGCTTGAGTGGGGTTAGGCTGCCTAGGGATGTTGGCATGTTCCTAAAAACCAGTGTTTGGTTGAATTAGCCAAACACCTGGAGCTCCAGCCTAGATGCTTGTGAGTATATTGTGCATGGGGGAATGGAGGGAGTGAGGGGGAAGGATGGATCCATCTCTTCTCAAATCTCTGGGGTTGTAAACGTTTACAGCCCTTTGGGAGAGATGATGAGCTAAGCCTATTCTTGGGGAAGTACAGGTGGGAAGCATTTATGTCTGGCTGTAGTTGCTTTCCCCAGATGCAGACAGCAACTCCAGCTTAATTCTCTCACAAAAAGCACAACATTCAAACTCAACATCCCCATTGGCTTTGCTTCTTGGAAGTTGGCTGTGTATATTGGCTGCAGTTGATGTCATTAGAGTGGACTAATCTGCAGAGGCAAACAGAACAGGTAAAAGGTGGCAATCAGAATTCTTAACAGCACACATTAGGAAGTTGCAATAATTTCCATTGGATAAGCAATAATCCTTTGATAAGGAATAAACCAGACAGGGTAGAAGCTGAAAGCAAGTGAATTTGTCTTAATTGCATTGGGAGAAAGCTGCAAAATTCATTCTAGCTCAAGAAGATTATCCTGTATAAAAGGAAGGAGGTAGTAAATTTCACCTGGATGTTTTCTGTATAAGATAGCACAGGGAAAAAAGCTACTTTGTAAAGCTGCCTTCTGCTCTCTCTCTCTCTCTCTCTCTCTCTCTCTCTCTCTCTCTCTCTCTCTCTCTCTCTCTCTCTCTCTCTCTCTCTCTCCCTCCCTCCCTCCCTCCCCCCCCCTCTCTCTCTCTCTGCAATGATTGAGTTTGCAGGTGGGCAATGCATATGCATGAGACCATAATTAGGAATGGTTAAAATCTAGGAGGGTCTCCACCTCCCATAGCAATTTTCAAATTACAAATAGTTTAACTACCTTTTTTTTGAATGAAGGAGTTTTTATTTACAATATGAGAAGCACAGATATACAAGTTGTGCAAAGAAGAAAAAAACGGGCATTGCCCTCCAACATAAGGCTGATGCAGGAATATATTTAGATAAAGCTAGTTTAGCACTGAGCAAACTTTGGGGCCAATGAAGCAAAAGTTTCATGTAAATGGGTTGGAGTAGAATCTTTTGAGCAGATTCCCTTGGATTTGAGAAAATACAAGATTTCATTTAAAAAAAACTAGACTAAGGTCATTTTAGGGCCTTCTACTTCTCTCCTGTTTCCATGAGGAACTCCAGTTTGGAGTAAAAATGGTCAGAGGGAGCTCCAAGGTACATAAAAAGAGAGGCATGGGGACAAACATGCAACTTTTGCATTACCAGTTGCCCATCTCTCTATTAGTTTTCTCTCAGCCTCCTAGTAATAGCGGGAAAGGCAGACTGACCTCTAGTGTGCTGAATCGGAAGATGTTGTTTTGCATCTTTTAAAGCATTCTCATTCTATTTAATGGAAAAGAATTCAATGGAAAAATGCTACTTGGGTTTTCATGGGTTGTGGTGGCTCCAGGTTGGTCAAACGATGTTATAAGCATCCTGTTTTTATGTACAAGCGCTATTTAGAAATCTGCAGCCCTGCTAAAATCCCAAAGAAAGATATCCCAAAGGATATCTTGAGAGTTTTTTTCAGACTCTCAAGGTTATAGAATAACGAAGGTTATTCTATAAAAAAAAAAAGGAAGGTTACAGAATAACGAAGAAAACAACAGCAACTGTATTTTCCTCCACCTTTCTAGAAGAAAACAACACAAAAAGAGATTCTAAAGGGAATTCAATAATAAGATAAGAGTAAAAGACAGATTTTAGACATATGAACAATGGAGGATATAGTCTAATAAAGAGTGAGACACATATACAGCCGAAGTGAGCATAAAATGGAGAATATATTTGTCCTGTCCAAACTGAATGTAAATGCACCAATTTCAGACTTCCTGAATATAAATTGAACCAAAAATGTAAATGCCTGCTGACACCAGCACTTCTTAGAATTTTGCAGCATGGCTTGTAACTAAAAAAAAAAAAGTTAAAATGAATATATTAAGAAAATGCGTACAAAAGGCATTTTGAAACAGCAACATTGCTTATGAGAAATATGTGTGTGTGTGTACTTGCAAACCCAATCTCTAATTCACAGTAAATGGGTGGTCCTGATTGTGGGAGACATATGTTACAAAATGTACAGCTATGTATCAATCTCTCATCTGTGTGTTGATGCAGGAAGATTTTTTTTATTTCACTAGACTACAAATCTTAGCAGCCTGAACTAAAGATCAAATCATATGACATTAAAAAAAATCTTGGGCTGTTTCAACTAGAGAAGAGTTAATTATGAAATTATAGACATCTTCAGTTTTTTAAAGGCTAATGATGTGTTGTATAGAAGTAGAAAAGGTCCATCAGTTTGAAAAATGTAGCAAATTTTATATGATATGTTGAGGGGCATACTTTAAAAGAGGCCAGGGGCCATTTTGAGGAATTGATAGATTTAAGTGTTGTAAGATAATTATTTTGCCCCTTAATTGTTCCTATAATGTTTTTAAAAACATCTAACATTGTTAACAACAGTTAAAAATGGCTTTGAGGGCCATAGAAGAGATGCTGGCAAACATCTCTTGGAGCCACAGTGTTACACCATTTTCATTTTCTGACATATGTCATTTGACCACTTTGTGTTTAGTTGCTCCAGATCACAAAAGTTGGATGAATATATTCAAATTTTGACTGATGACTAGGAAGAATTTTATGAAGTTACAGATGGGAACTGAAGAACTATTCAGCATGAATATATTACAGAAGACTTCTGTATTGTCAGGGATCAAGTAGATGGGCTTTGAGATAACTATCAATCCTACGATGAATATGTAATTAAGCATTTTTATTTTGCTTTTAAAGTAGTATCATGGATTAATCAATTTCAATATGCACAATGTTAACTCTGAGGAAACTGTTTTGTAATAGCACATTCCTCTACAGGACTGTGCTATTTTGAAGGACATAATCTGGATGACTATCCCAAATTTGGGTAAATGTTTTGTCATTTGCCAACTTTCCAATTCTCAGTGATTCCATACAAAGCATCACAGCTTGACTTCATTCAGAATGGGAAAAAGATGCCTATAGAAATGGATAACTATAACTATATGGAAGTTACAATACTAAACAGACAACCCAATAGAATTTCTCCCGAGTCTCTGTTATTTATATGTTTGCTTATTTCAGGAACTTATATATTACTTTCCATATCAATTAGTTTTCACGTTTAAAAAGAGCAACAAAAAAAACAACCCTCCTATTTACATGCATCCCAAAAGGGTGGGGGCAGATTGCAGTATGGTATGTCACTTTTGACATATGACTTTTGGCTGAGTAGAAATGGGAGAGGACATGGCTGAGAGAAACTGCTCCAATCATAGTAACTGCAGCTTGAGTCTGTTAGCTGGCTCATTTAGCAAAGCATTTTTTGTGGACTGCTAGCTACTGTGAATGAATTTATTTAGTAAATATGCCTGGTAATTAATATGGAATATTATTCTCGACAGAGCCACACTAAGGCAGATGATTTGCATTAGAGATGTGGACTAGTTATGTAAATGGATGTGTTATTTGTTTATAAAAACAGATTGTCTAAAGACCTAGAACTCCACCATATGCAAAAAGAAAAAAGAAAAACACAGCGCTTCATATCTTCTGCGTGCTCTGCATTTCTTCCTCTAATTAAGCTAAAAAGAGAAAGAGCCATATTGTCTCTCCAATTTGCATCTTGCTGATTTGGAAAATTTGAAATCACAGTCTTTCCTGGGTTAGATACAGTTCTCCAATCTCATTATCATTTTTGTTTTATCTTTAAAAATATATATTGCTTTAACTGTAATATGCTTTCTAATGTGTTTTTTTAAAAATAAGAGTCTTAATTCAATTCCAAACTAAAAACAGAGTCCTTATACTATTTAAATACAGATTTAATTTTATATATACATGTATATATATGTAAGTCTTTGGTTATCCGGGTTTTCTCCCACGAAAAATTGGAAATGTCTTGGCAATGTTTCGACGAAGTCCCATTCGTCATCTTCAGGCTGGTGTTTTCAGCTTCGTGCTTCTAGGAGAAATGTGTGATCGTAGCTGTTTCTTCATTTTAACTGCCAGTGGGGGTATGAACTGATTGGGTGGGAGCTGGGCTGTGTTCTGATTGGGTGGAGGTGTGTTCCACCATCCATGAAATTATATATATATATATATATATATATATATATATATATATATATATATATATAATTTTATATTTTATACATTTACTCTATACATTTTTTTAAAAAAAAACCTCTACAGTGGATACCTGGCCATAATAAAATGTGGATAAACTTAGGAATTCTTCTCTTTTTTACACTCAAATAAACACATTTTCATATGTATAAACATACACACATGTTTAGCTCTGCTCTAGTAGTATTTTTATTCTCCTAATTTGGATTTCCAGAATTTGTTGTTGTTACATTGACCTTTTCTCTTTTTTTTCACTCCCATTACATTTGTGCACATGTCTGGATCTTTATCACTGCCCACAAGCATAGTGTTTTTCAGCTTCAGCAACTTTAAGATATATATGGACTTCAACTCCCAGAATTCCACAGCCAACATGCAAGCTTGGAAATTCTAGGAGTTGAGGTCCACACATCTTAAAGTTGCCAAGTTGAGAAATACTGCAGTAGCATATAGTATGATGTCATCTCATTCTGGATCAGACTGCTGCTCTTTCTAGCTCAGCAGCTACTCAGCAGCAAGACTCAAGAAGCATGCTGGAGTGGGTATTATAGGAGTAGGAGTAGAGGAGAAAGATAGATAACTCAACTTTTGGGTAGTTTCTGCGTTGTATACCATTTTCAATGTTGTTGGAAATGACCAGGTGACAATACAAAAAACATGTTGCTCAATTCCTTTTCTTCTTGCAAAAAAAAAAATGGCAAGGAAAAAAAATCTTGTTTTCCCAGAAGACAAAGGAATCTTCCAAAGACTGAAGTTGCAGTTGATGGATTGATCCAATTTATGTAGTCATATATCTATCCAAGAAATTCTAGGAGCAAACAAATAAAAACAGCAAATTAACTAAAACAAAATCCAGCTAAAACAGCAATTTGGGCCAGCATTATTCTTGCCAGTTTCCCCATAATTATATCTAGTTTCTTCAACTTTACTTCTGTTAGAAGTAAGGTCTTCATCCTGGTTCATCCAAGCCGGGAATAAATAAGCAAACATGGTGACTGCTTTGGGAAGAAGCTTACAGTTTATTGCAGAAAGATGGTCTTCAGGAAAGTGCAGAGGAGAGAAGAAGAGAGCAAATGGGGAGATTGAGCACATGGGCAGTAGGTTTTATACCCCCCCCTAGCCTTTTGTTTGGAATAGTTTCCTGTTCCTGTGGAATGAACCTTGAGACTGTTTCTGAGTGTTTGTCTAGGCTGGCTCCAACTTTCTGATGGTTTTACATTTGCATTTGTATGGGCCTGGCTCTTGCTTGGGGCAGAGAGATAGATTTGGGGCCAAGTTTGGTTTTAAAAAGTCCTTTTGAAGAAAAATATATTTTTCTGCCCTTTTTAATATTTCCTTCTGGGCTAACTTTCATCAATCCCCCACTTTGTGCCTTAAGTGTGTATTTATGACACACTTATTGGCACAACATTAAAATTAATCTGGTCAGGGAGACTTGGTAGGCAAGCTTTTAAACTGTTAAGCAAAATAATAATAATAAGACATTAATGGAGGCAGCAGAAAAAGATCCCTTTAGTGGCTCCCAAAAGGGGAGCTTGCACCCATAAAGTTCTAAAAGTCAGGGCAAAATTTTGTTAGATAGAAATTTATAGTGTCCAATATTCTGTGCCAATCATTTTCAAATGTTGGATATCACCTTTAGCTTCCAGTCAGGTTTGCATACCCCCCAAAATTCTTCACAGCCATGGTTCTCCTTAGTACATGACCACTGGCTGCCCAGTTTCAAGGGTTGTTTCCTGCCTTAGCTCTTAATTCAGTGCATCCAGGTTTGTAATGCCCAACTGCCAGGCTATTAAATTTTTCTTTAAATTGCCCATAATGAGCTCTAGGAATCCCAATCTGAGCCCAACAGTGCAAAATATTCAGGGCATAAGTTTGGGATTTTTCCTATTGCTTCCTTAGTCAGGGCATATGAATTGCAAATCACCTGAGGGGGCCTAGTTCCCTCCCCCTTGTTATCTGTTGGAAGTTGATCCCTCAAAGCTTTGGTGCAACAGAGCAAAAATCAGCCTGGGGAACTTCACTAAAGGTAGGTGGAGGGGATAGACTCAAGTGTGATTCTGAATGGTGTCTGTGTGTGTGTGCATGTATATGCAGCTACTTTTACAAAATAGTCAATACAAACATTCTGGATAAATTTTCCCTCCCACTAGATAGAAGTCCAAGGTGTTCAGTACTTGTTCTGCCACCTATTCCTAAATGCCATCTCTCCATTAATACATTCAACTGGCTTGTTACAATACAAATGAGGCAAGAAAGAAAAGTTTACAATGAGTTTCCACCCTCCCCCCACAGTCTAATTCTCTCTTCTGAGGCTTCACATGGCATCAGTGGCTCCAGGAATCCTTCCTTCTGCAGCTCTCACAGGCATCTGGGTAAATGGTAGGACTTGGGAAGATTTTCAACTTAGATTGCATGGTGGCTTTTTAGTGGATGGCTGGATTCAAAACTCAATTCCATGGCTCGAATGGATGGAGGCAGCATCTGGGTCTGTGTGTTCTGCTTCCAAAGGCTTGGGAGAAGGTTTCAGGGCTGAAAGATACAAGAACAAGGTCTCCCCCGCCCTTTCTGGGTGGACTCTACCAGGAGAGGCAGACAAAAGGTATGGAGAACAAAGGTCAAGAAAAGAATTGGAAGGGGGGTAGCTTGCAGGCAGTTTGAAAATGCTGAAAACTCCAAATAATTTTAAAAGCCTAATATTTTGAGATGTGCAACTTGCCAAGGGTAGGAGAACATTTATTCTAAAATAGACCACATCGTTTTAGAGATTGAGAAATGCTTATATATTTGGGATAAGAAAAGTTTCATAGTAGCATCACCAATAAGTGATAGGATACGAAAAGTAACTTAAGGAAATTATTTCCCCACACAAGCAGACTTGAGTTTCAAAAGGCTCTTGTAGATAGACACACATTTTTCAGGAAAAAGATAGATAAAACACATACAGTGAATGCAAGTGAAACTTTTCCAACAGATAAACTTAAAACAATCCCTCCTGGTAACTTAAGGCTGTTCTTGAGCGTACACAGAGAGAAAGAGGAAAACAAACAAACAAACAAACACAACTTTTTTCTTCACTCTGTTTGTTGGCCAGACAAACAGAGTGAGGTATTTCCTTTTTGTGGCTTATTTTAAGCAGAATTTCTAGCAGAATTTAAAATTCTTTTTCCTTTGGATTTGAAACAGTTAACAGTCACATTTACCTCTCACGCACAGACTTTGACAAACATATATACACAAAGACAAGAGAACAGAAGTCTTAGTTTTACACATCCTAGTCATTCCCACCATAAATTTCAGATAACTCAAGTTAGGGAAGGCACACATTTTAAACATACCACATGGTTGCATAGAGAAGAGAGAGAGAGATAGAGATAGAGAGAGAGAGAATCACTATTTCTTATTTTCCCTTTTAAGTACCTTTATTTAGACAAATTGGTTTCCCAGCAAGGCCCTAAGCAAAGTCTATTTTTCTTTCATACACTACACAGTCGAAGTCTCCTTGTGAGACTTCTTTCCAAACAGTCGAAGTCTCCTTGTGAGACTTCTTTCCAAACCTAAAGGGCACTACACAGTCGAAGTCTCCTTGCAAGACTTCTTTCCTAACTTTGCATTGCTTACAGGGCCTTACCAGCTAGTTGCCCAAATCCAATTCTTTCATTCACTCATTCCATTTCATTTTCACACAGTCTCTCCCTTTTCCCTAACAAAAGGTTCTGTGCTCTGGCCAACCCCCATGCTGTCCAGGTTCTGCCAATTAAACAGATCCTTTCTGCGGCTAGGAAAGACCAGAAGGAGCAAAATCCAATTGTGATTGGGAAAAAAAGATCTTCTCACTCACACAAACAGAAATACACACATTTTCTTTGTTCCCCTGGGCTTTAAACTTAAAATTTAGAGGTACTCACCTTCACCTTCTTTCCAAAGCAGCCCTTGAGCTCAAACACTCAAAACTCCCTTTACTACCCTAGCTCCACATGGGCAAGGCCTGGGAGACCCATCCACAGACACAAGGGGGTCTGCTGCCGGCAAGATGGGGCTTACCAGTCTCAGTCCATTGGAGAGGTTAGCTTGGAGTCCCATCTCGGGGTGCCAAATTGTTAGAAGTAAGGTCTTCATCCTGGTTCATCCAAGCCGGGAATAAATAAGCAAACATAGTTACTGCTTTGGGAAGAAGCTTACAGTTTATTGCAGAAAGATGGTCTTCAGGAAAGTGCAGAGGAGAGAAGAAGAGAGCAAATGGGGAGATTGAGCACATGGGCAGTAGGTTTTATACCCCCCCTAGCCTTTTGTTTGGAATAGTTTCCTGTTCCTGTGGCATGAACCTTGAGACTGTTTCTGAGTGTTTGTCTAGGCTGGCTCCAATTTTCTGATGGTTTTACATTTGCATTTGTATGGGCCTGGCTCTTGCTTGGGGCAAAGAGATAGATTTGGGGCCAAGTTTGGTTTTAAAAAGTCCTTTTGAAGAAAAATATATTTTTCTGCCCTTTTTAATATTTCCTTCTGGGCTAACTTTCATCACTTCTTCTGACTCTATCTCCAGATCCCCAGAAAATAATGTGCTCTGATCACTATAGGCATAGAGATCCCTTTATCACCTGCTACTTGATGAGATAAATAATTTTGCCACAGCATCTTGTAAGAAAAGTTTTTTTTTAATCCACATTTGCTCAATCTTTGAATTCCAGTTTTATAAAATAGATTGTATCGATGTATTTCAAGAAGAGAACTCTTATTTTATGGAAGACATCTATGATAATCTTTAGAGTTAATAATAAAAGGACTTGGAGATCTCCTCTTTCTAATGCAACAGAGCCCCAGAGACCCCCCAAAAATTCCACCAATCATTATTTCTAATTTACTATGGGGTTTATCCATTTATTTCAGAAACAAAAATTTAAGGTCACTTTCTAAAAGAAAAGTCTCAAAACGTTATCTTCATAATCTTCCTGTTTTAGTGAAAGCTGTTCTATTTTATGAAATACAGTAATTAATAGAGTATTAACACTTCAATCACCTTCTCTTTTTTCATTAATTTAATTTAATTTTAATCAATTGGCTGTGTTTGAACTCCTAGTCTTTATCCCTCTAGGTGGTTTACAAAGAAAATCAAATGTGCAAAACAGACCACTGAAACATTGAACACTTTAAAACAACACAAACAAATAAAAAGCAAACCAACAAAAATAGCAGAAAAAGTAATATACTTACTAAAAATCTAGCCACAGATTTTTTTAGGGTTTTATTATTTTTAAGTCCACCAACTTTAGTCTCTGTATTTGAGAGTTGGTTCCAAAGCTCAGATATATCCATAATAAAGGTTTGATTTCCAGTTGCTGCCTAATTGCTGAGTGACAAATATAGTTAGACCTTAGCGAGTGGTACATTTCAATAAAAGAACATGCTCTCTGAGATTATATCTCAGCTCCAAGCCATTATGGCATTTAAAACTAACAACCTAGATTTCATAATTTGCCTTGAAACAAAAAAAACCCCACAAGTATTTCATTACTCTAAAATTAGAATCTCTTGGGGTTACTCCAGAAAACTTTCACATAAACTTTCTGATAGCTTTGTAATATCAAGTCTAGTGCAGTAGTCAAGTCACAAGTCATCCAACATATGTACCATGATGTAATGCTCTGTTTTAATGCTCTTTTTTCTTACAAATCAATATACACAATGTTACCAGCCAAAAGTGATTTTAAGTGAATTTCTATCATTTAAAAATGCATGCATCTAAACAGGATCACATCTCCATCTTCTCTTATTGGCTCCCTTCTAAATTTGCAGCCTTTGGTAGTTTGGCTGCTTTCTTGTTCTCTAATTTATATTGTGAGGTAAAGCAAAATACATTCCTTATGTGAAAGAACTGTCCGAATGCTGTTGTTTTTATGCTTTTTTAGTTTTGCTTTGATGATGAGAATGAGGATTCTGCTACAGAACTGTGTTGTCTTGGCAATGCCACAGATACACTCAAAACTACCCTACAGATATCATCAGTTTACAATTTATAAAGTTTATAATTTGACTTGTGAGATATTCATTTATTGTTTATAGCTTTCTTTATTGGATGGGTATCACATTTTTCCACCAAGCAGCTGACAAAGCAGCTGTCAAGATTAACACATTAAGGAAACACCCCCCCCCCATAAACTCTGTTAATGAAAAAACTACACATTTGTGATGGGTATAAGTCACAGATACACTTCAAAGTCCATCAGTGTAAAAATTCCTAAATTAAATATTTATATGGGCTTACTTCAGCTATTATCTTCCAAAGCAATTTCTACCTATCCCTCTTAATACCAAGACTTTGCTTTATATTCCAAAAACATGTTAATTCTTGGCAATTTTTTGTTGGATATTGATACTTAATTTATATTTCACAGACTATTTCTATTCCTCACCTCTCTTTTTTTTCTTTCTTTCTTTTCACAGAAATGTCAGCTCCTTACATTACACAGATGACCTGAGGAAAACAAAGATCTGCTGGGACTGGATGGGAACAGAATGGAGATATTCATTTCCCCAGCATAGATGGTGTAACAAATCAATCTTGACTGTGCTGATAAATTGAACTTCAAGCTTTGCAAGGTTCCTTTTCAGGTGCAATCCAGTGTGAGACATAGCAGGAAGGAAAAACAAACGGAGCCATCTTTTTTTTCCTTTTTTCCCTTTTTTTTTTGCACCTTAGTATTTCATTTTGCAAAAACCTGCTCAATAGGGAAATCAGCTGCAGTATGCCATATGTTAAAAATATTTCTGGGGGGGGGGGGAATGAAGGAAACACAAGGCAAGGACTAGATACACCAGATTGTCATTTTATGAATCTTGGCAACAAGAACGGACTTTAAAAAACTTCACATATACCTTCCTTCCTTCTTTCCTTCCTTCCTTCCTTCCTTCCTTCCTTCCTTCCTTCCTTCCTTCTTTCCTTCCTTCTTTCTTTCCTTCCTTCCTTCCTTCCTTCCTTCATTCATTCATTCTTGTAAAATATTTAATAGCAAAATAAATCATAAATCCAAAAAGGACGCTGAGTCTTTACATAATTATTGGAAACTCAGGGTCTCATTACATGTCCCCATTTATGAATGGGTAAGGCAGCACAATTATTCCAGTATTTGAGAGGCTGCCACAAAGAAGAGGGGGGTCAAATTATTCTCCAAAGCACCAGAGGGCAGGACAAGAAACAATGGTTGGAAACTGATCAAAGAGAGAAGCAACCTGGAATTAAGGAGAAAGTTCCTAACAGTGAGGACAATTAACCAATGGAACAGCTTGACTTCAGAAATCGTGGGTGTTCCATCACTGGAGGTTTTTAAGAAGAGACTAGACAGTCGCTTGAGCATGGAGCTGGACTAGAAGACCTCCAAAGTCCCATTCTATTCTATTCTATTCTATTCTATTCTATTCTATTCCTATTCTATTCTATTCTATTCTATTCTATTCTATTCTAATTGCCTAAAGAGTTAAAATAATACTTAGTAAAGTGACAATAAATTTTGGATAATTCTAAAGTTTAGCCCATCATCTCCTTTTCTACTGATTGGTTTGGGGCCAATAATGGTATGATCTAGCTTTAGAGTTTGAATGGATTCGATTTTTTTTCCATGTGGTCCAGAATATAATTGTTTTGGAAACTAGGGTTCTGCAAAAATTTTTCCAGCCCTGCTTTTCCTTCCTGCTCTCTTTCAGAAGAAAATGCACACTGCTACTGAAGTGGGTGAAGCCATTTTTGAACAGATGGAAACATGTGCCCTTGTTGGAGAAATACCCTGAGAAAATTCCTAGTGCCCTTCTCTCTTCTCTGCCACCCAAATGGCGATGGTCAGGGCCATTCCTCTACTCCAGTGATGGCAAACCTATGACACATATGTCAAAGATGACACACCATGACATTTTGGATGACACACTAGCATTCAGCAACACCTGACAACTAGTCTCATATGATTTTCGGAAGATACGTAAGAATGGGGTATGCTCTGACACAGCCTCAGGACCCTCCAAACATAAGTTTACTTTGCTCAAATTTCAGTTTTGTAATTATTTGATGTTTCTTTACATAAAATATAGCACCACAAATAATTGTACTGCATTTTTCAGGTAAATAAATATGTAAATGTTTATCTTTTGTTAGACGGGAGGTGACTTGCCGTCAGAATCAAGTAAGGCATTTTCCAAAGTTCCAAACCCAAAAGATTTACCATTATTGCTCTATTCAGTCAGGACAAGCAATTTAAGAAAGGTCCAGAATTTTATTAAGAGTTGCAGAATCTTTATCAAATCACAAGGACCATATTAAACTCACGTCCCTAGATAAAAGATCCCAAATACATATTCAGGGAAACTTACTCAGATAAATTCATGCAAGAAATTTCAAATGATGCAGGTCATGTACACAGTTCTAAGCTAGTAGATAATCCACCCCAAATTTATCTTTGCACATGCATATCACAATTGTGGCATTGCCATAGCAACCTATAGTACTCTAGACTTATCCCATTAACTATAGAAGCTGTTTCATGGCTCAGCGTGCAGGTCCATTCCACCTGAACTTTTTTCTTGTGCTTATGTGAGCTTAGGGACCATTTGTTGGTCTATTCTGAGCTTTTTCAGCTATCTTTGCATCCTAATAATGATGTCTGTTTGGCTAAGGCTAAATTTCTTTATTTGCACTAAATTCCTTATGAATTCCCTCCATTCCTCTGGATTCATTCATCTCTTACAGTCCCAAACTGCAGTCACCAACATAACTCCATCACTGGCCTCCTGACTAGTCCTGTTGTGAGCTACAATTCAGCAACATGTAGAGGATCCCAGATTCCTCATCCCTGGGCAAGAGAAACCAGAATCCATGATTTGCTCTTCTTATGAGCATTAGTGGACAGTGGCTCAGGAGACTACTGATCTCTGGAATAATTAGAGAAGAATGGTAAATCCAGAACTGAACAATAGCAGGAGTACGTCTCATGTATCTGGAGGGGAAAATACCTTATTGTTTGCCATATTGCTTTGCGATTCTGCAAATTTCCTCTTAGATCAGGGATGACAAGCGGGTTTGCAACATGGGCCATATGGTGACATATCAGGAATTTTTCACCTTGGCGGTGCTGGGGCAGGTGTGGCCAGATGCATGGCCAGATGTGGCCCATGGGCCGCTAGTTTGACATGCCTAACTTAGATGGTAAGTGTTTTGTTAAAAATGTAGGACCATGGCAGCCATCTTTAAAATGTACCCACCATATGCTTTTAAAATTCCTAATGTATCCAGAGCCTAACCTATGTGCCTTTTTCCTTCACATGTACAGTTCACCTGCTTCAGAGGTTTCCAGGGATGCCCTCCAGGAATGGGGACATAAGAGGAAAGAATCATTTGATCTGCCAGAGCTGGTAACCTAGTCTACTCTTACTTTCTCTCACTAAACAACTTTGCATGAAATCCTTGACTGTTCAAAGACATAGGGAATGGCAGAGGACAATATCTATACTCCATCTAGTGATTTGGAATGTAAGAGGGATAAATGGTACAGTTTATGAATAAATAAATAAATAAATGAACGAAAAAGAAAACAAGTATGGTTATGAACTTAGGAAAAACAAGAAGTGTAAGAACCTGCCTCAGCTAAATCTCCCAAGAAAGCAGAACTCTTGAAATATGCAGCATTTCAACTTTTATTGGGGTTCCTGATTACAGGAAAGTAAGGCAGGATCTGAAGGTTTCCTGCACGAAACAATACATTCAAAGTAGGAATCCAAAACCCCACCACAACTGTCCATTTGGTCAATTCAAATACAGCCAATCCAAAGGTGTAAAAGTGTTGTAGGAACTAACCAATAAGGCGCCGCTCTCAAGGTTGTCAGGTCTCATCGCGCCATCTTCCCTCTGTCCAGAGATAAGGCAGATGGCCAGAGGAACATTCCTTTTTCACCCTAAGAAAGGGCCAGGACATTTCAAAGAGAAAGAACAAAGCAAAGCACAGCAAAGGAAATACACTGCAGAAAGCTCATATGCCCCCTCTCCCCCCCCCAAATAGAATGGCAGAACCTTAAAAAGGGAAAGGGGGATTGAGGGAAAATGGATTTAAGGGTTCTGATAGGAAGGATATAATAGATACAAATGGAGGTGTTCTGATCTTTGGTAAGGAATTAATAAATACATATGCACAGGAAGTAAAAGTATAGTTTTTTAATGAAAAGATTAAAATGTGTGTCAGAAACATAAATCTGTATCATCTACATTGTTCTACATATACAATTATCAATGCATAGGCTGGTGAAAGTTGTATGTAACGTTACAGTGAATGGTAATAAATAGAGAATGCAGCTATGATGTCTTGGGAGAGAAATTGTTCCATGTTCTGAATGAATGAATGAATGAATGAATGAATGAATGTGTTCCATGGGGAAAATATTTTGATAAGTAACATGAATTGTGTATTGGGGTGAAGAATGATATGAGGGAATACAAAAAGCTTGGCTGGGCCATTTGAGAACCATATTTGATGAGTATCTATTTATAAAAATCTTTGTTTCAAATAAGTCTATTCACAAGTGGATATGAATTAAAAAAATAAATTAAATTGAATTGAATCAAAAATGATGATGGCTTTGATTATGTAAAGATTGTGATAATTATTGAAGGGTACTGTAGTCAACACTCTACCCACTATGGAAATCCATTGCTCCAACACCCCAAAGACTCTTTTTTAAATGTCTTCAGCAGCACTACCTCCTAAGCCAGTCTGTTTCATGATTGGATATTTTTCTTAGGATATTTTTCATGAGGTCCAACTGAAATCTATGTTTGTTCCTTGAGTATCTTCTAAAACCTCTTAACAATTCTGCCCCGAGTTCTACATGGTAGCCCTTCATATACTATCTTCCCACTGCCTTCTCATCTCCATGACAACACACCCAGTCCCTCCAACTGTTTCACACATTGTTCACCTGAGACCAGATAAATCTCATCACCATCAACACCTCTATGTTATGTTGCCCAATATGGTTCTTAGCAGCCTTTCCAATAAATAACCTAGAGTTAGAGTTACAGCAGTAACACATAGAATAATGTCCTTGAGGCGTACAGTTGTATGTTACTGGTTTAAAATTGGGTGGAAATGTAAAGGAAACTGAAACATATTGAACCCAGTGAATAACCCAGGACTTCTGAGAGAAATACAGAATTCTGTTCCATATTATTGCTGGTAGCTGAATCATCTGACATTTCCTTATTTCCGTACTATTTTCTGCTTCATAAATTAATGTTAGGGAAAAACAATGTCATCCTGGGAAAGTTGGATCATGCTAGAAAAAGGCTTGTCCACGTCATGTTTCTTTCAAAAGCTTCTCATGGTTTTATAAGTTTCTAGTTTGTTCTGTTGGTTTGTTGTTGCAATGGCCCCCAATAAAAGACAAATGACTTTGTATGAATGTTGTTGTTGTAGCTGAATGCATATCTCAGAAATTTTTATATCATTTGAACTCCACACACTGAAAATAAGTCTTGTCAGAATTTCAGAAATGCTTTTTTTTTTGTTAGGTATGAAAGTTATATAATAAGTATATCAGTTACATAATCTACAAGAAGTCCAAGCCAATAACCTTGCTAAAAACTTTTATTATGATCCACATAAAACAGACTATATTATTTACAAATCTGATATAACAGTTCCAACAAAATGCCTCTTCCCAGTTTGCAAACACAGCTCAAGGCTTTTTTTTGTTATAAAAAACCTTATTGACGTATAGAGAAAATGCCTTATACGTAGCAATCACATAATCAATGGTTTTATAATATTGTCACAATTACAATATATTAAAGAGACTTTGTATATAAAAGGATACATTTATATTTATATAACACATAAAATAGATACATAAAACAAATCAGGAACAATATTCTGTATTAAATTTGCAGTAGGAAATGAACAATATGCTTAAAATTTTGCCTTGCACAATAAAGTTCTAACATAACAAAATTGCTAACATTTCTGTCACTTAAATTTTATTTATTTAATCATCATAAAAGTTTCTCATTATCTAGCTGCATACAACTGCATAGGCTGAAAAGGTTTTCTTTGAAGTTAAAATTAGCCCCTGTTCCTGTGAGAAATGCAACAAGTGCAGTCAATTACAGCTGAATGACAATTCAACCATGATTTCATCAGAAATTTATGAATTTAGAGAGCTTTTTTGTAGGATAACAATGCTGCATATTTTGTCCTCTACCATCAGTTTGGAAATTGTATAGATTCTTTTACATTTCTATTATATATCACACACAGACTCATAAACTTTAGATAGGTAACTATAAATTAACTGTAAATTAATCAAAGCCATAAATAAAACAACTGTACAATATTTAAGTAATCCAGCAACTTAACTCTAGCCTCAAAATGGAGTCTTAACACTCAAAGCTACGACTGAAAGCAAGGACGAGATAAACAGCATTCTATAGGATTTCAGAGTGATTCAGCTATCCAAATGTTGCAGACCATGTTAATAACCAGTCAAATATCTCATTTTTACTATTATTATTTTTTATTCTTTCTTTAAAAATACAAATAACAAATACCAAAGTATTAAATACTATCAAAATACAGTATAAATATGATGAAATTTTAAATACAATTATACATAAAAATACATTTAAAATGAGAATAAATTAAGGAAACTTGCAATAGGCTGGAAAGCAAGGTACAGCTTTGCAGTCTTGCTAGAAACCAGCAATACTATTGGAAAAAGAGGGGGAAAACAGCCACCAAAACCAATCTTAAGCCTCAAACAAATTTGAAAATGGTGGTTTTTGAGAAACATTGCTATGAGGCCATTTAGGTCACTTTGTGTTGGTTTGCCCCTTGTTACTAAGAAGATATAACTGTAGCCATCTAACTGCAGAAAAAGTTTTTAAATGATTTATGGCTTAACATAATAGTCAATCCAGACTGCTGCCCAAGTAATTCCTCTGTAACTCAGATTTACTTTTAAAAATAAACCCTCCCTGAACAAACAATATTTTCAAAGTATTTTGAACCAACAAACAATCCTTAATAGAAGAGTGGAATTACTCATAATGCATGAAACGCTTTTGAGCTTCACAAGAAAGATAAGCCTGACTCAAAATGTCAAGCACCATACACAAACACTCAATAAGAAGTGGCCTTCATTCTTGTAATGGGCTGTGAGAACAAGTTTGAGAGACAGGAGGAAGAGCTACAACTTAGACAATATTCTGATCAATAAAATCTGAGTCCAAAACAGGAATGTAATTAGGGTAAGCACCTCAGAATTGACTCTCCTTAGTTTTCTGGAATGTAAGAGTAGGAGAGGAAGAGGCACATTCAGACTTACAAGATTCTGTTACTGTAATCTTATAATAAAAGTCGCATTAGAATTCAGGATTTTGGCTTCTGGGTTTGAAGGGCCAATGTAGCTCAACTGAGTTATTCTCTTTTAATGTTTCATGAATACAGTGTCATCGTCATCCACTGAAAAACAATATGGAGAAATGAACTGAATCATTTATTTCGTATTCACCGGCAATATTTTATCTCAACATTGTTACTGGTCCCAATGAGAGAATAAATCTTGGATTGTTCTTTGTCCTAATTCAAGGCTAAAGAACCTCAGTCTCTCAACAACGTGAGGAAGCTATTCCTAACAATTCCACAACTATCAATACAGTTGCTTAAAGGAAAGAGTGCATGTACAATATCTGTATCTGTATATATGTGTATGCAAGCATGATTATATTGACCAAGCTCTGTAAGTGCTCTCAGATGAGGTGGCATTATAACTCAGAACCTGAAGCTCCTTTGGCAGAATTCTTGATACAGCTGCAGTACAGTTGCTTCAAATAGCAGTTCTGAGATAATATCCCCCCCCCCATTGTTTATTGGAATAGCACAAGAGGAACGTACATTGGGTACATGGAATAGAAGGTGCTGAAATGAGCCCTTACATTCTTTAAAGAACCTTCTTTATCCTTGAGAATCATAGGCTACATATAACTTGGATTTTCCCCCCCCCATAAAGATCATAGAAATCTCATCCTTACCTCAGACTCTAGAAGGTAGATACCTTTGCCATCTTCGCTCATATTATAAAAGGCTTCTGTAAAAGAAAGGAAATAAGGAGAAATTATGAGATACTCAGAGAGAAAAAGGCAAGACTGGTTATCTCCTATCTTTGCATCTCAAAAACCAGATCAGCTGTAGCGATGAAGAGTCCTTGAGGAAAATGCCCTCTCCTTTCCCAGGGTGAGCAATTGGCAAAAGTCACATCAACTTTTTAAATGTCTCACAATATTCTCTACTCCACAACATCACAAATATGTCAGCAAACTAAATGATGCTAAGATCCAACTATTTCTAGAGCTTTGCACTAGTTCATTTCATTACAAGTTCACACATTTTAAAAACTGACTTGTAGGACTTTAACGGTGAAAACCAGAACCTTCCGTTGTTCCTGGAAGCCTATTGTTAAACAATGCAACAAAAATATGACCCAACTAAATGTAGGGTCTGTTGCATTTCCAAATTACCAATTAATTTTATAAAAACCATTTGTAAAGCAAAGATGATCTAAATGTGAGGTGATGAAAGCATGAGTCCCAGTGGGAAGAGTTGCTCCTTCAGAAAACATTTGCTTTTAAGCATCTTTTCATCCACCTCTCTCCATCCCCACATCCTTAATAGGAAATCTGAACCAATTTATATCCTTTAATTCAGGGATCTTCAAACTTGGCCTTTTTATGACTTGTGGCATTCAATTCCCAGAATCCTGGGAATTCTGGGAGTTGAAGTCCACAAATCATAAAAGGGCCAAGTTTGAAGACCCCTGCTTTAATTCCTGGAGGAAAACCTTTATTTTTCTCTTGGTTTCTACCAAGAAAAAAGTATTGCAGGTAGCACATAGAAGAAGCCTCAGAGGTACAGTAGCACCAAGCCCTAAAACTTGGTAGGTTAAGCCTGGGGGAGAAGGGTACTTTTTTTTTCATCATGTATCATGGGTTGTTGTGACATGAGATAGATGGCCATATAAATTGTGTAAATAAATCAATAAAACAAGCTATCTCCTTTCTGAGATATTGTCTCCCAATTCATTTGCTTTTCTATCACAATGGAATGCATTGTTATTTCAGTTGTTTTGCTTGTAGCTGTTTGGTTATTGCTTGTATTACTTACAATCAGTTTTAATACTTTTTAAACTTCTTCCATCTAATGATTTTTTCTTCTGCTTCATTGTAAGCTGCCTGATTATGGTTGCCCCCAAATATGTTTTTGAGGGTTTTTTTTAAAAACAACAACAAAACAAATGGGGTATAGAATTTTTTTGGGGGAAAAACCCTGACAATTCCTTGCCTTCTAATGATATCTGCAAATCTTAAAAAAAAAAAAATCCTTGCATCTTTCTTGCAGTGATCTAAAGAGAGCTCATTGAAACATTCATTTGTATTCTGGAAAGGGCCATCTGTGAAATAATTTTCCCTGCAGTCCCCTGTAAGAAATTTAGTGAAAAATCTACTTACCCATCATAAGTTCCACACGTAGCATGAAGCAGGCAAAATTCTCAAATGTGATTTTTAGATCAGGATTTCCATACCGGACTGTCAACAGTTTACAAAGTTGATCACTAAGTGAGATTCCTTTGGAAACATAAGAATGCCCACAAAGATGCTAAGATCACTATCAATCATATTTATTTATTTATTTATTTATTTATTTATTTATTTATTTATTTATTTATTTATTTTAAACAGGTCCTATTTAAGAAAGTAGAATTTAGTTTGGCACAGATCTTTATAGATTTATGCATTCAGGTACCTTTTTTAAATCCAATAGTTTCTCCTATGGGGATTGGTTTGTGGGAGATGTATATTTTATCATGCCATGAGAGATTAATAACTAACAGCAAATCATATAATAGATTTAAGTATTGAGCAGGGATTTGAACCCAGTGCCCCTGGTCAAATTCAATACTTAATCCATTACACTTCACAGGATCTAATTATAATGGATTATAATAGTTAACATATATAAGACAAGGCATAGTTGAACTGTGTTATATGCAGGACATTTTACAAATGTGTCATTTATTTGCAAACATTTTGTAGCACTTCTCTCCTTTTTTTTTTCTTCTCACATCTCGCAAATAATGTCTCTCTGTAAAAGAGAACTATATGACTGTGTCCATCATATTCCAAACTCCAGTGGTTTCAACTTATACAATAGCCAAAATCCAAAGCTGCATGGCTGGTATCTGGTGGGTGAATATTTTCCATATCAAGACAGTGGTGACTTCCCTCCAGATGAGAATGTAGGTAGTTGTTGGAGCAAAGAGGCTGATCCTTAGTGAGCAGGTAACTCACACTGAGTAAAATAAAGGCTTTCTCCAACATGGTATTTTCCAAATGTGTTTGTTTATTACTTTCTGTATGTATTCATTGAATATATTTGCATGCCGCCACAATCAAAAAGTCTCTCAGCAGTTTACACACACAAAGAAATTACAGGATATCCACGTACAAAGATAAAAACACTATAAAAAACCATACAGAGCCCTACTTTGCAGCCAACCTTGCTTGAAAAAACTAGACAGCACTGAACAAAGGAAGACTATTTTGGTGCAGTCTGTGGCTAAACTGATTATCTATTCCAGTTCAGGCAAGCTGAGAAGTATTGATATGTTTGTGAATTGCATTGATTTTAATCAGAGGGCTTTTAGTTACAGCCATAGTTCTCAGACTATAGAAAGCTGGAATTGAAACTTTTCTGCTACATCACATTGGCCTTATCATCTCTGGCAACAGCTATTAGAATGATTAAGCACAACTCCATAATATGGAAATAATCTTTAACCTCCTTTAATATCACACAAAACTATGTATCTCATCAATTATTAAATTATAGTCATCATTTCTTCTGCTATTTATGAAACTATGAAAACACAGGGTTGATAGTCCCAAAAATGTAAACATCTTTTACAGGAGAAATATTGGGATCTGCTGTCCATTAATAATGAGTTGTTTAATTTAATCAGTCAAAGTGCATTAATTCAATATGTCATATCTGGTATTTTAATTACATTATGTTTTCATTTATGATTGGTTCATTACTGCCATATGTGAATGCAAGTGAAATGTAATGAACTTTAATTTTATTTTGGTTTGTACATAATCTTAACTGTAACTTCCATACTTTATATTTGTTAATGTCAAACTAAATAAAGATAATTGAGCTAAAATTTCAGATTCATTAAATACTGAACTAATCTCATTTAACAATATTCCACATTGTCACCTTAAAATCATTTACCTTGCAACTATTTTAATCAAATGCATTTTAAAAACATTTTACAAGATAAAATTAATTTTTGGTTCATTTCAGTACAACAATAAAAGTCAGAAGGATAATTCAGCTCTATATAATAGAGATTAATGAAGTTTTTAAATGGCTATTATCTATTATGTGAAGACATTACTACCAGTTGATCTGGTTTTATGGTAAAATGCAGATATGTGACCAGGCAAGAATGACTTTGTTTCATGTATTTTATGTTCTTCATGTAAAAACTAAATAGGAGGGTTTCATTTTGATATTACTATGATCTGAGTACTCCTTGGAAACAATGCTCTGACTAAGGTTGGTCTTTCCTTCAAAATGAGGGCTTGGAATATCCACAGTATTCCAGCTCAGATACTAAAAGAGAATTCTGGATATGTGTTGCACTTGTCCAAAAACAGATGAAGTTGATTGATTTCAGTCAGAGATACTGAGAAAATCAAGGTTAGAATCTTGAGACTACCGGTTTTCCATTGCAGCCGCCACGGCCGCTGGAAGGCAAGCTCCGTCTTCTGCATTCGGTTTTGCTCTGCTGGGGGAAGCAGAGGGTCAAGCAAGAAGGAGACCCCCCATTTGATTGCAGGAAGGTAGTAGCCCTTCTGCTCGATCCAGGGCAGTCCTCCAAACTGGTGGATGAAAGACCAGCCATAGAAATATGGCTCGTCACTAGGCTGCAGACAGCCGAAGTCAAACTTACCACCAGGCACTTCTAAAGCAACGTAGATGAGACTGGGTGAGATCTTCAATCCCAAGTATTTTCTTTTCCTGTAAAAGCTGCCCAAAGCATCTTCCCCCCTGTGAGAGGGAAGGGAATTTCTATCCCACCCTCTAAGAATAGCGGCGACTGACTATCCAGGGCAGTTAAGACATTGAAAGAATAACTTTAATCTAACTGGATTTATATGCTTCTAAAATTTGGGAACCAAAAGATTTCTTATCTTTACAGAAGACTTTGGTTTTTATTTACAAAAAAGAAATAAAATTGGAAAAAGGATTATAAAAATTTTGGACTTAAAAAACCTTAAACGGCATTGGTGACATCTTGTGGCCAAGTTTGATATTACAACGTTATTGTCTAAAGGAGACTTGGCTTGAAGCCCAGACTATAGATAAAACTTTTTCAACCTTGACAAATACCAGCTGTGAGAAGCTCAGCTGCGTCCTATACCCAATTATAACATTATTTTCATTCTCTAAAGCCCTCAACTTAACACACCATCAAGAGAATATGGATGGAGACCAAGAACAGATTCTTTTTATGTTGAAAGCAATACATGAAACCATTATTTCAGCTTGTGATGAAATAAGATTCTACAGAAAAGAACAAGATGTCAGCCTAGATATACAAAGCAAATTTTGACCACAATTAAAGAATCAATTATGCAGAAGATAACAGAAGAAGTGGAACAATTAAATACTATGATAGAAGATTCAACTGACCAATAAATACAGTCAATGGAAAATCCAGAAAAGGGACTGACAACACTGAAAATGGAAACGACTTTCTATATAAATCAGAAGAAATTTGAGGAGCAAGAAGAAGAACAGACTGAAGGGAAGACAAACATATCAGGACAACTATGGGGATTTGGAATAATAGAGAGGTGATTCGTTAGCCCTTCCAAAAAAATGGTGACTGAATGGTCTCTCTTATAATATATATAACAACAGAGGGAGATCTATTTGATGACTTAAAAGCACTGACATGGAAGGTGAGCTGGCAAAGGAAAAAAGCTAGAATAAGGCTGAAAAAAATTGGGCTTTTGATTTATTAGAGAGGAGTTTATATTACTAATTAAAATAGAATATACTCAGATAGACAAGATGTGTATTTTGAATACTAGATTTTGTTATGAAGTGAGATAAAGAAACTTTGGTCACTTAAAACTTGGAAGTATAAATATTAAAAGTTAAATTTGAATATTGATGGGAAATTAAAAATTGGGGAAAACAATAAATAGGATATTGATTGTCTATAAAGATTGAATATAGGAGCTTCCGGTGGGAGGCGACGGCGATGGCGGCTAGCTTTTAGCCGTCCAGCTGGGGAAGTGTCAGAGCCGCGGAGCGCAGCGCGCATCAGCTGGCCCGCGGCTCGGAAATCCCTTCCCGGGCAAAGGGAAGGGACAGAGAACGCAAGAGTAGAGGTAGAACCCCTGAACCCCCTCTGGATTTATTTCTAGAGGGGGTGAAAGGAGTGTTCCCTCGGAGCTCTTGCTGATCTCCGCCTCCCAGCTGTTTTTGCTTCCTAGGAAGCAAAAGAAACCGCCGCTTCTATCTCCGTGTTTACAGCATTTTGGTGAGTAATTTTTAAACGGACGGAGCAGTTTAAAGGATTTTTTGTTATATTTTAGGTGTTTATTTTTTTATCTTTTGATTTTTACTATTTTTCCTCCTTTTTTTTGTTATACTAGTGAAAGGATTTAAGATGGCGTTTTGAAACTGTCGGAGTTTTTTTTCCTTTCTCTTTTGTTTTACTTTCCCTTTCTAAGGACTGTTTTTTGCTTCTGCTTTTGCTTTTGGTTTAGAATTTTTTCTTTTGAACTGTTTGCTCTTTTACTACTTATTCTTTGGATTTACTCTGGACTTTTAATGACTATAGTTTGTCTCTTTTTAAAAATTTTTTTTTTTCCTCCTCCCTTTTTGGCTGGAGGGGAAAGGGAAGTGACAATTGTGCTTTTTAAAATGGCTTCAAAGAGGCAGCAGCCTTCCTCAGCACCTAAGGTTATTTCTTCTCCTATAACTTCCACTGCACAATTACAACAACAATCTAAACATGTACCACCGGCTCAGCCACCACCCTCCCCTCCTCTACCTGGACTTTCAGTACAAGAGGTTAGAGGCATAATGGGAGAGATTGTAGTTCAAATGAGAGAGGAAATGAATCAATTTGTTTCACAGATTAAATCAGAAATTAAATCTGATCTCAAAGAAGAGATAACGGGGATAAAGTCTAAATTGCAAGAAAATAATAATGAACTACGACAAGATATATTGGCAGCTGTTTCAGGTTTGGCTACTGTGGTGGTTAAGCTCGACGCAAGGCTTGAGGAAGTGGAAGACAAAGTTGACTCTTTGGATGACAAAATTCAAGACGTGGAAAGGAAGGTGGACTCCTCACAAGAAGATATTTTGATGTTTCAGTACAGACAGATGGAGTATGCCCTGAGGATTAGAGGCCTCAAGGAAGATATCAATCAAGATTTGGTGGAGGTGGTCCTTACTGATCTGGCGCTGGCCTTGGATATGGATAAAGGAGAATTACAGAGAGAAGTGGAAAAAATTTATAGACTCAACTCCTGGATTGCTAAGCAGAAGAATTTGCCTAGAGATGTGGTGATTTACTTTACAAAGAAGTCCCTGCGGAATGAGATTATACAAGCCTTTTATAACAAAAGATTTCAGATTGCCGCCCAAGAGGTCATCATTCTAAAGGAAATCCCATCCAAAATTTTAAGAAGTAGAAAAGACTTTGCTTTTTTAACCAATGAGCTTAAAGCTAGATCGATGCCATTTAGATGGGAAATTCCGATGGGTATTGTTTTGAGCCATGCTGGGACACGCTACAGATTGAACACAGTTGATAAAGCTAGAGATTTTTATACTTCGGTCCTGGGTGCAGGCTCAACTTCATCTGGTCGGAAATCTTTGAGTGGTAAGGAAGTTGAGCAGCAATCTGAGGCATTAGATTTGGTTTCCGCAGGGATGATAGAAGCGGCAAAGCAACGCCAGACGGAGGCTAAAGAGCAGAGGATGACTCGTGCAGCCTATAAGCGTAAAGAGAAGGAGCAACGTAAAAAAGAGCCCAAAGAGAGTTCTCCTGGAAGTGCTTCACCGCCGGTGGGAGGAGCAAGACCCAAGAGTTATGCAACACACGCAGCTCTGTCAGATTTTGATGGTGTCTTCTCCAGGCTGCGTGCCAAGGGAGATGGCAAAGTTTTTGACCTGGAATGTTAATGGATTGAATTCTCCTCAGAAACGGAAAAAAATCTTTTATTATTTGAAGCAACATACTAATGATGTTATTTGTTTACAGGAAACTCATATTTTACTTAAAGACCAGAAATATTTAGTTAATGCTCGTTTGGGATCTCATTTTATATCTCCTGCTCCTGGGAAGAAAGGGGGAGTTGTTATATATGTTAAACAAAACCTACCAGCTTGTCTGGTAGAATCAGATCCCCAGGGGAGATATGTGATGATTGAACTTGGTATATATGGTAAGAAAGTACTTATAGTTGGACTTTACGCTCCAAATCAACAACAGGAACAATTTTATAAACAGTTACATCAAAAAATAACTTTGCTTGATTATAGATCAGTGGTATTAATGGGTGATTGGAATGGTGTCTTAGATACACTAAGGGATAAGAAAGGTTCCTCTCCTTTTCTTAAACAAGCAAGGCTACCTAAAGCCTTTTTTGACATGAAAGAAGACTGGGAATTAAGGGATTATTGGCGGGAACGTAACCAAGAGGAGAGAGACTTTACTTTTTTTTCTGATAGACACCAATCTTTTTCAAGAATTGACTTTTTCTTGATTACCACGGACTTGTATAATAAAGTAAAGAATGTAAAGATTTTTCCTAGATCACTGACGGATCATAGTCCAGTTTGGATGGAGCTGATTCAAGAGAAAGAGGAAAGAAGATCCTGGAGAGTTAATGAAAATTTGTTTAGACAAGAAAAGAATGTTCAAAAACTAAAGGAGTGTTTAAAGGACTATTTTGCTTTGAATATGTATAAGGGGACTTCAATGTCAATGGTATGGGATGCAGGTAAAGCATTTATGCGCGGTGTTTTGATAAAAATGAATAATTTTTATAAGCGAAATCAGATTCAGAAACGTAGAGAACTTGAAGATGAAATTAAATTAAAAGAAAGGGCTTTGATTTTAAATCCTTCTGATGAGAGTATTAAAGAATCTGTAAAGTTATTAAGGTCACAATTTAATATGTTGATAGCAGACCAAGCTGCAACCAACTTATTATTTATGAAACAAAATACATTTTGTAATGCCAATAAGCCTGGGAGATGGTTGGCTTATCAATTAAGAAAGAAACAGAGACAAAGAATAATAGAGAAAATAAACTATAAGGGTAAATTAGTTTCTCAGAAGGAATTGATTAAAAAATCTTTTTTGGATTATTATCAAAACCTATATAAATCTACTAATATACAAATGCTAGATATAAATAAATATTTAGCTGAGGCAAGTTTTCCTAAACTGACTGAGGATCAGAAATATGAAATTAATGGTTTAATTACTAAGGAGGAAATTACCTCAGCAATTCAACAATTGAAATTAGGGAAAGCACCGGGTACGGATGGGTTAACAGCTGTTTATTACAAAGTTCTAATAGAGGAGATGATCCAACCATTACATGATCTTTTTAATGGTATTTTACAGGGTTTAGAGATTCCTCCTTCATGGCGTAGTGCTTTTATATCATTGATTCCAAAGGAGGATCAAGATCTTACCCTACCAAAAAATTACAGGCCTATATCTCTTTTAAATGTGGATTATAAGATATTTGTAAAAATTTTGGTAAATAGGCTTATGAGGGTGGTGCATCATCTTGTGCATAAAGATCAATCAGGATTTATAACAGGAAGGTATATGAAAAATAATGTCAGACAAATTATTAATTTACTAGAATATTTAGACAAGAACAACCAAGTTCCTGCAGGGCTCATATTTTTAGATGCTGAAAAAGCATTTGATCAATTGAATTGGCATTTTATGTTAAGAGTAATGGAAGAAATGAATTTTGGTGAAAAGATATTACAAGCCCTTACGGTAATATATCAAAAACAAACGGCACAACTTATTGTTAATGGAGGTTTGTCGGAGGTTTTTACAATAGAGAAAGGTACTAGACAGGGGTGTCCTTTATCGCCATTGTTGTTTGTTTTAACATTGGAAATATTATTGATCAAAATTCGAGAGTCTCAGGAAATTAAAGGAATATATGTTAATAAAAAAGAATATAAGTTGAGAGCTTTTGCGGATGACTTGGTTGTTACTTTGTCGCAACCTGATTATTCTGTAGTAAACTTATTACAGTTGATTCATCATTATGGTTTGGTCTCGGGTTTTAAGATTAACGTAAATAAGACTAAAATTTTACCTAAAAATATGTCGAGTCAGGAGAAGCAGATTTTGGTCAACTTGACGGGTTTTGAGATTGTTAATAAGGTAAAATATTTGGGGGTGATGCTGTCTGTTTCTAATGCAAAATTATTTAAAAATAATTATGAAAGGTTGTGGGTCAGGGTACAGAAGGACTTGAAGAATTGGGAAAAGTTGCAATTATCCCTCATGGGAAGAATTGCAGTGATAAAAATGAATATTCTACCCAAGTTTCTTTTTTTGTTTCAAATGTTACCAATTTTGAAAAATGAGATTAATTTAAATGAGTGGCAGAAGGGTCTCAACAAATTTATTTGGGCAGGGAAAAAACCAAGGGTTAAGTTTAAAATTATGCAAGACTTCCGTGAGAGGGGTGGACTTAAGGTACCAAATTTGAAATTATATTATGATGCGGTGGTTTTAACATTAATTAGTGATTGGGTAAATTTGACAAATTCTGAGATACTTTACTTAGAGGGATGGGATTTACTTTATGGGTGGCATGCCTATTTAATATTTAATAAAAAAATAGATTGGGCTTTTAAATCTCATATTTTAAGAATTTCTTTACTTAGGATTTGGAGAAAATATTATAAAAGTGATTTTAAAGTACCATTATGGGCTATACCTTGGCATGCGATAGAAGGAATAAAAAGAGGGGTTAAAATGGATATGGTGTCTTATAGACAGTTACTTAAATGGGATGGACAAAACTGGCAATTAAAATCACGGGAAGAGTTAGCACAAGAAAATTTTACTTATTCTTGGTTCCAATATAGGCAACTATTAGATAGATGGAAGATGGATTGTAAGGTGGGTTTTCTTAGAGAAGATGAAAATCTTATTAAGCAACTGAAGGATCAAAGACAAACCCACATTAAGAGAATTTATGGGGTTTTAGTTGAATTGGACTCAGAAACGGAACTAATTAAAGATTGTATGATTAGATGGGCGCAGAATTTTGGTGAGCCAGTTTCATTGGACACCTGGGAAACTATTTGGGTGAGAAATGTCAAATTTACTCAAGCACAGAACTTAAGGGAGAATTTTTATAAAATGTTTTATAGATGGCACCTTGATCCACAAAAAATGTCTTATATGTATCCTGACGTGCAACCCAAATGTTGGAGATGTGGTTATAAGGAGGCTTCCTATTATCATATTTGGTGGTCATGCAGAGAGATAAAAGCATTTTGGATTAAAATATGGTGGAATATCCAGAGAATTTTTAGAAGGAGGGTAAAATTTACTCCGCAATTATTTTTGTTAGGTATTGTTACAGATTGTGATACAAAGGAGGTTGTATTGATGTTAAACTTGATCACAGCCGCTAGGCTGTTAGTAGGACAATACTGGAAGAAGGAATCTTTGCCTACATTGCAGGAATGGTTTCTTAAAGTAGCTTATCTGGCAGAAATGGCAAAGATTTCGGCTTTCTTAAAGCAACAAACGCAAGAGAAGTTTTTTGCTGTTTGGGATAAATGGATAAAATTTATACAATTTAGATTGGGTATACAAAAATATTATATAGTTTTTTCATAAGTTTTATTTTCATATATATTATAGATAATTTTTTTATATATATAAATATAAAGTTTTTAATTTAATTTTTATTTTTATTTTTTAAGCCTATATTCTGCTCTGGGAAGCTCAGGGGGGGGGGAAGGGAGGGTTTTTTTGTTTTTTTTTTTTTTTTTGGGAGGGCTGGGGGATGGGGTTTTTTTTTTTTTATTTAATATATGTATTGTTTAGTTTTATTTTTCTGTATATGTTGCCTTTTGTTTTGTATTATTTTTCCTTTTTTGTAAAATTTATAAAACTTTCAATAAAAAAAAAAAAAGATTGAATATAAAAGTAATTAAGATATGTATAAGCTAAAAATTTATTGATAAATGTAATAAGCATGTTTTTACTTAGTTGATATAATAAGAACTGTATTCGCTTAAATATGAGAAAGTAGATATTAAGGGGAAAAGAGAGGAAGTATTTGATGTTGAAATAAGGAAAATTTTGGTCATTAAATTTAAGACATTTGGAAATTAGTTGAAAATAAGGATGTTATATTGTATTATTAACTAGATGATGCAAGATGGTGGGAAATAGAATATACTTAAATAGAAAAGATGTGTATCTTGAATATTAGACTTTGTTATGAATTGAGATAAAGGAAACTTTGGTTACTTAAAACTTGGAAATTATAAATATTAAATGTTAAATTTAAATATTGATGGGAAACTAAAAATTGGGAAAAACTAATAACAGGACATTGATTGTCTATAAAGATTGAATGTAAAAGCCACTAGGATATGTATAAGCTAAAATTTATTGATAAATATAATAATGCTATTTTTACTCAATTGATATAATAAGAACTGTATTAGTTCAAATATGAGACAGTAGATATTAAAGGAAAAAGAGAGGAAATATTTGATGTGGTATTTGAGATTTGTACTGAAGATTTTTGTATGCTATTGAATTATCGATTAACCCAGACACCACGTTACTTTTTAAATACTTAAATGTAAAATTAGAAAATTAATAAAATACTACCAAAAAAAAAAAAAGGTTAGAATCTTGAGATGGTTCAGTATTTCTCAACAGAGGTAATCCTTAAAACTGCCTAAACTGATAGGTTGGGATGAAAGACATGGCTGGGACCAGGGCCAGAATGTAAGTGAATACAATGTCATAATAGTCATACATAGGGTGCCACTATATAGGCCAGGTCATTTTTTAAGAACTATGAGTCATCCTTTATTGTTTTGGTGTCCCAATGCTGGAGGGGATATGGCTGATGGCATGACAATACAAGAGAAGTTTCAGTCTGATTTTTATATATTTATTTGGCCCTAGTTCAAAAAGAAAACAAAATTGAGTTAACATTAATTGCATACAATATACTGAGGATAGATTAAAAGAAGAAAGGAGGTGTTGTGTATATATAGCAAGTATCTGAGTGTGTGCGCATGTATTATGTGTCTGTATATATGTGTGTGTGTGTGTGTGTGTGTATGCTTTAGATGTATATATATGCTTTATATGCTTTATATGGAGGTTAATTCCAGGTGTCAGGTATGATACAAGGAGCAGCAAAGAAAGACATGCATCCCAAAACACACAAAGGCATTCTTGAAAAGGGATGGTTGAGCAGATTAAATAGAAAAGAGTACTTTAAGCTTCATAGACATCTAAAGCAAAAAATATTGCTCTCAATTTTACTGGTGGATGAGGGACGGAAATTTGGTTCTCTTTTCAGAAATGGGGTGGATTTAAGGGACAAAGTTCTTTCTGACAGGATTGTCCCTCATCTCTGTCACCCGAGAGCTTTTTAAATGCTAATTCCAAGACTGAAGCCAGGGTTTTTGCTTTCAAAGCTTATGTGAATGAGTTACAGTCACTACCATTTATACAATTCATTCATTTATAAGGTTTGGCAGCTATAGGATATTTTTGTTGAAAAACTAAAGGGCTCAGGCATTTGCTACTTAATATCTAACTAGGGGATCAAAGATAAATCATGACATCTAGAAGCAAAACCACCTTATTGCTACTTTAATTTCTGTTTACCTGTTTCTTGCATAGCAACACACAATTGTAACTGATCCAAGGTTCCTAATTGATGGGTATCGTTTCTCTGGAAAACTTCCTGCCATGGGAGTTTCAAGAGAAAGAGAGAAATTAGTAATATGAAATCACACTAAGCAGCTAGTTTCACTGCTGGTCCAGCCTTCCATTAATGTCTTCTTTTTCTTCAATGACCCAAGAAAATTGCTATGATCCAACTTTAGCTAAAGAGAGACTGAGAAATAGCAGAACTCTTAGAGTAATATAAGACAGGAATGTTTCATCAGATATAAAATTTTAAGGCAAACTAAAATGCTTCTTCGGCTAAGGATGTTGGTGTTTCCTAAAACACCCTGTTCTGTGCAAAACGTGGTTAGGTTTGCTGTACTTTTTTTCCAAAATAGAGGGAAACTTTCAGATTTTCTCCAAAAGCGACAATTCACAAGGGAGTAGAGATTGGAACATTAGTGTGCTAAATCTCTACAACTGGCAATAATTAAAGAAAGGTCTTTTAGCCTATATTTCCCCCATTTTCCTTAAATTAAGCAAATGGAGCGATCATTAGCTAAGTTAGGCACAACATAATGCACAACTGCATGTATGCATGTACATACAGTATGGCGGCTTTTCTTGCCAGTGAATGTGATGCCTTAACTGTAGGGGAAATTGCCAGTTTTTTGTCTTCTTTTGTTGTGAATTAGCAATGTTGCTGGTATTTTGGCATATGGTGGGTGAAACTATTTTATAAAATGTTTCAGGAGGAGCTAAACCTGATCTTGGCGGCTACCATTTGGCTCCCTTTTCTTTCCATTTCAAAAAAATACTTTAAATGTTTTATCTTGGAAGCAGCTGTTCCTTTCTCAAACAGCTGTTACCAGTTTTTTAAAAGTTTGCTGGGGCATTGGTAGCTGATCAGAAATCCAACAGATGCATGTTGCATTGCTTTATTAGAAAAACAAGTCATCCAGAAATTCCAAAAATAAAAACAAAACAAAACAAAAAAGATACATATCAGCAGTAGTTGAATCCCAGATTCTGCATAGATTCTTGGAAATCCTTTCCCAGGATCACACATATTTATAGCAGAGAGACTCCAGTTAATCATACAACTCAGTGGTGAGGTCAGGAAGTTTTGGAATGTTTATAAGAATGGAATATATATTGCTCATGGTTTTTGTCACCCTCAATTAAATGCCATTATATTAGTCAAATTATGAGATTGCAACAGGAGCCCTAGTGGCATAGTGGTTAAAGTGCAGTATTGCATGCAAACTCTGCCCACAGCCTGGAGTTTGATCTTGACGGGTCTCAAGGTTAATTCAGCCTTCCATCCTTCCATGCTTGGTAAAATGAGGACCCAGATAGTTGGAGGCAATATACAAATACCTTGTAAACTGCCCAAAAAGTGATGTAAAGCACTATGAGGCAGTATATAAGCCTAAATGCTATATAATAGGCTTGGAATAACAGTAGTACCTGCACCAGTATGAAGCTGTTTTTCTCCTTACCATCTACCATCTACATTGGAGCTGACAGATTATAGAAGTAGTTGTGCATAGTGATTCATTCTCAGCTCCAGCACTGATACTGCCGAAAGCAAAAATGGAAGCAAACCTGGAAAAACCATAAAGTGTCCTCTTTCCCCTCCCCAGTGATCTGTTGGTGATTTACTGCTCTCTCTCTCTCTCTCTCTCTCTCTCTCTCTCTCTCTCTCTCTCTCTCTCTCTCTCTCTCTACTCTCTCTCTCTCTCTCTCTCTCTCTCTCTCTCTCTCTCTCTCTCTCTCTCTCTCTCTCTCTCTCTCTCTCTCTCTCACACACACACACACACAACACACATTGTTTTTTACCTGGTATAGAAGCAGCTTCTTCCTGAGAAATCTGAATTCTTGAATGCTCAAGGTTCCAGTACTGTTAAGCTGAATTATGCTATTAAGGTGTACAATATGACAGAGAAGGTTGGGACTAGGAAGAGATCGCAAAGCTGGAAACCAAGTTAGCTTGGCAAAAAGCAGGATAGGAATTTGTTTCAGTAAAGCATACCTTGTGTCTAGCATACTCAAAGTCAAAACTAGGACTTGATTTCGAAGGTCTTTGAATTATGCCCCAAGGAACATTGTACCAATCCCTAAAAGAGTCTCTTCACCATTAATTTCCAAGATTGCAAAGCCAGATGTCAGGTTGAGTAGTCACAGGAGGAAAAATAAACCCCTGTTAGCTCAAATGAATAATTTATAAGGTTGGACTGTTGATATAGATGCATCTAAATCCTGCAGTTCTTCCTAAGGCTTAAGCCAAACACTCTGGCCTGTTTTACATGCAAAGAGATTCAGACCCACTGGAAGATATTCAGTCCTTCCATTCTTTCTCACTGTCCTGATATTATTATGCAGCCTTCATGGCGAGGCTATTGGACTTGAGCTGTTTGCAAGGATCTCAATCTTCAGTGTAATACTTAAGGGAAGGACATGTGAATATGAAACAGAGAGATAAGTGAGAGTAGCCCAAAACAATAATGAGAGTCGGGGACAGCATGTAGGAAACCATACACTCATAATACATGAAAGCGTATGTTCTCCAGCATGATTGGATGGAGAACCCACGGATGGGTTGTCTTAATCTATCTGCTCCAATTAGACTAAGTCTGAAATTTAGTACCGCCCCCTCTGTGCCAACTGCACCCCAGTTTTAGACTTAGTCTCTTTGCCCCAAGACGCGTTTTGTCTTCGCTCCTGGAGCAGAAGACTGTTTAATTCTATTTAATTACTTAGCTCAGGCTATTATTATTATTTGTTATTTTATTATTGATTCAGAATCGATTATATCTAGAAGAAAGATCAATTATCCCAGTCTGAAGCCTATTCAGGCTGACAGACTCACAATCCTCTCCCTCTGGGGGGGGGGAAACTTTTCCCTTCTTTGTTTTCCTCAGTTAGGGACAGCAAGATCAAACCTTTGATTTAGGTCGTTTTCAGAGCCTCATCAAGCCTGGAGGGAGCCTTCCCAGGTCCCTCGGCCCCAGCAGAGAGCAGCAGGTGAGAATTTGGGCGCGGCCCAATTTTCGGAGCCGGGAGGGCCTGTCAGGCCTTGGACGACAGCTTTTCCAGCCGGCCTAATCACATGCCACCAGCTGCTTTAGGAGCCCAGGCAATTCACCTGAACGAGGGCTCGTTGCAGCTTAGACCCTAGGCCTCAAGGCCTTCTCCCAATTTTCGGAGCCGGGAGGGCCTGTCAGGCCTTGGACGACAGCTTTTCCAGCCGGCCTAATCACATGCCACCAGCTGCTTTAGGAGCCCAGGCGATTCACCTGAACGAGGGCTCGTTGCAGCTTAGACCCTAGGCCTCAAGGCCTTCTTCCAACGGCCGTTTTTTAGGGCGCGAAATTGGCGGCCGCCATTTTGAATTGCCTCCCAGCAGCCATTTTGGGTGTGGCTGAAGCCCCCGGCGGCCATTTTGTATGTGGTTGAGGCCCTCGGTGGCCATTTTGTGAGTGGCGGAAGTCACTGGCGGCCATTTTGTGGGTGGCTGAAGTCGCCGGCGGCCATTTTGTGTGGGGCTGAAGCCTCGGCGGCCATTTTGAGTGTGACTGAAGTCACTGGCGGCCATTTTGTGGGTGGCTGAAGTCACCGGCGGCCATTTTGTGTGGGGCTGAAGCCTCGGCGGCCATTTTGAGTGTGCCTGAAGTCATTGGTGGCCATTTTGTGTGTGGCTGAGGCCAGACTGCCTGGAACTTTCTTCTGAAGGCAGTATTACATCATCGGTGGCAGGATCGTCGAGAGAGCAGGTTCGACCGGGGAGGGCCGGATCGATCCCAAGTGATCGGGGTGCCCATTAACTCCCCGCCCATCCCCCTCTTGGGCTGAAGTATCTCTGTAGACTCCCTTGGTGAAGTACAGCGCCGAGGGGGGCATTTTGCCAAGGTTGAGACCAGAGCAACTCATCATGGCAGAGAAAGGCAGCGAGCCAGCCAAGAGGAGTCGCCAATCAGAGGCAAGTGGTAAGAGCACCACCAAGCGAGCCCGGCCAAGCAGGGAGCCACAGAGGGAGGAAGGGTGCCAAAGACTGAGAGCGGCCTCCCCAGATCTGACAGACACGATGGGAAGGTCTATTTTGGAGCCCCTTTCTTCGTACAGTGCCTCAGCCCCAGGGGCCTGGTCTCCCCCCAGGGGAATTCCTGAGTCAGATTCAAACCTAACAGTGGCTTCAGGGAGGGGTATAACCGGTCAGGACACCTCAGGGCCCCAGGCCACATTCACTCCCACTGCAGCAGGACTTCGCCCTCCTGAGAACCAGGCCCTGAACCCAAACCTCCTCCAGTCCATGATAGCCCAGGCTGTGGCTCAATTTATGGCCTCCAACACCACAGACACCCCCCCAGGCCACGTATCATCCACAATCTCCAGATTTGATGGAGGATCCCTCATCGGATTTGGAATCTACAGGGGCTGAACAATCTGGCCTGATTTTGTTTGAGGACGAGGGCATCACTCCCTCTGACCCCACCCCTCCTGTCGGTCTCTTTGACCATTCATTCTTTAATTCCCTGCTACTCAGGGCCTGCACTAGTGCAAACCTCCCCCAAGAACAGGAGACCCCACCTCCAGGGGTCCCCACGCCATATACACCAAGCCCTCAGTCTCGCAGAACAATATTCCCTGCCCTCCCCTTTTTCTGAATATAGTTCAAGAACAATGGGAGAACTTAGGATCCTTCTTAAGCCCCGGTGCAGTAGAGAGAACATTATTCAATGTTGCCCGTTCCCTGGCCTCCCTATTGGAGATTCCTGAGATTGATGAGCCTTGAACTCATTGTCTCCCAATGTTAACATCCCTGGGGACATAAATGAGGCACTTAGGGCGGAGGATAAAAAGATTGACTCCGCATTGCGTAGTTCCCATCTGGCATCAGCCTGGGCAACAAGGGCGGCAACGTCCATGGCCTTCTTCGCTAGGGCTTCAGCCCTTGGGTTACATGAGCTCCAGGACAGGATCCCTCCAGACCAGCTCAGAGCTCACCAAAATCTGGGTAAGTTAGTGGCTACATCCCAGTACCTAGCCGACGCTTCTCTGCACATGGCTAGATACACTGCCAGACCATCGCTGCAGACATCTCAGCACGAAGGTTCCTTTGGCCCAGGAATTGGCGAGCAGACACCAAGACCAAGTGGCGTCTGGCCTCTAAACCTTACACAGGTGGACATCTCTTTGGTAAGGCACTAGGACCATACTTAACTGAAGGTAAGGACAAACGTAAAACTCTGGTTAACTCATGTCACAGAGCAGTTACAGGAGGCTGCCTTTCGACCAGCTCCATCCTGGGACTGGGCCCAGGCATCCCTCTATTCCTTTCAGAGACAAGAACGACAGCAGGATCGTTCAGCATGCAGAAGCAGACCACAGATCCAGGCCAAGCGGCCCCTTCAAGACCGAGGGGCCGTTCCTCTGAACGAGGCAAGTGACCTCACAGTCTCACTTCCCATAGGAAGCCAGCTGGCCCCTTATTCCAGCACTTGGGCAGTCACCACTACAGATGCCGGCTGGTCCCTTATTCCAGCACTTGGACAGCCATCACTACAGATGCATGGGTGTTAGACACTGTCAACAGGGTTTGAGACTAGAAATTGTTCTCAACCACCTGACAATTCCGCTCTTGCCCTATCCCAACGAGCAGGTCCAGGGCTGACTTTATGTCAGATGCCATAGCTCATTTATTACAAATACGAGCAATTGAACCAGTACACAAGACCAAGAAGGACGAAGGTTTTACTCAAACCTCATCGTCATCCCTAAGACTTGGGGGGCTGGAGGGAAATCTTAGACTTGAAAGGTCTAAATCTTACTTGAGGTATAAGAAGTTTAAGATGCAACCACTTCAATCAATCCTGGCCAGCATCAGGCAAGGTGACTTTCTTACCTCAATAGACCTAACTGAGACATGTTTCCTAACCACCGCAAATTCCTCAGATTCAGCTATGCCCATTACCAGTACAGAGCCCTACCATTTGGCCTCTCATCGACACCGAAGGTATTTACAAGGTACTGGCAGTGCTCGCAGCCCACCTTAGACAAATTCCAATCAGAATTCAATGCTATTTAGATGACATACTAATTCAGTCATCATCATTCCGAAACGCTCAGTCAGACCTCGCCCTAGCCATCAAGGTCTTTCAGGAGCACGGGTTTTCTGTTAATTTCCAGAAAAGTCATACAACAACCCAGCTCCTCCATTTGGGCGCTGTTATAGACACGGACAATTGTACGGTCTACCTATCTCAGGACCGAAGGAACTCTATTCAGACTCTTGTATGTCGGATCCTAAGGGCCAGAGTAATCACATTGGCCTCCGTATCACAGCTACTGGGGAAGACGGTGTCCTGCGTGCAAATTGTGCCATGGGCATACCTCCATGCCAGAGAATTACATGGCTTCTCCTTCCATTTCAGAGACTTGAACTCCCTTCAATGGTGGGACTCCCCGGCGCTGTCACGGGGAGCAGTATTAGAACCAGACAGGATTACCATTACCACAGATGCAAGCCTGTTTGGGTGGGGGCACACCTTCACACGCACTGGGCTCAAGGTCGGTGGTCCAAACAGGACCTAAGGAACAATATAGACTGGCTGGAACTCAGAGCCATACATATGGCCCTAAAGAGATTCACCGATATAGTACAGGGCCAACATGTCCTGATTTTAACCGACAACATTACAGCCAAGGCCATGTCAACAGACAAGGGGGGACAAGGTCCAGGCCTCTCATGCAGGAGGCCAAATTGCTGGGGTCCTGGGCAGAACTGAATCTTCCCTCCATCAGGGCGGAGTACATATCCGGAGTGACCAACCAGCAGGCGGACTCACTGAGCAGAGCAACCGTGGATCATTCTGAATGGCAGCTGGATCCGAAGGTGTTCAGAGAGATCGTGGACAGGTTTGGTTCCCCAACCTTAGACCTTTTGCCTCCCCCACCAACTCACAACTTCCCAGATTCCTTTCTGGGTTCCCACCTCCATCAGCAGAGGGAACAGATGCACTCCGCAGTCCCTGGCCCAGGGAACTGCTCTGTGCCTTCCCTCCTCTGCCGTTTCTTCCTGCCACGATCAGGAAGATCCTTCGCGAACGAGCAGAGGTCCTCCTGGTTGCGCCGCATTGGCCGAGACGCTCTTGGTCGCCGACCTGATGGAGCTCTCCATATCACCTCCATGGAGGATCCCAGCAAATCGCATCTCCCACATTCAGGGGGAACTACGCCATCCAGACCCTCAATGACTCCAGTTAACCGTCTGGCACTTGAGAGGCAGGCCTTAGGCTGAGACTCATATTCGTCAAGGGTCATAGCTATGATTCAGCAATCTAGGTGACCCTCGACGAATAGAATATACGATGCCACATGGAGAGACTCCTGTAATTGGTGTTCAGTTCGAAAAATTGACCTTTTGGCGGTTTCAATGCCAGTTATCTTGGAGTTCCTGAGGGATGGTCTAGACAAAGGGCTTTCCACAAGCACCATCCGTAGGCAGGTAGCATCACTTGCCACAGTTATTTCCTGTGGCAATGAATCCTTAACACATTACCCTATGATACGCTCCTTCCTAAAAGGAGCTAACAACGTCAGACCATCAACTGTACATAGATACCCCTCGTGGGATCTTCATCAGGTTTATAGGTTCTTGTTTCGCACCCTTTGAACTATTGACACTGGTTTGTTTAAACAGTTATCGATGAAGGTGGCATTTCTTGTTGCTGTAACTTCAGCGAGAAGGATATCTGAACTGGCTACTCTTCAGTGAGGAAGGACCTGTGTACATTCCATAAGGACAGGGTAACCCTTAGGCTAGGCCCCTCCTTCGTGCCTAAGGTCAAGTCCTTGTATCCTAAATCTCAGGAAATAGTTTTGCCGGACTTCTGTCCTAACCCATCTAATGAGATAGAGGTTCAGTGGAACAAATCGGATGTGCGCAGGGCTTATATTGTTATATACAGAGAACCTCATCTTTCCACAGAACAGAGGCTCTGTTTGTGTACTATCACCCTTCATCACTAGGTCAGAAGGTTTCTTCAACCACAATACGCAGGTGGATTAGAGTTTGTATTTCTCTGGCATACCAGTCTCAGTCACTGCGAGATCCCAGGCATATCACGGCCCATTCCACCGGGGGGCAGCTACTACAGCTGCCTCGTCTACTCAGGCCTCCGTAGAGGGAATTTGTAGAGCAGCAACATGGGCATCGCCCTCTTCCTTTGTCTGTCACTACAAGAGGGATATATATGCATCTTCTACGGCTTCATTTGGACGCAGGGTCCTAGAACACGCATTAACATTGGGTGGGAACCAGGCCCAATCTAATTCCCCACCCTAGGGACACAGGGCTTTGGTATGTCCCATCCGTGGGTTCTCCATCCAATCATGCTGGAGAAAGGGGCGTTGTCTTACCTGAACGCCTTTTCTCAGCATGATGATGGAGAATCCACTCCCTCCCATTAGGTCAGTTGGCCTGGTCCCCATTTGTTCAGACGCGTCGGACTAAAGTCTGGGTATCGCCTTAGCCTAAAACTGGGGTGCAGTTGGCACAGAGGGGGCGGTACTAAATTTCAGACTTAGTCTAATTGGAGCAGATAGATTAAGACAACCCATCCGTGGATTCTCCATCATCATGCTGAGAAAAGGCGTTCAGGTAAGACAACGCCCCTTTCCACTCTCTTTTTTTGTCTTTTTTCCCTCTGAGTTCAGAAGAACTGTAAACATATAAATAGATATTAAGTAATTATTACTGAAAAGGGCAAGAATTGCATTCTTCAGTCAAGCTAGCAAAATATGTGACATGGCTAAAAACCAAAAGGAGGATACATCTAAGAGGGCCAAGATACTACGGCAGGCATCCAGGCTAAATCTCATCCCATAATTTTGATGATCTAGAGGAAAAAAAGAAAGAAATGAAAATGTATAACCACAATACAACCATATTCTCCATAGAAGAGTAGGGGCCTGAGTCAGTGGTGGGATTCAGCCAGTTTGCACAACTTTGGCAGAACCGGTAGCTAGTATTTTGTTGGCCAGGCCCAGAATGGACTTCCAGAAACAGCATCACACAGAGAACCGGTTGTTCACATATTTGAATCCCACCACTGGCCTGAGCCCATGTATCTTCAGTGTGAACATAAAAAGCGAATGAGCTGCTGCATAATACTAATCTGGGTTATTTAACCCTGATTTTGAATAAACCATAATTCCCAAGTTCACATATAAAACTAAAAGATAAACTATCCTGTTCTTCACAATGGTCCAGCAGTTACTTCTGAGAAGCCTCTCAAATAGATATAAAGGAAGTAACCCAGACATTTTCTCTCTCTCTCTCTCTCTCTCACACACACACACACACACACACACACACAGACACACACACAAACATACATATTTTTAAATAATTTAATAAAAACTAATATAAAGTAAGAAGAAGCAAGAAGAAGAAAACAAAAAGAAATAAATCAAAGACAAAGCTAAAAATGCAGAGAGAAAAGTAAAAGAGAAAAGTAAAAGAGAAAGAAAAAAGACACAAAGAAGTAGCTTCTGATCTTTCTATTAGTTGCAACTACATTTATAGATTTACCTTTTACTTTATGGTTTCAATATAACTCTCTGCTTTCTATAATCTCTCCTGTCTAATCATAAAAACCACAATCATAGCTCATTTTTTTCTGTTTCATGCAAAAAATCCACAAGGGATTTCTAGTCAGCAAAAAATGTAGCTATTGTCTTCTATCTGATAAAAGAAATCAATTCCACCATCTAAGTTCCATCATTTTCACCAATCATTCATCCACTGTGGGTCATACCAAATCTTTCCACCATAGATGCAATAACTTTCTGATGCTCTTGCTCCCGCAGCAGCTATTTGTCAACAGAAGGCTACTTGAGACCCGTAAAGCTATCCTAAATATAATTATCTACTGAATGAACAAGCCTTCATTGGTATGTTTAATTCTCTTTAATTCATTCAATTTATCCTAAGGGTTCCAGCTTGGACATGGTTTTAGATCAATTGCCAAAATAATAATAATGATAATGGCTTTTTCATCTTGGGCTTTTTCATTTTGGCATCTTGGTAAAATGTTACTGCTGTTAATTTCTAGTTCCAAAGAAGTGTGCTTAGCAGGATGTCTAAATGACCTTGGGAAAAGTCACTAGTCTCTTTCTTTTCTGCTTGATTTGTCCCTTGTCTAACTATACCAGCTGAAATAGAACAGGAACATGGATAAATCTTGACAGTTGTGCGTTCTTTCTCCCTCCTGCCCTCTTTCTCTCTGCCTCTCTCAGACAGAATAAATAGGCAAGTTAAAAGCTAGACCCAAGCTGTCCTAGTGATACACGAATGACAAGAAATGAAACAGAAAGAGCATCTAATCTTGTTGCAAATCATGATTATAGATTGCCTGCAGACTTTTACCGAGCAGACGCCAAGCTCATAACTCACTGATCCCTTCTCTACAGAAACCAATGATGTTTTAATCTCATTATTGCCCTGTTTATTAAATATGAATCATGCACTGTAAAGTTTGGAAATGAAAGCTTTAAAATTGATTGCCTATGAAGAATAAAAGACGAGCTGCACAGCCTGGTTAGTTTCCTTATAGATTTCCCCATGCCTGATGGGTTACTTCGGAAAGATGTTCAAGAGCGATGAAATGGCTGTCTACTCTCACTCTTGGGGAAGCTAAAAAGACTGCCATGTCCTAAGGAGATGAAAGATTTGCTTCCACATCCCTGCTTTTGCTCTGAACTGATGCTACAAAAGCTTTTATCTCATTAACTTCTTGAACAGTTTTCGTTCTTATCCATTCAAGATTTTTCCATCCTATATATCTGTTATATTCACCAAATGCTATGTTTTTATAAACTTCATATTTCTGGCAGTAAAAAATAAAACAGGAGAGAGAGAAAAGATTTTAACCATTTTGCAGCCTACTGCTACTACAAGCTAGATTACCTAATTTTTCCCCAAATGCAATTAGAATTTAAAATATCAACCAACTAATAGAAAACTAGCAATTGGTTTAGTTCTTGGACAAAAGATGGCCCTCTGGAATCTGTAAAGAGTTTTGGACTGGATATAGACAGATTCTAAAATTTTTAAATCAATGTTTTTTTCCCTCCCTTTGGATTCGCAACAGTTCTGTTATGTACTACTCTTCTATTACTGCAATTATTTATTGTTGCTTGCTAAAGTTCAACAAAATAATGTCAGAAGAGATTGTATTTAATTGTATTAGACCAGCACATAAACAGCCTCAATTTATCAGAGGTTTTTAAAGATTTGTGTGATGAAGGAATCAAATAAACTGTAGCACATGAGCAAAAGATCATTCAGGAGTTAATTTCTTGGAAGTCTTTCTAAACCATTAAAATTAGACAAACTTCAAAAAATGTAAAATGTTTCTTTATTTAAAGTTTGGCTCTGGGTGTCATGTGATCTTGGTAAGGACCTGACAGACAAGATTACATGGCTGAAAGATTTAGGCATTCTCAAGTAGAATTTCACAAATATTTCATAATCATATATGAAACCTCATGCAGTTTCATGCAATACTACCAAAATCATATAGGCTTTTGAGATCTTGCAAGTTTTAGCATCTTACTTTAATAGGATGGGAATATTCCAGTAGGCACCCTGATATCCTTAAGTATTGCACTCCTGACTCCTGTCCTGTTTTAAAGAGGTTCATAATAAAGTACTACACTTGGACAATCTTCCAAAACAAATGATTTCATTTAAAACTTACATTTTCAGCTGATATTTTCCATTGTAACATTTTCAGCTGATATTTTCCATTGTAATGGATGATGCTATTCTAAATTCAGATTCAGATTGAAGATATGAATCACTATCTTATGAATTGTTCCCTACTTGGTGGTATTAACGCTAAATTTATAAGGATGTGGAAACAATAGATTATTCATTAGCAGATTATTTTTACTGTTGTCAACAACAAAGAAAATAAGATGACTTTTCATTGGTATGCCGAAGGGACCTATTCTTTAAAATAATACAACATGTTTTCTTTTATTTAATCAAAGATAATGTGAAATGTTGGAGTTATTTTTGTTACAGTTTATAGAGCCAAGCTTGATTTGAGGGAGGCTTATTTTTTATACAATAGAAATGAAATACTAACATATGAAATGCACAAACATTTGCAATATAACGAAGACAAGCAATTGTAATAAAAACTGCAGCAGAAACCCAAATGTCTTTGGAAAGGACATAACATTTTGCACGCTTGCCAGCTTTCAAGTGCATAGACTTCAACTCTCAGAATCCTCTACAATGGCCATGCTTGGCTAAGGAATTCTGGATACTGAAGATCACACATTGAGAAGTTGTGACAGTTGGGTAAACTAATGTGCTATCATAAATTTAA